>NC_058510.1:6108034-6411055 GCF_020382885.2 Scatophagus argus
AGTGTCTGTTGGACTCTGCTGCCTCCTCTGCAGCGCTGCTTTCTTTGTCTCACGCTTGACTAACAAAACTGTCGCTGCTTCCACCTCAGATCAGTGCAGCCCTGTTCTTTAAAGGACAGAGCAGAGATGAGACAGGGGACCCTTAATGATGTGTAAACATCCAGGGAGAGGCAGAGTGCCCGTCTGAAAAAGCCCCAAGGGTGGATTGAAAGGCAGACAGACATGCAGCTCACTTAGTCCAGCACACTGCCTCAACCCGAGTGGTTAGTCCAGACGACTGTCAGTCCGCTTCTCTTCTGTGTGCCTGTTGAGACCTGGAATAGACCTGTCACTCCCTAAACCTCAATAATTGCTTATGCTGAAATTTCCTTTAAAGTGGACTGGAGACCCCGAGGGTGTGAAGGCTGCAGCTGTGTGTGTGTGTGTGTGTGTGTGTGTGCGAGATGTGTAAAAGTCTGTGTGGGCGTCTGTTTTTCCAGCTCAGCCCATTGGGCAAAGAAGGGTCTCCTCGCTCCCCTGCCCCGACACTGTGGAAGAGCATCGCTCACTGCCACCTGGGGAAAGCAGCCGCCTCATTGGGGTCATGCCACCCCAGTGGAATGTGAGTCAAAAGGAAATGGGCCTGAACATTGCACAGTATCCCCAGTCTGAGCTCCATTAAGCTAGGCGTCCTCGCTCTTGGATGGATGTCCATTATTACGCAGAGCACACGGCTCATCCATTGGGCTCATAGTCACTGTGCCTCATGTCCTACATCACTACACTAAGGCAAGAGAAGAGCAAAATGAGCCTGTAGTGGTCATACAAAAAGTATTTTTTTTACTTTTTGGCACATGGGGACCTATAAGGTGAGCAAATAAAACACAAAGGTCTGTGTGATTAAAATATTTTGGACAAATCGTGTACTAATACCTCATTGCCTTACCATCCCTTACCAAACCAGTATCACTCTCAGTGGAGATGTCTGCCTGGCTGCTCCATCCCCCCTCAGCTCTGTCGATGTCCGTGGCACCGCCTGGCATGACAGGGTTTCCTGCAGAGAGGAACCACAGAAAACAGGCTGCAAGGCAGGAGGAGTCTCAGACCATGTGGCAACCCTCTCTTCCCTCACCAAGAGGACCCCCCCAATCCTTCGATGGAGCCCATCATGACCACCTGATTGCATTATTCACAAATGGTTCTCAGGAATTAATGTAATTGTGTCTCATTAAGGGCCACGAGGTGTGACAGGAAGTGATCGAAAATATTCGAGTCTTAGAAAGGGGACACGAAAATGGCTTCAGAAGCAACATATGTAGGACAGTCTGGAGCCATACAGTCACATATAAAGACAAACAGAATTGAGGACAGGATTACAACGCTGGAGCACAATGGGATGAAACCACTGTGCATGTTTGTGATTTAGCAGTACAGCAATGACTTCATGTAACCACAAAACTCTCTACATGGCATTTAATGAAATAGTTTCACAAGAACAAGCATCCAGGCAAAAAAAAAAAAGCAAGCAAGAAAGAAAAAAAGACATCTCACTCATTCCTGGTTGCCTTCACCTCTGCCTGTTTATGATGAAGGGCTCTTTTTGGTGTGAGAGTGAAAGAGACAGGCTGGGCTGGCTGTCATGTCATAAAGGATGCAGTCGGAGAGAGCAGACATGATTTCATGGCTAATGATTCCCACACTAATATCAGTGTGGGCTGCAGAGGGGATAACCAAGTTGAGCTGTCTTAGCTCAAATGATTCAATTAGGCCAGCTGTCCCTATTTGTCATGGCTCAACTGGCTTCTAGATTACCTTTCCAGAGTGCATACGTGCCTCTGCATTGAACTTACCAGCTCAACAGAGAAAAAAATAAAACCCAGAGGGGGGAAAAAAGAGAGAACAGAGGAAAGAAAGGAAGGAGCAGTGGAGGGGAAGAAATGAAACAAAGAATGCAGTAATAACCACATTATCCACTTAAACGCTGAGGCCAATTACGGAGATAAATGTGACTTTTTGTTTTGTGGAGGATCCTTGTGGTGAAATCGGAGGAGAGGCCCAGAGCGTGCTAGAGTGGCCGGAAAGATGCTGTACATGGAAATCTGATCTCTAAAAACATGAGAGACAACAGCGGACACAATGTGAAGGTCGAGAGGTGCACAGAGAAAAGAGAGGAAAGATGAAACAGTAGTTTTGTGAGTCTTCTCCTCATAACATCACAGTTATTGTTATCGTCTTCTTCTTCTTCTCACTCTGATAGGATTTCTATACATTTAGTTTTATTCTAAAGCTGTCTAAAGTATGAAAATGAGACAGCAGAGGAGGACGTGTCTGCACAGTCCTGCTGCCTCACCTTACCTGCTCTGAGTCTCAATTAAGTGTGTGATAAGTATTAAATTCAAAGAAGCATTAGAGTCATTAGTGTTGATTGAGTCGATGACTCTGAGGGCGATGTCTTCTTCCTTTCACTTTAACGTAGTTAAACGTAAATTTGTGTCAACTAACCTCATCAGATCCAATTAACACAATTGTCAGTTTTGGGTCAGGGAGGATCGGCATACTTTAATATCTCATTTATTAAAGGCAATTAGTTATGTTAGCATGTGCTAATGCTGTCACTTGTGCATAAGTACAGAAGCTATAAAACGAGGGAGCTGTTGTATCTCTGCAGGAGTGTGACGTGAGGTAAAGCTCGATTAGACGTGACTCCTCACAATTCAAACAAACAACATCCTGTTAAAGGCAGGGACATCACATGCATTGCAGATAGTGTGCTCAGTGCTTACGCAACCATGAAAACACAAATGATGCTTCATTTTTCACTCCTTCGTGGCTTAACAAGAACACATTACTGCACTCCACAGAAGCCAGCGTTAATATGAGAAATAAAAGGTTTTATCCTCGTGGGACAGACTTCTGAGCAGCCTAATTGGACAATATTCCTTAAGGATGCCCTGTGTGTACTTCCACTGTGCCACTGCTTATGGTCTGATAATAATGTGAATGGAGATAATGAGAATACACGGCCAACGTACACAAAGGCAGCTTCTCATCTCTGGAACTATATGAATGATTTTATTTTTTTAAACAAACAAACGATTAAGTTCAACATCTGAAATACTGTTCAAAAAAGAGAAAAGAAGTCTTATTTAAAACCCCACAATTTTGACTGATGCCGCTCATTTCTGTCTCTTGATTTAACTGTACAAACTGAAAGTGCAAACTGCTAGCTAGCGGTGCGCTTGTTGGTGGCTGCAGATCTGTGTTTGTTCCTCCAGTCGTTTTGTCTCCACTTGTGCTGAACTGAGCACCGCAGAAGGAGGGCAGCCTCGTCTCCGAGCTGTCAAAGCTCTGACTGGGATCAGCCTTATTACAATGATTGAGAGAACAGGCCTTTGCAGCAAAAATACCATCCAATGGGACAACAAGGGCCACATTCATACAACCGAATTCACACATTTGTCTTCATTAATCCAATTCTGTTCTGTTTTGTCAGTTTTACTACCAAGCAGTTACACAGTTACGCAGTCAGTGGAGAGATAAAAGCACCAGACACTGCCAGAGGTCACAGAACCGATGCGATAAATAGGAGGGCTTCATGTTGCAGTAGGTCTTGTTAGCCAAGAGGGTCCCTGAAGCTGGTGATTTTGACCCTTTTAACACTAAGAGAGAGATGATGGTGACATTTAATGGAAGGAATCACTGATTGATTGATTGATTGATTGCGCAAAGAATTGATTTAGAGCACATTTATCCGAAGAGTGGACATTTTTGTTTTTCCTTGACATGCAAAGGGCTTTGTCATCTGTCAAATTTTTCTCTTAACCTTCAAACTTTTAAAACACTGGAGGACAAATCAGAATGATTTTTGATTAATTTAGCATATGTTGTGCTATTTTGCTCTTCAACTCTTTACCACTCCGGCCTAATAGTGACTAACAGGGGGCAGCCGTGGCCTAGAGGTTGGAGAAGCGGCTTGTGATCGGAGGGTCACCGGTTCGATTCCCCCACCGGACGGGCAGGAAAAATTTGGGTGTGGCGGAGTGATTAATGCGAAAAATACTCCCCCCCTCCATTAGCCGGCTGATGTGCCCTTGAGCAAGGCACTTAACCCCCCAATATGCTCCCCGGGCGCCTGACGCTGCCCACTGCTCCTGTGTGTGTTTCACTGCATGTAATTTGCTGGGTGTTGCATGTGTGTGTTCAACTAAGGATGGGATAAATGCAGAAGACGAATTCAGTGTGTGTATGTAAAAATATATATACTGCCAATAAAGTTGATTCTTCTTCTTCTTAACAGCCAGACTGGAGAGGCCCAGGAATACAGGACGTCATTACTGCCTTATCTTTAGAGATGGAGCGAGGTGTCATTGACACTTCTGCTGCATGCAGGCAGCAGCTGAGCTGTGAGATGGCCTGGCACACAACACAGTCTTCCTGGCCAGAGCTTTGTACCCAAACACCCAGAATCTTTACCTTTTAATTACAGGAATATTCATCACTTACAGAGCCTACATATGATTATGGACTTTTGTTATATCTGACTAAATTATTGAGAGTTTAGCATCAACACTAACATGCACATGATGGTTTCTTGATTTTTTTTAAATAAGCAAAAATAATCCTTTTAAAGAATTGTTCAACATTTTGGGAAGTAGCAGTCAGTGGTGCAGTTTTGATGGCTAGACTGCAGCACATACTGACTCTTCTCATCACCCCCTAAAATTCACTTTGTGCTCTGTGTTTCCAAACCATGACACAGAATAATTTAGCCCATAGAAATGGTTGGGCCCCTGAAAATGTGAATGGGCCCTCAACAAATCTACTCTACTCATATCACGTGACGTTACCTTCTGGTGATCACTGGCCATTTCCACCTGGCTGGGAGCCTTACATTAGTATACAGCCTTTGCCAGCTTCCTCTTTTTCTTCTCTTTGCTTTTCCGACATCCCATGCCATAGCAAGGAAATTCATGGACTCGTTCCCAGGGCGGCAAATTCCTTTTCATCCGGATGCACAGAATACCTTTACTTTACCGTACTTTAAACTAACTCCAAGGTAAATCCACCCATGGCAATAAGAGAGTATCACAGCAACTGCTCCTTTTGACGTAGTATACAGACCAACAAGGTCCCAAGCCTCATGTTAACCACGTGAAAACAAAGAAAACTTTCTGGCAGGAAGGCTTTGCACATCTCACACAGACACTAAAGGGAAAATGATTTGCCTGTATGAGATGCAGAACGGCGTGACAAAGCGTCAGTATCTGACAACCTTTAAGAACTTATTTCTACTCTGACATAACTAGTGTTTAGTTTAGAAATAAAAGTGAAATGTCAAAGTAATGGTGAGCATTCGGGTTAAGAATTAAATGTGCTTATCGTTGGTAATATGAGGATGAACATGATTATTGCTTGCTCATCCTGGAGGTGCTTTAATTTACTAACAATTACGAATAAGTTCATTTAACCAGTTTATTAAACTCAGCAAGTGTTTCAATAATAGAATTAAAAAATCACTTATGCCCCGTCGCTATCAAACTTTCCAAATGCTGTTTAGGAAGAAGAAGGCACAGGATGATATAACCTCACAGCGTTAAGCTTATAATTAAGCTTTAGTCTCCTCTTTGTTCATATTCTGTATCTGCTCCCTCAGTATTCATCCTCTATCAGAGCACTCGGCTGGAGAGCAGAGAGACAGAGGGCTCATGGAAAACCTCTTCACCTGCTCCCTTCACCCCTCCCCCTCCTCCTTCTCTCCTCCATGTGTACCTGCAACACTGGGCTGCACTGCATCATGGGTGCAGCTGAGGCCATGCCAAAACCCAATTTGGAACGTGTCCAGCACTTCATTGGAAAGTAATGGTTTTCACTGAACTGAGTTATGACCAGCTGTTTGCAGACAGTCTGTGACATACTGATGGAGCAGAACACCGTATGTTGCTTTCCAAATCAAATGATACAAGGAGTGTGACAGTGTGGAGAAACATCTGTCATTAGCAATTTTCAGCACGCTCCACTAATTCTGGACAAAATACGCCTAATGAAGTTACTGCAGGAAACTTCAAATATTGTCAGTGCAACAAGGCCATAAGAAGCCGGTGCTCACCAAGGCTTGTAATCCGATTCATTTGTTGTGAGAGAAATACAGAAGGAGGAGGGTAATTGTTTTTGATCACAGTGTTTTAAAATGCAAATCTCAAACTTCTTTAATCCAAGAACAAAAACCAAGGAAATCAAGGACGAGAGGGTGGCTCGCTTTTCTTGACTGATGTCCCCTCTCTTGTTGTGTTGCTTCCTAGACGGAGCTTCCATATGTGGGGGTGAAAAAGCTTTGATGGTCCTGGTTATCAAGTTTATTCACCGGCTATACATAAAACTAACTTTAGTAGAAACCCCTGTGTTCATCATGCAGAGGACCAGAGTGTCTTCCCAATGAGCTCACAGGCAAGTAAAATTAATCTAAAATTCAATGAGCAACAAGTTAAGTTTTATCATCTTTGTGTGTGTCTGTTTATGTGTCTCCTTTTTTTAATCATAGTTCCTGGTATGTTTTGGAGCCGCAACAAAAAAGCAAATAGGATTGCCTCCTCATTGCCTTTATGATTCAATATTGAGTTGAAACGTAGCCTATAAGTCTAGCACTAACAATATTCATTTGGCTACTCTGTGTTGCCACTTTCCAAGAACGGTCCTCAATTTATTCAGACTCTGCTGTGAGGATGAGAGGGTTTGTGACAGGCAGCTCTGCTGAAAGTGGTCCTCTCCTCCAGAACAGTTGTTGTAGTGAGAAGTGTTAGAGACGGGTGGGCGTCTGGACCCAAGTATGCTGATCAAACACGAGGCCTGTGTCTATCTGGCAGCCATCTCCTGGCGGCAGAAGGGCCATAAACCCGCCTGTGTTAATTCTGCCGTAATTATCATGGGTGCCACATGTTATGCAGGATGTCCTACCACTGCAGATCCACTCAAAAGTTTGCAGTGAAATCCTTCCACACTGCTTAAAGCTGTGGCAGACGAGCGGATGCACAGGGTGACAGTTGGCCATTGTGATTAGAAAGGGCTGCTCCTGGAGCCCTGCCCCACATCTCATTTCCTGTCGTGGCCCTTTGTAATGATGTGTTTTATGCGGTGCATGCTGGTGAATAACTGGCTGCACTGAGATGACAATTATCACCCATAATGCCCCGAGGGAGGGGGCGGTCTCTCTCAGGGACGACATCAGTCATAAATATGCAAAACGGCTGCTGTCCTTACCGCGTGCTATTTCGCAAACACGCTTTGTTTCAGTTCAAGGTTGCTGTAACTGTATGCTGAAAAAATATGTTATTTAAAGAGATGTAAGCATTTGTACAAGCTGATATATTTGATGCAAAACCAGACTCTTCAGTGTCATTTTCCATTACCGGAAATAAGAGGATCCCACACAACGATGCACAAAAACAAAGCCCAAGCAGAACAAAAATTCACATGGTTGCCCGATAATCCAAGCATTGATGAATCGGTAATATTATCATCACCAATCACTCTCAGCTTCAGTCGTGCTCTTGTTGTCAGAGCTAATAAGTGGTCCTCTCCACTGCCTCATCTTGAGTCTCGTCATCCCCCCAGGAGAGCCACAGTCAGCCTCTGTCAGCCTGCCTCGGCCGTGCTTTGGCAGGACTTTGTGGTTTAGCACCCTGAGAAATCACACACTCTCTCCCAGTCAATGTGGAAGGCTTTGTGTCCCTCCCATCTTGACCTTCTCCCACTCCTGTACTCCTGTCATCCATCTGTCAGAGAAAGCTTTCTTCCTGTTGTCCTGTGATTCTGACAGGATCACCCACATGCTCCCATGTTGCTGTCTGCTCACAGGGAGACAAACTGCACACACAGCCGTTGTTTCCTGCACATGTAGTAAACTGAAAATCGTGGTCCTTTCACATTTGCACACACACTGTATGTATGTACATAATTAAACCGTATCATCTCTAGTCTGTGCAATGACAGTTTACACTCTGCAGTGGCTGTGCTACAAATATCAAACCTCTTACCCTCTCAATACTCTCATCAATATTAGCATGCATTAGTACATCCTCCTGTTTCCTGGGCTCTGAGCAGGAAGAGCAGGGCAGTGACATCTCAACATGTCTGTCAGGTTAGTGGATGTCTCCCTGCCTAAATGTGCTGACGTTGATTTGTGAGCATAATGCCTGATTATAGGATGGGCGACAGATAAATTTTATCAAAATTAAGGCACAATTAAACATTTCATCTCCGCTAATTACTGGCTGTAGATTTGGCAAGATGACCATGTGCTGTAGGAAATCAGCAACCATAACACATTTTAATGGGGCACAGCTGTCTTACAGCTTGGTAATATTTGCACAGTGCACCAGAACTGTAATTTATGAGACTGAAAGAGGGAGAAAATCTGCATTGGATTGAGTGCCAGGATAGATTTTGAATTTATATTCTTTAATGAGGTTTGGATTTGTTGCTGCTGGTTGTTTGGTATTAAAGAGTGATGTGGATGCTGTGATGTCTTGGTGCATCTGGGAAGAGACCATTACTGCGTATACGTGTGCCCTCTTTGTGTAAATGTAATCTTAATGTTTCCTTGCAACCTTGCACTTCCCTTATGCAATATCTTGAGTTCTTTAAGAAGCTCACCGCAAGAAGGAGAAGGAAGGTAGCTGTTTTTTTTTCTGTGCACGCTTTGCAGGCACTGGACAGACTTGATGGGTTCACACTAAAGTAATCAGCCCCAGTATCCACTTGTGCCAAGGAATAAGCCTGGGAAATTCACCAAAATGTGGGAACAGCTTGGGAACAGATTGATGCAGAAGGGTGAAAAAGGCTGAGAGTGAGTGTATGTGTGTGTTGAAATGGGTGTGTATGCGTGTGTATGTGTGTATGTGATCTCAGAGCTAATTCCAAGGCAAACAAGAGGAAGCTTCTCCTAAGTAACTCAGCTCTGGTGTGCTCCGATGGTATGTCTCCAGTGGGGTCTAACATAGCCTCTTCAATTATATGGAAGTTTGGCCACCAAATCCCCTCTAAAACAGATAGCTCATGCATTCTGAGGAATGTGAATATTATCATTTTCACATTGATTGGATTTCATTCCTTTGAAATTGGCAGTTACTGGATGTTTTCTGTCTGAATTTTCACCTCTGCAGGGCCTAGAGGTTAGAAATGCTGCACCATTACTGGAAGGTGATCTGAGCAGGAACAAGTGAATAAATCCTGTTAGAGTTCCTTCGAGTAACACACCAATACTGTACCTTCTTCTGCAATGACAGTTTTATATCATGTTCATTCTGCTAATATCAGCCCAGCGTTGTTTCACCAGGGCTTCAGAGGACTGGGCACAGAATGAAAAGAGCTCAGTTGGGCTGTGCTGGCATGCTGCAGGCTGTGTTTGGTTGGAACCCACTGAGGTTAATCTAACTGCTGTTTTCTGGGTGACACCTTCAGTCTGTGACAGGCCTGTGAGGATGATACCCCACCGATCTTTACTTGGGTCTGGTTCAGGTGCTGCTCAGTACAGTACACACCCCGAAGGCCCCCGTTGACCTTCTTTCATGAGCGATTATTTTCATGTTTAGTGTGTGGGCCATTATGGTATCGTATGATCATTTAGCTGTTCACATACTTACATGCATACATACTATAGCAGTCCATGTTGTAGTAACTTTTTTCATAAAACTCCAACAGATAAGATGAGAGGTGAAATGGTTCTGCAGACAAAATGCCTGATGATTTTCATGTACATGTTCATCTTAAACATGACATTTAAATGAAAGGATATTGAGATGCATTTACAGTGGATTTTAAGGGTGTCTTAGTTTGACCAAAGCGATGCCACAGACTGTCGCCACAGAGCATTTTCGCTTTGCCTCAAGCTGAAATGTGACCACAGGCTGGCGTAGAGTATGTCAGTTTGTGCACCGTGCTGGAGACTGACGAGGGGGCTTACCCTCGCAGATAACCGGCTGTTGTCCTAAAAGTGCAGCACATTGCCGGATCGCCCCAGGACAGAAAATCAGGGACAGCAAAGGACAATAGAATGCACACTGCATGTTCCACTGACATCAACCCACTCTGTTTACAAACAGGCAGCGATTTAGTGGGCTTCCTGAACTCACACAAAGGAGTTGTGTTAATTTTTATTCAATGGATATGCTGCGGTGAGACATTATTTACGCAAGGGAATATTTCTTCACTCATTAGGTCAGCTATGCGCTTGAATAGTGCATCTTTGCAGAGGGAATCCAAACATTAGATTAGATGTAATTGAGAGAAATGAAGCCATGCTTCAAGCAGTTAAGCCTTTTGCATTAAAGCGTGCACCGAAATGCTCTTTGTTAATCTCTGATCAAGTGGGATATTGCCTCTCATGAAGTGCTAAGTAAATGCTCATTAAGGCATTACATCGTAAATGCCTGAATAATTATGAATTCCATTTCGCCTTCCCATAAAAATCACAGTTTACCAAACAGTGAGTGGCATTAAAGTGAATGAACTTGAGGGTTCTAAAGGAGCATGACAAATGTGTGGTGACGTTACACATGTCAGTTTTTAATCCTGAACATACTCTTCACCCTCCTGGTCATGCAGTACATATGTCAGGGATAGGGACAACAGCCTCCTGCCAATGTCTCATACCAGGCTGAATCTGCTTGAATCAGACTCATGCATGAATGGACATTTGTGCACACAGACTCTGTTGCACAGCGTAGTGCTCTGATTATTTTATTATGACAATTTCCAGGCACACACACTGATGCCTATTTAGAGGCATTTATTAGTGTAGATCAGTGGGCCACGTGGTGTCACACAGTCTTTGCTGTGATCCTGCAGGATACTGTTAACATATTCTGTGAAGGTGTGACATTAACAGAGCAAGTCTTGTCCATTCAGCGTGTTACCAAGACAACAAACGCCACCAACACCCATACTCACCCAACATTTTGCCATAAGCCATATTTCCCCATTATTCAGGATTAGAAACAGGTGTTATGTGTGTCTGTGTGTATATGCAGATGTATTAACACAACCATCACATGCCCTGAGTAGATCTGTGTTTGCTTCTTTTGACAAGTGGTCCTGTGTGCTGTGTGTGTGTGTGCGTGTGTGTTGTCACAGGCCAGTGACAGCTGAAGAAGAGGACTGTATTTGTGGAGGAACAGCATGGCTGCAGAGAGGAGTGGAGATCCTGAGGGAGGCCTAATGGTTCCACTCCTTCCTGCACAGAGATAAAGACTCATAATAAGCGTGTATGCTCACCATCTGGCCCTGTGCATGTGGCCCTTATGGAGGCGAAAGCAGCGCAATCTGTAAACGATCAGGAGCCATGGCGCTCCCCCTAGAGAGGCCGCCATGCAATCAAGGTGACAGATGGCAGCACCACTGCTGTGGCCTCATGGAGGAGATCAAAATCACCTTCAATAAACTCTGACTGGAATGGGCACAGGCCCCTCAAAAAGTCAGTTTGTCAGTCAAACTGTGGCAGCTTGCTGAAACAGGGGGAACACACAGCGGTCCGTCCGTGCACCGCCTGATTTCCATATTTTCCGTCTGACTGAGCCTGAACTGTGATCTTTCTCCAGTTGTCCTCTCGACTCGTGCCGGCGTGGGCGAGCTGGCTGCCAGGACTAGCAATGCTACTGGGGGAAAATTGAGAACATGATGCTGCTAATGTGGGGCAATAGGAGCGGATGGTGGCAGAGTGACATTAAATAACCGACTGGTGCTCTATTTTTGATATGACAGGACCCCCGTGATTTGTCTCTCTTTGTTTATTTAATTACACATTTTTACACACACAAACACGGACGCACGCATGCACTCACACACGCGCACACATGCAACCACTCAAACTGCCATCATTGTAGAGTATATTAAACGACTCATCATCATATAATAGCTGTACATTCAGTGGCAAATTTGTGCTGAATTCCTTTCCTTTGATATTTTTTTGTTTTAACATCTGATGGAGCAGCATGGTCCATCCTCCGCACCGTGTCTGTGTCTGAGTGTCTGTGTCCTGAGCATGGAGACAGAAATGCTTGGGAATGCTATTTCACACATCCCCTTCATCTGATGCGCAGCTTCTGTCAGTGATGTGAGAAAAACAGCCTGACTCTCCAAGCTTTTTTTTGCACCAGTGCAAAAGTTCAAAATTGAAACGCCATCTGTTCAATAAAACTAATCTAGGCAGGGAGAGCCGCTTCCAAGGCTGTCCTGATTGGATGTGTTTCTTTTCTCTGAACTTCCTGCCACAAGGTTCAGAATCAACCCAGGATATTGTCAGTTTGCAAATGAAGACATATTAATGTTGATGTTGGACAAAAACAAGACCCAGTCATGGTCAATCATCACTTGCGCAAGTTGGAAATAATTAGTTTTGCTTATTTATTTTTTTTATTTTTTATTTTTTTGCTTTTTAAGTTCGTGTCTAACATTTCTCTAAGTCCATAGTTCCTTTATGTTATTAATTTGGCTGCAGGCATTTTTATTGTGCATTAAATATCTAGATTCAGTCTCTCAACCAGCTTCACTCTTTAGTTCTAATGAAATGAGAGGCCATAAGTACTTTCAGAGAAAATCAATTGTCCTCTCTTCCGCCACAGCCCTTAAACAATCACTTAGTTAATTGCCACACTTATTTGATTAATTGGACAAGTTCCATTGTCGTCTCTCTTCACCTCCCATGTTTTATAGAGGTGTCCTGTAGTGCTCTTAATCATCCACTTTTAAACATTTTTACAAATGTTAAATATGTGCACTTTAACTAATAATTAGATCAATTACACTAATTAGTATCATAAGTTGAAGTGAAAACAGTAAAGAGGCTTTTAGGTTTCATATCCATAGTGGGCTGTCTTTTTGACTCTAGTCTTAAATCTGTAACCACAGACTGGCGAAATGCACTGCAAGGACATCACGGTTCTGGTCATCTTGCTTAAGGTTAAAATAATAATACTGAAAATTAACCCAAATTGAATTGGTTTTATTTTTGCCAAGAAACATATGAGCTGTAAAACCAGGGACATTTCATTATTGTTATTTGTACTCAGTATTACTGTTTGTACTGTAGTTGTCTCATATAATATACACACTCATGTAGTTGCAATGTGGGTCATGATTTTCACAATAAATGCACCAAAAAAGCACCGAACATTACAGTTGTCTTTAGGTGTTTAATTCAAGTGACTGGCGGGATCCATCATGACACACATCGATCTCCATTTTTGTAGTGCAAAAGTGGAAATCATAATAAAAATAACATGTTAAGAAGCAATGCTGTTACTCAGGTTTAGGGTTCAGTATTACTTCAATCAGTAAATAAATTTTAAGATAAAAGAATGTATAAATATCCTAGTCACTGGGTGCTAAAAATACTGTCAAACATCCACTGAATCCTGCAAAGTACTGTACCCAGAGAGGCCCCAGTTCTGTTGTGCTGCTTGTGGTTTGTACTAATTTTATAAATTACTTTATTTGGGCATACGCAGTAGTAGAAGAAGTACTCAGGTCTTTTACTTGTGTAAATGTAGCAATGCTGAAGAGTAAAAATGCTTATATATACTGTTGGCTATGCAGAACGGCCCATTTCAGAATCATCATCTACTATATGATCTCACTGGATTATAATTACAGCTACATTTATATTAGCTTAAATAATACATCAAAATGTATTAGTTAATTTATATTTTATTCAGAAAATTTAAAGCAACTGGTAACTATGATGAAGTAAAAAAGTAGCTTACAGTATTTGAGAGTAGTACTATAAAGTACATTTACAAGCAGAGTATCTTTACTCAAGTACTGTACTTTTTCACCCAATCATGAAATTGTGTTTTAATTACTGTGTATAAACCTACTTTGAAGGCCATTGTTATATGATCTGATACTATGATTTAATGGTGAATATCTTTAAATTAATGTGCTGAATTATTAGATAAAAACAAAAACAAAAACAAAACAAAACAAAACAGCAACAACAAAAAAAAACAAACAAACAGCAAACCTTGTCCCAGATGGTGTTCTATCACAGGAAGAGCACAAACTAAGTATTGGTTGCCATTTTGAGTGGCCGGTGGTGGGCGGGGCTTGCTAATTATATCACAGGTGTGCCAGTGCGTAGCAGTTTTGGGGTGACATGTTGACACCACCGTTTGGATTGAATTTGGAAGCCTGTAACCGACTATAATCGTCTGTGTTCTTGGTGGAAAACTTGTTCAGCTTGCATTATACGGACTGCTCCCCCCATGAAGGCCCTGTTTGTGTTGACATTAGTCTGTAAGGCCAGCAACTTCAGGTAAGCCTCCAAGAAAGTGTTTTGTTTTTTCTAACTTCCGTTGTTACATTTTTTTTAAAAAACCCTCTTAGCGACGTTTTCATAAAGCTAAAAACATAGCAGCAGTTTACTTAACATAACTGAATTTTTAATTAAGAAAATATCGAATTTCACAAGAGTGCTGTAGCGATGGTTAGCTTGTACTTGCCTAGTGAACATTTGTTGTTGGCTTTTGACTTCCGGCCCAGATATTCAACAGTCTAAAGCAAAACATGAATATAAGGAAGGTATTCATTCAGATACTGTCACTGTTACTGTATACCTCTGAGTACAAGTACAAAAGTATGACTATCAAAATGTACTTGAAGTACCAAAATTAAATTAATGTGATCTCACTGGATTATATTATAATCATTGCTGCATTAATGTGAAAGTCACTTTAATATTATAGTTGATAAAGGTGGAGCTAAAAAGTACAATATTTGTCTCCAAACGGTTGTTGAAAAGTTGAAGTCTAAAGTATATAAAATGGAAATATAACTTTTTCTCCTTGAAACTTAACTTTCCTGTAACAGTACATGCAGAATTTTGCAGTAGAGTGCAGCTGGTTTTAGTCTTTTGAAGGGGGTAACATTGCTACTTTATTGAGTTTAAGTGAAAAAAGACAAAGACGAGATCAGGTGTTTGTATAACATGACATTATACAATGTTTGGTTGATTTAGTTTCTTTTGGGCAGGGGCGAGTCGCACCCATCTGAAGAGAGAAAATGTGATGGCAGGTTTGATCCAGGTTGACCCTCAGAACTAAATATTCCCTTTAAGGCTTAATGAAGAAAATGTGAAGAAGGGCAAATGGGTTGATCCAGAGTGGAAATTTTGGCTTTGGGCTCTCGTATGATTGGATTAAATCATACTGATTCATGAGTGAGCTCACACAGTTCTCATTGCTTTGGCAGATGAGGATTTTAATTTGAGCCTCACCTGATGGATGCTGGTAATTTATGCTGATTAGAAATAAAGCATCATATTTTCCTTTATCTGCCCCCACCTATCTGAACAGTGGAATTTTTTTTTTTTTTTCCAGAAGGGTATAAGGAGAGCGGTTGATTAGTTGTAATGTGACTGCAGTACCCCACGGGCTGAAATTTATGTCCTCCATTTGAACTGTGGCTGTGTGTGCTGTATACATCAGGTTTGTTAATGAAATTTGTCGCCAGGAGGGAGTCTGTGGTTGCAGTCATTCTGCGACTTGACACCTAACTGTGTGAAATCTAACCTTTCAAACTTCAAGTCAGCACTACTTTAATTGTAATATTATTATTTCCCAGCATCAAAACACAATACACTGTTTTTTGCTATTGCTTTCAGACTGTTGACAAACTATTCTAAATAATTAGATTGTGTTAGTTTTATGTAATTGTTGTTGATGTTGTCTCCTTGTTGACGTGAAGACAAGCTTGGGTGAAAAATATTTTGTCTTACACGGGTCACATCTGCAGCATCGCCGAGCAGCAACAATGCTCCACCTGCTGTGTGTGTGGATGACTGGTAAAGTGAGTTCAGTGCTGTGTTGCGGTAACATGTGGAGCTGTGTATGCTGCTGTCCTCTCTGTCCTGTCTGTGAGTGTATGACTGATGGGTGTCAGGCTTGTCATGGCTCCTGTGGGTGAGATGTGTGGGGACAGGGAGAGATGGAGGCGGCGGAGGAGAGGGATGGCGAGAGAAGAATCTGTCATTTCATTCAGACTTTTCTTTTTCTGACACGCATCCTCATCCCCCGTATTGTCTATCAGCATCAGCAGATGACTGACAAAGGAACTGCTCAGCTACAGACAAGTCCACCTCAAGACTGTGTGTATGCGTGTGTCTTTCTACTGTATGTGCTGGAATGGCTTACGCAAGTGTTAACACATAAGATAATGTCGTGCCACCACTTTGCAAGATCAGCATATATCGTCACAGTGTTGATCAGATATTGCAGTGTTAGCATTCAACACAGTACAACTGAGCCTGCTGCCTCTTCGCTGCACTCTCCCCCCTTTACACTCTGTGACTCGACTCTGGCCATCAAAATGCTGACCGCTTTCCAAAAACTTGATTTCACAAGTGGAAAAACAGCATCTGCTTTCCTGCAGCTTCACATATGGCAGCTCATATGAACTGAAGCAGGTATGCGGGGTAGGGGGTTGGCCCCTGGGGACCTTGAACAGAGGGCCTGGCCCTAGGGACTCTGTTGGGCCACTCTGGAGTGAGGGCCACACTGTCCCGAGCCAGATGAACCTGCATATGAAATGAGGCCAGAGAGCAAAGAAAGCTGAAGACCATGAACATGGGGGATAGTATAGGATGTACATTCTGTCACAGTTAGTAAAGGCAACTTTATTATCATGGGCTGTTTTAGTGAATTGTTGCAGCACAGATGATGTGTTTAAGATCAATAATATTTTTTTTTTCTTGTAAACTGCTGCACTTAGGCAAGTAGGAAGAGGAAATAAATTTTGCAGCCATGGCAGTCATGTGTAGTCTATAGTAAGGCCAGCGGTATGATGTCACTGTTAAAATGATTATTATTATTATTTTTTCAAAAAAACCCTTCATACTTATTGAACTTGGTTTAAGCAAAAGAAGGTGTGCGCAGACAGTCTGACTCCAAACACTGAGGTTATCATCAGTTAAAACTTTATAATGCAAATTTACAGCAGCAGCCTGCAGCTCGTTTAGGTCAGTCGGTTAATAACTTCTAATGTCACTTTCCCTAAATCTTCAGTTTGTCACCCAGCTCTAATGGTGCAGGGTTTAGCTTCCAGTTCATTTCTGTGTGGAGTTCGGTCAGGTTTACAAACATCCAGCCAGCTTGAGAGAGGAGGTGCTGTTGACCTCTCATTCAGAAAATAAATGAATATGTATACATGTAGCCACAGTAGCACCCGCTCTTGAAATTTACAGAGGTGGTTTTAGATGTTAGCTTCTTTGTGTGTGTGTGTGTGTGTGTGTGTGTGTGTGTGTGTGTGTGTGTGTGTGTGTGTGTGTGTACGGACTCTGCCTTCCTCCCCTCCCCGCCTCTGATCTCACTCTCCTGGCGGCATTACCGATGATCATAGTGTGACAGACCGTCCTTGGGGAGCCAGGAGCACCGCTTACAACTCTTTTGGTGTCAATTCCTCCTGTCTGCTCCAATTTCCCACCTCGCTGCTGTACCTACTGCTTCTGCCCCACACTTGCCCCCTCTCAGAATGTACGTGTCTATTATGAACTATTATACAGAGCTGGAGATGGGTCAGAGTTGCAGATTAAAACATTGGTAGCAAAGGATTTTAACCTTTTTATGTGAGTTGTGCTCAAAAAATACAGATGGCCTTGTGCTTACACAGACAAACACACACGCTCACTGGGTTAAATAATTACCATTATCCACCTGTAGGCAACCCAGAGTAGAAATGTGTAATGATTGCTAATTGGCTTGTTAGTATGAAAACAAAGCAGCATTTTTTTTTGTGCTGAAGGGCTAAATTATGAGGAAACAAACAAGTGGAGGGGAACATGTGAATAAGGATGTTTTTCATGAGCATCTGTGGATACAGCTGCTGCTCGCTCTGACCATCCTGCCTTCTCCTCTCTGTTTTTCTCCAGCACAAACAAACAAAGCCAAACAAGACAGCAGCCTCATGTGCCTGCTTTGGGTAAGTGTTATAATCTACATTTGTTTATGACACCAGTTCATGTCTCTCTCTTTTGGAGAAGCTGAGAGCCACATCCGTCTACCTCTTATGACGTTCCCCTGTGGTTAGGCTCTCCTTTTTGTGAGTTTGTTTTTATTTGTGGAACACCATAACGAGGAACCAGCACTACTATACAGGCAGGTTGAAGTTACCACTAACATATCCCGTATCCTGATGGTGACAGCTGATGGTGACAGATAGCTCCCAAGGGTATTTCTTTCTTCTACAGTGGAGCCCAACTTTAGTCGAAGCTGTCATGCTTGTGATAGAACACACATTCACTTGCTTCTATGGTCTGTCTCTTACTCCATCTCTCCTTGGATGTCCCTCATGGTCCCAAGAGAAATGTGTTTACCTCTGCAGTCACCTGCCACTGCAGTAGCCACAATGAGGTTTGGGAGTCTTTTGTTCCAATCAGCTTTTCCTATCAGGCTAAATGCTCCCTGGAGACAGGGCTTATTACATGACATGATCCTCAGAGTAGATAAATGGTCGTCCATGTCACAAGCTGGACCCCACTTGTGGGGGTGAGGAGATAGACAGCTTGGGGCCCAAGAGATGAAAGGAGCCCACAGCTTTACTGACGTTTTAATCAACAACAGTTAGCGCTGAATCCATCTGTATAACGGCAGAGATGCAGGG
Source organism: Scatophagus argus (assembly GCF_020382885.2). Classification (NCBI taxonomy): domain Eukaryota; kingdom Metazoa; phylum Chordata; class Actinopteri; family Scatophagidae; genus Scatophagus; species Scatophagus argus. The sequence continues at coordinate 6,126,659 of NC_058510.1, forward strand.
AGGCTTTTCATTGGTGCCTTTTGAAAATATGCAAGGATTGAAATGCAGACCTTGTTGACAATATAATTTACCTGCTGTCACTCTGTATGGGCCTGTTTTATCATGAGTGCTTGTTGTGATGCTTCACCACCACCACCTCCTGACACACTCCCATCCCTTCCTTTCACACCTCCCGCCACCTTATTCAACATCCGCTCCTTGTTGAAAAGTTCATGCACTGCATTACTTAGATTTTCTTTTAGGGGTAGGAGTCGGTAGTGAAGTTGGTCTAAGGTTGTTGTAGGGTACAGCTGTTTATTTAGAATATTTGAAAAAATAAATTACCCTATTTCTGTAGTAAACAGGGCATCAGCTTTACGGTGGTGGGTTAAGGGGAATTAATTCTCAGATGCACTATGATGCAGATGTGGATGATTCTCCGTCAATTCACAAATAACGTCTTTAATAATAATGTCTTTTATATAATAAAAATATGCTGTGATGTAACTGAAATATACGAATGTCTGCATGGAGCCATATAGCAGAAATGCCAGATCTGCACATTTTCAGTCAGACATCACATGATTTGATATTACATGCAGAAGGGAAACCAGCAGTTAAAAGAGTGATGTTTGCAAGAATTGTGACAAAATGAGTATGCAGTGCAAGTTATGTAACGTTAAACATGTATATCAGGGAACAGCTAGCAACATCTTTATCTCCTCATTTGCTAACAGTGTGAGCTTGCACCATTGTGATGCCACCAGTGCAGAGGAGATTAGGAAGCTGATCTGTGAGCTGATAGTGTTTATTGAACTGGAGTACAAGGTTCCATTGCAGCAAAGAAGAGCTATGAGAGTGTAAAAGAGGAGTGAGGAAAGTGCTGTGCCGACAAAGTGGCTATTACTGCTGATGGCTAACTGCAACTCACTGTTGCTCAACCATCCTCGAACTTAAACTGCATGTGAATGTGGTTAACCATTCATTCATCATTTCACTTATTTTTCTGTTTTTAATTGTTGAGCTTTGGTCATGGTCAGTGTTGTAAGAGCATCAAACATTCACATGCTACAGGATATTTAAAGTCGAGTAATGTAGTATTCAGGATTTTTGCAATTCAAATATTGTTGACAGCGTTTCTCTCAGGAGGATGGGCGTATGTGTATAATTCATATCCAATGTATGTGTGTTTTTACTCTATATGCCACATCACATTATGAAATATGTATCATTGACTAAGCAGAGTCCCTTTCTGGTGGTCATGAATGTTACCTCAGTTTACCTCTGCCATATCTGATTTCTCCCTACAAGATTAGAATGTCTTTTGAGCGTTACACATGGGAATCTCAAACAATAGCATTTCTGTTAAATTATTGATTTTGCACGCCTTAGTCTTACTCGGAGAATGAAACGAACAATTTCCACACTCAGAATTACACTTCTAATTGTTAAACACACTCCACTGGGCTTTAAAGATGTTGTCACAGACCTTTCATCAAACATTAACGCTCGGTACCAATGATTTCATGCAGGTTGCTCTTAACATCCCGCTTTTAATGACATGCTAGGGGAACAAAAAACATTAAAACTAATCAAAAATTACAAAATGATAATGGGAGGAGGGAGATGGAGAAAAGGCTGGGCTCCCTGACCGGTCATAAGTTGATCATCTTAAACTCTGAGCTGCAGGTAGGCGGTGACAGCTGCTTAATTTGGTTTTGTCGCCTGGGTGACTTAATCCTGTAACGGGCTCCGGTGACAGCAGACTCACAGACGGCTGAGAGACAGAACGGCACTCTGGTTGCCCGTTTACGGATGCAGCAATAGAAACCAAGGTCACTTTAATTAACTGCCAAATTACAATTTAAACGATAATACTAATCACTCACTTTTGCAGTAGGAAGAAGCTACTGGCTGTCATGTTAATTTAAGGCTGCAGGGGAAAATGGACGTTTCCACCTCTGCTTCACAGTGGGGCCTGAGTCTGTGCCTCCCTGTTTGCATCTGCTCTGTATGCTGTCACTTTGTCAGATCAGGAACAGGGTGACCTAACCGTGTTTTGTTTTGTTTTGGGGTTGTTGTTTCTTGGGGGGGGGGGTTTACAGTTTTTTTTTCTTGCTTCAGTCTCCAGCATCACCTTTTGTGTCTGTCTGTGCTGATTTTCCTCTCTCATTCGGTCTTCTTTCCCTTTAACTCCCAGTCTGAAGGATTTCAATTAGACACCACTGGTGCCTTTTTCTGTGTGTGTTCCCTGTAGTTTGGCTAGGGCCTCACTGCTGCAGCCTTTCACTGTTAAGTATCAGGAGGAACGGTTAATGGCACACTGAAATCCATGGAGACTTCCAAAATTCTTTCTCTTTGGCTTTGACTAAATATATTGAATTTTAATGCAGAATCGCAGACATTTTTGGAATGGTCACTGTTGGCTTTGAGGCATAATTCAAGGTTTTCTTTTAAATATTTGATTTCATTTGCAGGCTGCACGGTGGTGCAGTGGTTAGCAGGTTCGAATCCCAGTCTGGGCCCTTCTATGCAGAGTTTGCATGTTCTCCCTGTGCCTGCGTGGGTTTTCTTCGGGTACTCCGGCTTCCTCCCACAATACCAAAAACATGCACATTACGTTAATTGGCTACTGTACATCGCCCCTAGGTATGAGTGTGTGCATGAGTGGTTGTCTGTCTTTGTGTGCCCTGCGATTGACTGGCGACCAGTCCAGAGTGAACCCTGGCTCTCGGCTGTAGTTAGCTGGGATGGGCTCCAGCCCTTTGCCATTTAAAAAAAAAAAAAAAAAAATTCAATAATTTTGTCTATTTTTGCCCAACCAAAACAATTCAGAATCCTGATATATTCATTTTATGATGATTTTAAAATCTGCAAATTAAACCAGCGATTAATGGCATTTAGCCTGCTGGAATGAATAATCAAAACTGTTGCAGATTAATTTTTAATCGAGCGACTAATTTATTTATGTTCAGGCCTTCTCTTTGATTTCTAGAGTCTTTCTTTTGTGGTGTCATGCAGTCTAGTTGGATGCTGTAGAGACTAGGTAAGTTCCAGACCATGGGATATTTATTCAAGCCAACCTCCACCCCATTACAGTTACTGCCCATCTGCCACTGCTGCCACTCGGAGCCCTCCTAAAGGTTACTCATTTACATATGGGAGGGAGGGATGGTTGGGGGGTTAGGGGGGTGTACTGATCATAGAGCTTCAATCAATCAGTGCTTCACGATTAGTCCCACGTAAAATCCCAGCAGTTGGTTAAAACTCTGCCTGCTTGCCTCGATGCCACTTTTCAAATGAGGTCCTGGAATGCCACGACAAGTAACTGGACACAACTGAATGGAAAAATTCATAATTTCTCAGCTAAATTATGGCGGGGTGTCTGAAATTGATTTATTATTGTGATCGTTAGCCATATGGCACAGGCTGCTTCCCCCCTCCTAACATTCAAAAATGTGCGATTACAGGGCTAGGTCAGGGCAACCTTTACCATTGCATAAATGAATCTCAGTGCAATCAGAAAGGAAGGACAACAGCGAAATTAACTCGTATTTCTTAAAGCTCCATTCACAGTGAACAGTGGAGGATATAAATACAACTCCAGTCCAGTGTCCTTATTTAGAGGCATATCTCTATCTCTATTTAGAGGCATATCTCTCTTTCAATCATAGACGCACATAATTTTCCTCAGGACACTGAATTTGTCAGCTTGCCATGTAAATGAACATAGATGTTGGACTGAAGATGATTATTAACTTTGCACACAGACAGGTTGACAAAATAATCTCACTTCAGAGTTAATTTAGGAGCTGTTTGGCACATTACATCAGAAATAACAGATTTTTTTTGTCAACTTGTGGGCAGCAGAAACAATCTGTAAAACGAACCCTTTATAGGTTGATATATGCAGACCTGTAGCAGTTGCCTGTTCCCACACACACGCACACACACACACACACACAGGTGTTTCTGATTGCCTAATGTACCTAAATCCAGTATTCACTCTGCTTTTAGCTCCGTTTTTGGTCTGCACCAGCTGCTGACGACAGCATTTGGTTTTTCAGCTGCTGCAAGCTCAGTGTTTTCACCAGTTAAATCTGTCTGTTTTCCCATTGGTGTGGAGCCAGTAGTATACAGAAGGTTTTTAGAGCCTTTTTGCTGAAAACAACTGCCTGTGTTTTCTCTGCGTTTGCTATGAAAGTGAGATATTTTTTTTGCTTTCAAAATCTTGTTCTTCCTGATTTCTCCAGTGTTAACAGCCTGAGCTTTGAAGGACTTTTTAACTGAATTAATTCAGGTAGTCTGTTGTTCACCATAAAAATCCACAGAATAGCCAACTTTTCATAACTTGATAAAACCCCGAAAGAAAACATGTGAAAGTTATGTTGGTTATGTGGTGGTCAGTATTACACATTAGATGACCTTGTGCTGAGAATATTTTTGCGAAAATTAGACAATTACATCTATGTTGAAACTCTCACTGAAGGATATAATAACCTTATGTGATAGTTTATTAATGAATCCTTTTGGGCCTTGTGCTAGACTGTGTCATCTTTTCATCATTTTTACCCTCTTGAGTCTTCACTGCTCTTTCATATTGTACAAGCAATTATACCAGAAGTTAAAGCTTTAGGAAAAAATATCCTAATACATTATTTGCATGTGGCCTGCCAACATTTACATTATCATCTGCGTCTCATAGTAATTGCCTGGTTCTTTCCACTGGCCCAAGGCAGTGTTGTATTAGATTGTAATCTCCAACACTGTTTCCTGACACAAACTTGATGTGTCACCGTGATTGGCACGGAGGAGATGACATGACAGAGCTGGTTTTGGGGGACTGACAGATAGTTGGCAGGTTAAGGCTCCCCTGTTGGGTGCTGTGCTGCCTCAGGACCGTCACCTGTCAGCTCAGGTGAAGGCTCGTCATAGCTGATGACTGGAAGCAGCAGAGTGGATATAATGGGATGAGCAGACTGACACAGACGTAGTGCAGGACTCCCTTTGTCTGTGGGCAAAGGAGTAGACCTTGCTTCAGTCAAGTGTGCCGCCATGCTGAATAAAGAGTGTAAAGAGTTTCGGCATGACGGGTGATGTGCTGGCATTTATGTCCTGAGCATGCAATCAGTCCAGTGATGTTCAGCCTCATGATGTCGAATGTAATAGTCTATCAATCGATTTTAATAGTAACATTCACTCAGTAACCATACAGGTATTTTGGTGTGTTGATCTATAAGTAGTAATAAGTAAGATATTCTAATAACAGTTTTGGATATATGGGTGTTTAACCAGTTAACTGTGTTGTGCGCTCGTACGCCTATTAATCCAAGAAATTCAGAAAACTGACTCCCATTCTGCTTTCTTTATCAGACATCATCTGGACATGGTCCAGCTTCGAGTGTGTGTGTCTGTGTATGTAGACCCAGTCACTGGTGCCATTTTTTTTTTTTTTTTTTTTTTTTTTATGTTGAGTTTCCTCAAAAGACCGTCCTGCCAAGCACAGAGGGAGCATGTGTCCATCAAAGTCAGGCCGATATGAGGCGTGAGGGCTGAGGCCTGCTCGCGATATGGAAGGGCAGGACTGACTCATACAGAAGCTCAGGAATCAGCATGTCACTCTCAGCAAAGCACACTGCCACAGTTCATCAGCACACGCCGAGTCTACGGAGAAACTTCTGGATCACATTCAAATACAATATGCAACAGTACCAAGTGACGAGCAGGAAAAATATACAGGAAAACACGCGGTATCAAGATGGACTCTAAAACCACAATATATTGGCTTTTATTTGTATCTTATAAGAGTTTCTGAATTAAAACAGTATGTTATTCTTCCGCTTAAGGCAGAAAATAACACGTGAGATTGTATTATGTAATGCGAGACAATATGCAATGGAAAAATGTTGAAATATGAGTTTAAGTTGCACTGCAAAAAAACCTCCACACACAGGCATTCATATAACCTGAACATAAAATATCACTACATTTTAAACAGGATATGATTTCCTTCTGTGGCCAAACAAATTCTCTCTGGGATCAGCAGAGTGAATCTTATTTTAAATTTTAACTGGAAACTTTGGAAGGATTCATTTTACTTTTTAAATGTATTTAGGTCTTGTTTATGCATTACTTATAATTTCCTTAAACTGATGTGTAAATGTGTTGATGGCAATTTTCAAAGTAGAATTTTTGAGCCAGTGCACAAGTATTATCATGCATGCACACACACACACACACACACACACACCAGCAGGCACTCACCTGTCTGCTGTCCACCTATTCTGTAGTAGCAGGTTTCTGTATCCCCCTGTCAAGTCGTCGGCTCCGTCCCAGAAGCCCTGAGTGTCCGTCAGTAAGGCCTGCCAGTTACAAGGTCCGATCTGTATTCATAACTTCTGTCAAAGCTGCGCCATTCGGTCTGTCCCCCCCAGCCTCTGTGAAGAGCAGCGGTGCTCAGTAACCTGGACATATTCTCCACATACCGAGGTTTACCATTTCAGTGTTACTACTTGACCTAAACGTTGTCAGGCGACTCAAAGGTCCTGAGTCACGTTACCCCCGAAGCTGTAGACCTCACCTCAGACCCTCCCTCATCTGATTCGTTCAACCTATGAATTATGGATTTTTTTTTTTACTCTGAGAGGTAGAGCTTTGAAGGGTGTAATGTCGGTTGAGATAACAGTGGGCGATGTCAATAATTTGATGATAGTAATTGTTAAAACAGTTTTTGCTGGCACTTGAGGAGCTTTTTCAGACAGCTACTGTTGGAACATGAATGCACGCAGTAGTAGCTAAATACAGCAGTAATTAAAGGTAAAATAAAAGATGTAATTACAGCAGAGTCCCTCGATTACTTTGAGAGAAGCTTGTTTTCCTTGTCTCTGTCATCTCTTTTTGCTGCAGGTGATTTTTCTCTGCACTGTAAAAACTGAGATATGGTTACGTCTTTGTGGGGGAGATTTGTCTTTTTCTAATCCGAGCAGCAGCCCCTTGGTACATTTGGCTAAACCTTGCCACAGGAAGGTTGACTCCCACATTTTACCTTTCCCTTTGAGGGGTGGATTTAATCAGTGTGCAGTCAAGAAAACCACTTGTTAATTAATGAGACCTCCATAAGAGATTGGCATTCAGCACACCAAAACCTTGCAAAATCACAACTTGAAAACAAGATAGCGGTCAACAGTGTTTGCCTCAAGGATGTGCCGAGTATTTATTTGCTGTTTTATTTAGCATGTGCTTTTTTTTTCTTTTTTTTTTTTCCTGATCGGAATCCCATCTGGGGGCTTCTTAATTCTCTAAATGACTTTTTAAGTAGTGCCTGTGCTCTGCATGACCCTGCTGACTGACAGGCCATTCTAATCCTTTTTCACAAGGGGAAACAGCCTTTATTGCAGCCTCTGGTCAGTTTGTTTTGCCCCAGCCCACAACATACGGCATTTAACACTCTCATAATTAAATAGCCGAAGCCAAAGTGTTCTGCCCAATCTGAGGCTGAGACGGTTGGTGCTTATTGACAGATGAGCACACAGACAGTTGAGGTCCTGCAAACATTATAAACTGTCTTTAACGCACACATAAAAATTATGACAATCTGTGAGCAGACCTGGTAGAGTCTGGATTCAATAACTAATATTAAAGCAGTATTTGTTGTATTAGCAGGTCAGTGTTTGTTAAGCACAGCAAAGTTAACGTATTTGATGGAGATAAGCACCAAGACAATAATTACATGCAATACTGGGGAGTCTTGACAGCGTCTCCTGCTTGCCGTTTATCCTGGTCTTTTCTAGCCAACTGGGTGAAGGATACTCTGCCTGTTTCCCCACCCAAACTCTAGGTCCCATCTGCTCACAGAAAGGCACAACATTTGTCAAAGTAGACGGGATAATGGCTTTGGCATCCTTATTATAATCTCAGCATAATCTTCATTTGTCCACTTTTGGCAACAGGACACTTCTGGGTTTGGGAAATTGGTCAGGACTCTTAAGTGTCCTTGTTTCGTTTTCATTAGCTCAAATCAAGGCATGAAGGCTCATTTAATTCCAATTTAAAACATGATGGTTCTGTGTTTTTGAGAGAGCTGAGTTTGTTTTCCATCCTACTGTGACTAGGATGAATGAAACTCACCCAGATTAAAATGGTTGGTGAAATAAAGCCTGTGAATCAGTCTGATTGTGCTTCATATTTGTATCCCGACCAGTGTTTCTCTCTGACACCTTTTAGGCATCCGGTACAACATCACGAGTGAGATTAAAATCAGTTTCTGGTTATTCGGTGACAGAGCCACTTGGAAAATTTCCTCCTATCAGGGAATAATAGTAACAGTAGAAAAAGTTATAGAATGCCAACTAAATCGACTTCATGTTTGACTCTATGCGTGTGAAGACAATAGAGGGACAAACTTCATATCGTGTCTCTCCAATTTCCATTAAGGTTGTGGCTCTCAGTTGACTACTGCTCCCCCTGTATGTGGGTCACAGACACCGTTCCCAGCTGTGCAGCCCAGTCAGCTGTGCCTTTTGCCATGCCCGCCAACATCTGCTCCACAAAAACAATATCCAGCTTTTAGCACTCAAATGGAGGTTACACCATATGCCAGCAAGCCACTTAGTTTCTGCCAGGGGAGCTGGGGCCTGGCTGCACTCGACGAGGTAACGATGAAGGAGAGCTCATCTTTCACTCTTCTCTTTATTGTCTTTTATTAATTCTTTACAAGTAGTTTTTGTTTCCTTTCTTGCCCTCATCTTTTAAGTTTAGCATCTCCCTTTGTTTTCTTTTTATGAAAGCTCCTCTGTCTCTTATACTGTTTTTTTCCCCCCTTGCATCTCCTCACTCAGGCCATCAATGTGTGCCAGTGTGCATCTGCTCAAGGTGCTTTGGCAGCGTCACCTTTTGAATATTAATGCAGCACCTAAACAAGTTTTCCTGCAAGGTCTGCCACAAGGTCTGGAGTGCATGCATTTGTGCATGTAAACACACTAATGTGTGTGAATCCTTTTGTTGTAACACACATCACTATTAAGTAGGCACATTATGGATGTGGGGACGCTGCACTATTTATAATTCTTTCTCAACTTCTTTTTTGAGAACTGGAAGACAGATTGCATGAAAAGCAATTTAGCTATTTAAGACCAATTAAGAGTGCAGATCTGGACGGTATGGGCTGAAGTGCTGCTCACTATGCTGAGAGGCGATAATGGATTTTTAATTAAATATGGGAACCAAAGGTCCCAAAATGGAGCTTACAGCTAACCAAGCAGTAGCCATTTGGTGACTGTACGGACAAGGTCCATTATTGTCTCTCTGGCCTTGAGTCTCTTCACTTCCTGCTTTGCTCTGTGGTCCCGCCGCTGTCCAATCCTTCACAGCTAAGACATCAGCTTCTTTTTAATTTGCAAGATTGTGCAGTGGAAAACAAGGAAGATTTAATCAGAGAAAATGCAGGAGAAATTATGAAAGCCTGAAATTTTGAATGTGTTGATGATTTATTTTTGCTTCTATCCTGAGGTGTATCAGTGTGGTGACTTATTTATTTTTTTTAATTTAGTTAAGGAAACAAAACGCAGATGTTTTCACACACAAACTGTGTCAGTGATTATCTTATTCATCCCATGCACCCTCTTGTCCTTGTTGAGTCTTGGCGGGGTGTTGGGGGGGAGGAGGGGGAGTTAGAGTGACACGCTCAGGGGGTGGATCCACTGAGGAGCTCTGGGACGGCAGGTCGGGGCTGCCTTCTGCAGGTCACGGTTTCACTTGTGGGTATTAATTTGGGAGGGACCAGCACACAGCAGCTGTGTGTGTGTGTGTGATGGCCATGGTGAGAGCTGTTAGAGGAGCTGGTGAGCAGTGAGAAATCACCTTGACAGGGCCTGTACTGTATATCATACTAGGAGCTGATGCCACTCATGAATGGTGATCACAATCTACTGGGGGTTTAATTACTTTCTGCTTAGATGCTGTCGCTGTTTGGTGTGAATCTCATAGGAGTGGCTTTATACAGCCTTTGAAAAAAGATGGAAAAATTGTCCTTTTTCTTTTTTTTAAAAAATGTTTGGCTAGAGAAGAACTTTTGAGTATCATCTCGTTACCAGCTGGTTGAGCTAAGAATTATACACAACACCAAACCAAAAGGCTATACTGGCAACGAGGATATATTTTTACTGTTGAAAAATAATTTTGTTTGTTACATAGCAACATACTGTGAATTATTTTCCAAGTTGTTTATACCCTCCTCTAGCTTGTATTTATTTAATCCGATTGCTTTTTTAAAAAAAAAAATCCAAATTCACACTTTGTCACATTTATTTGATCAAATCACATCCGTCTCAGAGTCACTGCTTGTGTCGTTGAAATGCCAGCGCTTTTGGCACCGGCTGCAGATTTCTGTCACCGTCTATCTTTGAACACCTCCCACATCGTGTTCTGAGGGAGTGATTCCTATTTGCTGCCAAAGGGGTGCAGTCCAACAGCAAATGGTACAGGATAGGGGCCTGGAGTGGGATGGGGAGGGGTCTCTTATTCACCGACTGTCCGCTAATAAACCCACTCTTGAAGTCGTCTTTGCTTTGGAGAGATGTATTAACTTGGAGCAGTGATGAGGAGAAGTTGTGTTGCCATATTGATTGTATGCACTTCCTTGGACAGTCAGTGGAGGGCAGTGCTTAAGTGGGAACCAAGCAGAAGCTGTCAGTACAATCGGCTTCATACTGTGTGTGTGTGTGTTCAAAGGTGTCGGGTGAATCCTTGTTTATATTCTAAGAGCTCTCACAGGTCAATAAGAATGTGTGGTCTGCTATTATCCGCAGTGTGTAACATGCTGTTTGGTGTCTCTATTGTGCTATGCATTACAGTAAGTAACACGGACAAACTAGCACAGAAATTATGCTAATGATGACAGTGATTATGTTAATTTGACTTTACCAGGCCAGCGCAATGATGCTGAGCCTACATGATTATTAATAGGATCACAACACGTTAGATCACATAATAGTTAAGATATGCTTGTGGTCTTTGTGAGAAAACAACTACACGGCAAAATCAGAAATGCCTATTTTATGGTAGTGTAGCATTTAGTTGCTCCAGGTCACAATTCTACCTAAATGGACTGATAACAATTCCTTTTTGTCATTAAATGTCCCTCCAAGGTTATACTTATAAACTCTACAGCTGATTAATTTACCTCTTGACATGATGACTCTGTCTAATTTAAGATGAGAAGTAAGTGGCTTTTATCTCTGCCCCAGCTGCGACGTCTCTTAGAGGCAACTTTTTGAGGCCATTACATGAGTGCTCGGGACGAGAGCGAGACCCCGGCAAATGCGTTCAGCCAGCAGCCGCATCTGGGTGTGATGCATCATGAAGACCTGTCGAAAAACTTTGATCCTGATCAGAGTGAAAAATGTGGACAGGGATGTAATATTGAACGTCCAGATGGTTTCTAAGCAGAGACAGACGTGCGGTGGCTTGGCGTGATCTTTAATTCATATCTGCTCAGCCGTTCTCCCCTGCATTGTTAGGCCCTGTCTCTGGGCACTGGAAGATGTGCAACTAATTTAATATGGGGGAACAAACAAACTAAGTTTAGTCAATGTCATTTTGGCTGGCACTCCAGCTAATCTGTGTGAACAGTATTGTGTATGATATAGTGCAACACTGTGAATGCTTTCTCTTACAATTGAAAATGACTTTTTGGGGTGTGTTGCCAAGAGCTTGATGATGATGCTCAGAAGCCCAGTATGGTTCACGCCTCACTGCTTCTAAGCAACCGCTAAGCTCTTTTTAATGATGTGACATACACAATTATTGTGGTTGACTTAGTCTCATATACCTGTATTTGAACTGTTTAATTACTTCTTTCTTATTTATACAATGGCAAAAAGGAGAAAATATCAAACATTTCCACCTCTTTATCCTGTTTGAGTTTGATAGACCCTTTCCTTCTCGGGGCTGAAATGTCCATTAGCAGCAGTTGTCAGTCCTTCGATTTTGTAACTTTATGCACAGGACTCCAGGGCTGCGACACAGAGCTTTACGTACCCAGGACAGAGGACACCTTGGACAGGAGAGCTGAGTGCCCCCTTTCCCTGGGCCATGGTTTAACCATATGGGTCTGAGAGAGCAGAGGTGATAAAAGATTCAGAGGGTTGGACACACTCATCTGCTATCAATTATGGTGCAGATGTGCCTGCGTGTGTGTGGCACTTTGATTGACATGATGTGTGAGACCCAACAAGAGAACAGCACGATTCAGCACGTAAGTGCAAATGCATGAACAAATGCATTCTAGTTGAAGGATGTGTGCTTGTAATACATCTCATAAGTGAGTTATTAATAATTTTATTAACGAAGAATGTTGATACCCCATGTCTTTACTTGATTCATTGTCAGTGACGTATAGATTTGCGAGGCCAGCATTTATCAGATGTTGAGATGATGAACTTTCTCTCCACGGTGCATAGTTGGCTTCCAAAATGCATCTGCTTTTTAGAAGCAAACTGACAAATGTATGTTAATGTGTTGGCAGGATTTAAAAAGTGAAATGAGGCAGCCCATCTTTTCAGATCAGTCATGTGTCACAAAGCCAGTGCCTCAGCTCTTTCCTCTCTCCTCCATGGGGCTGGGATGACCTCAATAATTAAGTGACAATTTTAAAATGCATTTCTAATTTTCTACCAGACTGAAAAGCTTTATTATGGAATGGCTGACAAAAACCCTCCCCTTGAATGGGGGTGACTCCTGGGCTTCCACTAAACTGGTCATGAATGCACAAACCATCTGTTTTTCTGGCCGTTTGTCAGTGTGAGCGTGGCGGAGGCAGCTGTCGGAGTGGCCCCGGTTTGAATGATGGAGCACACAACCTTTGTTTCGCTCGGCAGTGGCTTTGTGAGCTCTGGCTCGTCCCGTTCATGCTGCCCTGCACCGGAATAAGGCGGGAGATGGTTTCTGTTGTCGGCCCACCGGTCACCACCAAGTTGCCAGAAAGGCTGAGTCAGAGAGGCAAGAGATAGACTTGGAGAGAGCTTGAGGAAATTAAACGAATGAAGAGAATGAATGAGAGGGAAAGAAAATGAGGGGATGGACAGAAGGGATTTGGTGAGAGTTAAAGAGAGGGGAAGGTGTATGGCTGGTGAGTGCATTGTGCTGGTGAATGAGGATCTGGGGCATTGTGTGCCGGCCAATCTGTAGCTCAGTGGGTGAGGTTGTCAGGAGCCAGAGCCAAGGATGAGGGCCAGAGGGCCAGGAGAGAAAGGTGAGAGCAGCCAGCAGGGCTGAGGATAGTGGAAACACGGGGGGGAAAAAATGAGCAGAGAGAGGAAACAAAGGAGTAGAAAAATGTTGATTTATTTGTGTTTTGTGGCAGTGACACATGGGTTTTTTTGATAAGAAAGTTGTGGCAAAGTAGGGTTTAAAGGAGCTGTTGTTGTATATGGGCGAGTGTTTAAAGGTGGGCTTCAGGTTGTTACCGATTTAAAACATAATTTCCTGGCCTTTTTATATTTCCAAATTAAAGGCCAGCACTGGGTGAGCACAGCACATTGGAGGATAATTTAATTCTTATCATGCAGTGTACACTTGCTCTCTCTGCTTTATTTATCTCTTGTCTTATTTATTAAGGTGATTCCCTCAGACAATTCTGTCCTTGTGCCCTGATAGGATTTTACTATTATTAAGATATTGGCAATGACTGTTGTCCCCTGTGTGGGTCACACTGGCCAATGTGACCTAATTGCATACATTTGCCTGCCTGATGCACTTGACCGGAACAGAGAGGCTGTGATTTTTAGGAGGCAGGGTCAGTTCTTTGGGGAGGGGGCTAGAGGATGTGCAGTGTGTGTGTCTTATATCGCCTGACACTGTGCAAACATATGTGAGCAATATTATAATTAACATAAAGATTGTGTGTAGAAACAGAAGTTAGAACTACATTATTGTTTTTTTGTATAAAGTTATGATATTCTACCAGGTTTGTGAAACTTGAAGCTGACAGAAGTTGTCCAAAGGCTCTAAAGAAAATATTGGCCAGCTCTTTTTATGTGTGGTTCCACAGCTGAATGGAAGAGGAGCTGAAAGGGTCTGTTCTTTGTCACAATGCAAAGCTTATTTCACATGATTTGCTGTTTAGTCACGGACTTGCTGTGTCTGTGTGCTAAGAAAGTGGCTGAATGGTTTAATGAAGTGCATTATGAACTGCACTATCCTTTTCAGTTATTACTGGGAGAACTTGGTAAGATCAGTGACAGCAGATGCTAAGATAGTAGGGAAGATTTGGGGTTCATGTCAGACAATTTAATACTTTTTGTTTTGTTTTATGGGCCTTAAGTTGTATTGCTCATGTGCATACAAATATAATTAACAACACTCCTTGTTCTTACTGTGTCCCATTCTGTTGTAACGGCCCAGTGATGTGGGCTGGTGGAGCTTATGGTGGTAAAGCAGAGCTTAGCAGAAAGCAGTTGTGTTCTCTCACACGGCAGTCTGAGCATGGCGTTTTTCTGTAGCCCCGGGGCAAGCAGGCACCCAGCGTTAGCGCTGCCCGTGCCCAGCCCCTCCCCATCTGTGTGTCACGAGTCAGATCTCGTTAGGGATGACGGCTCTCTGATGTGGACAAATTGTCACTAAGGGGGGACTTGGAGACTGAGAGACACAGCTTTGGCGACTTCGAGGGGAGAAAGTGTAGGGGAAACGTGTGTCCAGAGGAAGCCCCCACAGACATTAGAGGGGTAATTCTGCAGCCTGCTCCTTGCTGTGAGGTGTGGAGTATCTCTGGGGTTTCATCCAGCCCCTCTGTGATCTCATGTGTGGCTAACTATGCGTCTGGGTGCCCATAGCAGCCTGGTGGTCTGGTTAGGTATTTAGCTGCATTTTCTATAAGACAGCAAGAGAGAAACCATATGCATCTGCAGAGATGTTGAAAATCAGTCGGACAATCGCTTTAAAATGAAAACATGCCAGTGTTATTTAACTGGGCCACTTTATCAGCAAGGCAAACAAAGTAAGCCCTTTTCTCTTCAAAAGATATATGCTTGAGTTGCATCAGGTGCAGAATCTCAGTTCAATTGTGTGGATGGAAACCTCCAATAGACTGCCAAGCACTCATTCATGATCTCACACTTTTGTCCCTTAACCACAATAGGCAGTGTGGTGACAGAATGGCCCCTCTTTTAATGGTTAACGGGCCAAGAGAGGCCAAGCATCAACGCCAGGCTTTGAGAGTAGGCTGGAGAAGCATATGGAGCTCTAAATAAAATTCAGATCAAGCACAATGATAGCTGAGGTCTGCTTTGTGTTAGGATGGGCATGGTGAAAAAGTGGGTGGAGTGGAAAGTTAGATCCCCATAATAAGATCGTCAAGCATGAGCAAATGAATGTATGGCTCTGTAATGCGGCATGCTTTTGAGTCTAGAGGAAAATTGCAGCAGCAGTGTTATTGTCAGGCACAAACTCTTCAAACTCGGCCCTTTATTACTCTTCAATGGCTGGCTTCAGTGAAGCCTCATCGTCTGCCTTGTGCTCTGCTCCTAATCAATGACACTGACAGTTGACAGATTTTTCAGGCTTGTGGTCTTTGTTAGAGGCTGATGACCTGAAAAGGCTTGGGTGGTAGGGCAATGAATAAGATGTTTAAAGCTAATAAATAAACCCTCCAGAATGTGTGCGTCTGCGTGCATCTAGCAGCGTGTGTGTGTGTGTGTGCGTGGGGTGGGGGGGGGGGTTCTCTTTTCCTTTTTTCCTCCCTCTTTTTTTCACACTTGCAGATTCTGCGGCCTTTGAAGGACTTGTGAAGCCGAAGGCGTCCCGTTGCTCAATCAAACAGATTAAGTCAGTCAGACAAGCAGCGATCTGTCCCATTCAATAAAGTTACTTTTGTCATGCTGGATCTCAGAGGGCCTCATATATGCATAACACCACGCTTGGACATGTCACTGTTTTATCACACTGTGATCGGGCTTTCACTGGGTTTGTCTTTACTGTTTTACTTAGGTTTTTGGATTGTGCATATTTCAACCCCTATGTGGCATTATTTGCTTAAAAAAATCATATCTTTTATGATAAGACATATTTTTTTTCCCCCTAAATTGATGATTTTTTATTTATTTTTCTTTCTTGGACAACATCAGACTAACTGCTAACCCACATCAAAAATAAGATGGACTTAAAAAAAATCAACCTTGTGATGTTTCTTAATCTCCTGTTCTGCGAAAAGAAGGTGCATACGTAGTATTTCTAAATCATGGGCGACCCAGTAATGAGGACATCTGTTTTCATATGGTCCTTGACACGTAGCACCAGAAATTTGATGTCATCCTGTCCAAACTGGTACATGGCTGGCAGACAGCATGGCATCCTGTGATTGGTTCTGACAAGCCAGTGACAGCTCTGGAGGTGAGGAGGGTGCATGACAAAGGGCAAGCAGAGGATGAGGGAGAACGGCGTCAGGCTATAGGTCTGTTCGTCTGTCTGTCTGCCTGTCTTTTCTGCCTCCTCTAGCCCCCCCCCCCCCCACCCCACATAACCTCCGTCACCCCCTGTGGCACTCTCACATCAACACTCAACCTCCACCCACACTCGTAATCAGACCAATCAGAGCCTTGATATGACTTCCTTGTTTGAAATGAGATGCTGGTTATTTGGTGGTTATTTGTTCTTTGCTTTTTAACTAGATTGTTTAGTATTTGGAGCATGGCATGTTCTGCGGCAGATGTAATATTCTGTTATCAGTCATTGTGCTGTATGGCGAGCGTCATATGTAGATCTCCTATTTAAAGATGGCCACCAGCCATCATGAAAATCAAGAACTGTTATGCTTTTGCACACAGCTGAGCTCTGTGGGAGCCAACGAAGCCTGCTTGACCATAAGCGTACAACAGATTTTTTTGGCAGTGATATCCCCTTTATCATTTTCTCCTCTCCCGGACATAAAAGGGTTTCCTATATTTTATAGATGCAGCATTTTTTAGAACTGCTAATGAAAAAAGGGCCCCATTTAACACACTGACATTTTATTGTAGGGCATGATCACTACATGAGTAGTTTGTGTTGGGCTCACAAGGCAAATTGGATGGCTGTTTTCTCCTCATGTGGCCAGTCTCCAGTGTGACCTTGCATTAGTGCATATGCTCACAGCAGGGTCACTGGTTGAGGGCATGATCTGTCAGCCTTTGTTTATGAAAGGCAGACAGCACAAGCCTGTAAGATAACATATTTCATGCAATTAGTGGTCTGCTGTACTGCATTACAATATCTGTGCAACCACAGAAAACAACACAGACTTAAGCGTAAGCGTGTTTTGCTTTGTTTTTTTTTTTCATCTTTATGTATTCATCTGCTTCTTATTGTAATGATATATAAGAGTTGTCCCTTTGTTCTGCTTTACTTTTGGCATATATCACTTTGGTATACATCAGTTAACAATGATTGATATCATTGTCTGTCATCACTAGTAACTTAAGCCAAAGTCAAATAAATGGAATAAAAAGTAAAGTACATAAGTATAACTAAATTTAACTTGAGTATTACTCAAGTACAGTAATGCTCAAGTAAAATATAGTCAAGTTGCATTGCATCACTGGCTATTCCAAATTTTGTCGCAAGCCTTTTCATTTTTTACTGCAAATGTTGATCAGTTCCAAATAATTTATGGTATGCAGTAGTATCAGCCCTGAAAACACCATATTTATCACAAAGGTTTACATTGAATTACAGGAATGCTGCATATTTTGTCTTGAAGCTGTTCCTTTTACTCAGCTTGACTTTTAATGGTTTTCTACAAATCATCAGTAACTTAGAAAAGACACAAAACAACACATGGTCACAGGAAGTCAAATTGTCATGACTATAAACAGTCCTTTCCAAGCTCCCTGTCAGTCAGAGGGTCATAAATTTAATGGCTGATTATTTTTGTTGCATTAACAATAAGGGTTCCTAACAAATGTTTCTGAAGATGTGTAGAGATTGGATCTGTATACTTCCTGGGTGAGTCTGATGTTGACGTTATTGAGATGGTTTTGATATGATAGAGATAGGTTGACAGAGTCTGTCAGTGCGGAGTCAGCGATGGCGCTGACGACTGGCGCCCTCTGACAGTCGCTCTATAAGGCTTCCTAACCAGCCTTTTTCCTGGGAGGTGTTTACTGTCACTGTGCGTTGTGGTTGCCTGGCAGCAGTATTTCTCCAGGCTGTCAATCTCCACAGACACTAACCTGCCATGTTAGATTTGACCTCCACAGGGGAGATTACTGTCTCCAAGCTTTGGAGGCATCCTTCATTTTTCCTCTGCTCTGTAGGGATACCTGGAAGAGACGAGACGGGCCTTCACGCAATATTTACAACATTCACATCAGGCCTAAATTCCTAAGAATTTTAATTTAATCCTGAAAATAGTCTCATCGCTGAACATTAGCTACTGCGCTGTTGTAACGGTGAGCAGGGATTTATCTTTTATTTTAGCGTCTGACTATCAACACTTTTCCAGGAAATGCAGGACTCCTATTTCTGTATCCCTAAAGGAGCTTTTTTCACCTTCCAAGAATACCTTCTTACAACATGCAGCTTGTGTTACAGGAAATGTTGTATTGTGTTGTAGCCTTGCACATTCTTGTTTCTGTAGAGCAGAGATGAGTTTTGGACAAGGACACTGGCTGTGAGATTGAAGCAGTATGTGTGTGGGAGGCCTCAGAAATGCCTGTTAATTAAGGGTGTTGCATGACAACTCTGAGCACATGCAATATAATTCTAGACTGAATTATTAGATTTTACTAGTTAGTACTTTGGAATGCGATATATATTTTTTTTCATTGGAGATAAACAAGAGAGCTTATTTTTAAGAAACTTAGGATTATCATTCCCAATTTGGTCTCGAGTTGGACCTAAGCAGATAAACATGTTTATATAGTTATTTATGTAATCTCACTGTGAGATGGAAATGATCTGATCTCTGAGCAAAGTCTAAACTTGATAGAAGTGATTTTTTCCTATTAGTTATATGATAATGATGATGATGATATTGCAGGGTTTTTTTGGGGGGGGTTGCACATACATTCAAGCCTGTGGTGATCTGATAAGATCATCACTTAAAGGTGTGAGGAACTGGCAGACCTACAGTCATTAATTTTGAGCACATTGCATCAATTAATCTTTTCATACTGAATACTTAATGAGTAACCAAACTACGCAACCACTTTTTTCTGCTGAAAATCAATTTTAGTAGAGATTTAATAGTGTTACTGATCGATTCAAGTCCATACCTTGACATTTTAGTGCACAGTATTTTAATTGTACACTTTGCGTGATAAATATGCATAGTGACTGCGATGTACAGGTTGAAACATGGCCATTGCAATTGAATTTTGTGAGTGGCTGAGCTGGAGGAGGAGCCTACGTCACCAAACGCCCCCTTTTGAGTGGATTATATGCATTTATTTTGGTGTCAGTTTTATAGTTCGTTCTGTATTTATAGTATTTCATAGGCTTGTTGGCGATTTTAGACAGTTGTTGGATTTTTTTCTGATTTTAGTAGTTGTTGGCTAGCTTTAGCTTGTAGTTTATCTTTGTGTGTTTTAGAGAGTTGTTGGATTTGGTGTCAGTTAGTTTCAGTTTTGTTTTTTATGAGCTAGTGGCCAGAGTGGGTCGGCGCTGTTGCCTTCCCAGCTGTAAAAACCCCACCGGACTGCACAGCTTTCCAGTAGGAAGAATTAATTACCAGCCACAGTTCTGTCTCTCTGGTCCATGACAATCTGTGCTCCTTTCTTTGTCAAAAAATGAAATGTTCTCTTTTGGTCCTTGTCTCTTCCTGACTAAAACCTCATTTATACTGGCACCAGATAAGAGAAGACATGATCTTAAGACTAAGTTCAAGTTTAAATTTAAGAACATTTTTAAAAATGAGACCTCTTTAGTATTGTGTATGTCAGTGAGACGTTCATGATCCTGACCTGCACAATTTGGCCACTATGTCACAATCACCTCTCAGACCAGACTAGCAAAGTAGCTAGCCTCAGCTAAGCTAACTGTCTGCTTGCTGTCAACTCATATATACTGGACAGATATGAGAGTGGTGTCAGTCTTCTCACAAAGAAAGCAAATATGTCTGTTTCCCACACTTTAAGAAATTGGAAACAGGAGGAAAAATAAGTATTTTGATGATCCACTAGAGATCTTTCTGACCTGGCTCTGTGTAACACTGATAATGTTAATATCTAGGCCAGGATGAAGTCCAGGTCAAATTGATGACAGACGTGCTGAACAAGCTGCTTGCCATTCATCTCAGTCAAGTCAGAAGTGAGTCGAATACTGTTGTGCGGGCACTTGTTCGTCAGTATTTCAACTCCCCACCCCCAGATCACTAAATAATGATATTCAATCAAAATGAGCTGGTAGCTCGTCACTCATGCAGCATGCACTTCAACAAACACATGATCTCTGTAAGTTCTTTGTTTAGTTATCACCCTTAATTTGAATAATTAGTGTGGGTTGGAGTTTTTTTACATCGATACTGTGTATCCTTTTTCACAAACCTTTTAATTTTTGTAGTGAAATTTGACATTGTATTTTAACGTCGTAAATATCGAATTTTCTGATCTCCTCTTTAAACATGTTCTAAGTATGGATACAGCTGCTCCATCAGAGGCTGGTTTGGCCCGTAATGATGTTGTTTAAGATGGGCCATCACATATAAATTTACAGCTTTCCCCATTCTTATCATAAATTGACTGGTGCTCTAAGAACTGGGGTTATACAGTCACATAAAACCTCCAGTTATGGCCTGTGTTCTGTTTAGCTCTTGATGGAAACGTGCCATAGCTTCCTGGTGCATTTCTGACCATGAAAATTATAATATGGAACAAAGATTAGAATGAAATTATCGTGGCCGGAAGGCATTTACCCACCGTGTTGAGGCACACTACACAGGGTTAGAGGAGGGAAAAAAAACCTAGTCCCCAAGAATAATGATAATACATTAGGCTGCGAGCGTGCTGGTATTATTGCTGTACATTATGTATGTTCCATTTATACTACCTCACACAGCCCAACCGCTGCTGACGGATAGGTCATTACTCCCCGCACCGATGAACACTTATCAGGCCCCACTGCTGTTTATGGCCAGAATGAAGAGCACTTGTCAGTCAAGGTCACTGCTTTGTGTGTCCTCTTTAATAGTTCCTTCTTCACAGTTGTTGAACTTTGTATGCTAGCCCCCCTCCTCCACCCCCAAGTGGTGAGAGAGAGATGGGCCGGCCACTTTAACAAGGGGATTCGGTGTTTTATGTTGTGTAGAGGGACGTCTCTGCTACTGGTGTTAACAGCCACTGTGTATTTGACCAGTGGAGATTCTGGAGAGGTTTCAGTAGTCTGGGCAATATTGAATTATGGTCCCTGTGTGAGGGAGCAGCATTCACGCAGGAGGTTTGTGTGCCTCACAGAGAACCGGAAACTGAGATAGAAAGGGATCTCTGCTGCTAATAAAGGTTTGTGCATTCTTGCTTCAGCAAATGAGCTGCTTTTTTTTTTTTTCATGTTTGCGTGTGTGCGTGGTTGTGTGTGCGTGTGTGTGGGTGTATGATAAGTTCGGGTGACAGGATCCTAAGAGGCTGCTCTAACTGGAGGGCCAATGCCAATGCATGGCTGGTTGCGTTACACCAGCTAGTGCTGAAATCAGAAGTGGCCCGCAGTGCAGGGTTTGGCCCTGGGACAAAACCAGATTTTAGTTGCCTTGGATTCTTTTAGCCTCAAGCCTATAATTTTTGTCATCGCTGCACAAGTCGTATCTCTGTATCTTATAACACTAAAGGCCGGCACAAGCAAAGACACACACACTTGTTTATCCAGACTGCTTAGGTAAAAAGGCTTGCCCCATGGTAACTGTCACTGTTGTTTTGTGTTATGCCGTGATCGTGTTTTTGCTTGCTGTGCCTGTTTTCTTTACCATAGTTTCCAAGCAGGTTTTATTAATAAAATTCTTACTCTCTTGTTGAATGCACAGTGGCAGTTGTCACTTGCGTATTTACAATTTTAACTAGTGTTGGCTACATCCTGCTAAAAAAACAAAGTAAATGAGTTCTCAAAAGATGTAAGATGTAATCGCTGTGTCACATGAGGTCCACGTGGACGTAAGGAAACTAGATCTCTGAAAAATCACTCAAACCCTCATCTTTGTCTCAAAAGTCTCCCTTCAACTTCACCCTCTGTCACAGCCTTATTTTGACTCCGCTGTCATAAATCGAAATGGGTGATGGGTGACAAGGTGCTTTTCATTGTCACTATTTTTCCTGTAAGTCACCCGGCATAATTTACGGTGCTCACCTTCAGTTTCCCCCAGAACATCCCCTCCACGGTCCAGCTCTCAGATGTAAAAATGAACAGTTCTTGTTTCTACGCTTTGATGCAATGCTGACAGGAGTCACTTTGATATACTTGGGAGTATGAAATTTTGATCCGTCCATTTTTTTCCCTTCCCTCCTGAGGCTTCATCTTTGCAGACATTGGGAGCTGTCATTTCACGACACCCTGTGACGTGGGTGAGGCTCAGCCGATATGACAGGGGCTGGACAGCAGACGCACTCCTAGGCGAGCTAGCAATATTTCTTCAGGTAAAGTGCCGAAATGTGTAAACGAATTATCTATAAATTTACCAGTGAGGATTTTTTTTTTAAAACCCTATAAAAATATCACAAACATAGACTTGAGACGTGCAGAAATCTTGCACAAGACAAAAGATGTGAACATGTTTCTTTAGTAATCTCTAGCTTTGTGTTATGTAGATTTATTGATGTGGGCTGCAATCTGCTAATATTAGCATTCTAATTAATAAAATGTCACTTATTCTCACAAGTTTTATTAAAGGCCAAAGCAAACCAATCTTAAGGTTTATGACATTTCACACGATACACTGCAAAATCACTAATGCTCAAAAGTGAGTCCAACAAACTGATTAGTATATAAATCAATAAAATAATCGTATCCTGTTAGCATATTGTTAGGTATTTTAAGCTTTTAAAGCTTTAAGACTCAGCAGTAGACAAACTGGCTTAAGATGGAGGATTTGTTGCAGCATGTACTGGGATGTGGGCTTCGCAGTGCACTGTGGGAGCCCACAGGGTGTATGTTCACAGTGTTTCCTGGATTAGACACCTTGGTACGGCCTGTGGAGAGATGTTCATAGTCCGCTGTTCACACAATCTGCCTGCTACAGCTGAGCTGCCCTTTGCCAACAGGCCTGGAGACAGAATGGACAGATTTAGATCCACATGTCGCAGTTCTCTTTTGGTGCTGCTCACCATTTACTATTTTCTTGACTTATGCTGTTATCATTTAGGGAGAGTCTTCGGACAAATTGGGAAATTTCAGCTTCTATGTTTGCTCTTGGATGCATCTTGGGATATGCAAATCGCTGCACTGTTTATGTAACGGTGTTTTTCAGCAAGTAATTACAACAAGAGAGTGTTATCAGTCCATCTGTCTCAGGCCAAGTACTGTGTACCAAAGGAAGTTAAAAAAAAATTCAGAAGTCCCTGCACTAATTCTGTGTATCTGTGAGCCCACATGCATATCTGCATTTGCTTTTATTTATTTATATGGATGCTATCATCTCTAATCAATACGTTGGTGTGCTGGTGACTGGATAACCTGGCAGTACTACCCATAACAGCACAGTTTACTGATTATAGGGCTTATTGTTTCACCACACACACACACACACACACACACACACACACACACACACACACACACCACAGACACGCAAACACGTTGACATGCTCATCTGTCACTAGGAAAACTGCCACAGGCTGTGGCCTTGGCACAAAGACATACTCTGAGTGGAGTGAAGAAGCTTGGAGCCAAGATGCACCCAGTCAAAATGTTAAGAATTTCAGATGCCAGAATAGACAAGCGAAGGCGTTGATTTGAGGAGAAAAGATGTTGATGTAACTGTGGATGTACGTTACAAAGATGCTTGTTTCTGACAGCTACTGGTTGGTGGTGTTACGGCTTTGAAAATGAAGAGAGGAAAAAAAAAAATTCTTGAATATTTAAAGCACTAATTGTTAGCTCTCTAACAACACTATTCTAGAACAAAAACTTTTTTCACAGTTTTTTTTTTTCTTTCTGACAATGCCTGCCAAAAAAACTCGTTTTTCTAAAATTGAACAATGCGGAGCTAATAAGACACCATGTGTACAGGGTGTGGCCAAGGAGGATTGTTTGCTTCTAAGCAGGAGCTGTAAGTAGGCATTATTATCATTATTTTGCATCTGCATTCGTTCAAGAAACAGCTGTTGAATTTTGAGTGAGATTTAAAGTGGCAGGGCCTGGAGTTGTTCTTGTTCATTCAGCTAACTTAGCATTGACATGATGGCTTCTGGCAGAGTTTTGTGCTGAACTCAACATCTGTGACAACCGTCAGCACCACTGACCAGTCCTCCCTCCCTCTCTCTGTCTCTCTTTCTCTTCTGGGTTTGCATGTTTCTCTTCGTCTGTCCTCCATCTTTCCCTGCCTTCCAGGATTGCCCAGTTTTGGGGTGGGGGTTGGGGGGGGGGGGGGGGGGGGGGGGTTATGACCAACACAGAAAAAGCGGGAAAAATGGGAACTTCTGATGCCACTAGATCAGTTTCTTCTGCCAGTACCCATCTCCATCACTGCCACATCAGCTGGTCCCAAGGTTGTGAGGTCATCCGAACATCTGGCCCCCTCCGCCATGTTTTCTAAGGTCAGTGGGTAGCATCTGTTTATGCACCCAGCCACCTACGATGTCTCTGACAACGAGGATCACGCTGAGATAACCAGATAGAATTGTTTGATTACTCACCAGTGTTGACAAACTGTAAATCTGATGTTAGTAAACTGAGCACAGTCTCTTTAAACAGGATATAGAAGTTTAAGCCCTTTTTTTTAAATGACACAAATATAATAACAAATATTGTAAAAGTCTGTAAAAAAAAAAAAAAAGCATATGGGGTTAGAAATATTAGGGTTTTTGTCTTTCAGATTTGTTGGCATTAAGACGAATTTTATCGTTCAAGGACCAAAGTAACTAAATGTCAAATACTTCTCCAAAGGTAACTCGCATACCAGTTCTGTATATGTTGACATCAGTTCCTTCTCAACACATTATTATTTTTCCTGGTATTTTTCTATGTGTTGTTCTAAATGATTGTAGCTGAGTTTGTGTGTCCATTTCCTTGAGATTTTCACATTATTTTGTCCACATCCCATACATGACATACATAATGAAACAGAAGGATCTTTAAGCAAAATTAAAACAAATGAAAATGAGATCAGACCGAGTCATCTGGGTTTCACTTTAAAGTGAGGATCTTTTTTTATCTTTATTTTTTTTTTTTTGTTGGACAAAAAAAATGTCCGCTTGGCTTATCCCAACAACCAAAAAACCATCACTGATGGAGGTGATGCAGCTTTGTAAGCCAGATGATTTGGAGGTAGGCACCTGCTCCCGGTGAAGTTTAAGCAGCAGCCGGTGTTGTGATGTCAGGGGCTCTTAGGGGTCAGGACAGGAATTATTGAACAGAGGGTGGCTGACGGAGGGAGCTGGCACTGGGAGCAAACAGATGTTGCAATCATAAAGAAATACACAACCTCTGAATTAAATATGAAGAGCGGGGGCAGCAAGAATGGAGGATGATGGTGACTTTGTCTCTGCTACTTGGCCAATAACAGCTGGTTGATACGAGTCAAAGCGCCGCTGATAGGTCAGTTGCTGTTGTGACGAGGCGTGGGTGAATTCTCTCAAATTATGTTGGTTTCTAAAAACAGGAGAGATGAGGATTTACAAAAAAGCAACAAAAAAACAAAACTTCTTTCAAGAAGACAGCTGTTTGGAACATACTGTAGATTCATTATTCAGAGGCAGAGGGTCTCTGGGCGCAGCATGTTATGTCAGAGTGTTTTAAAGCATTTACGCCACAGCAGCTCAGTGATGAAATCTGTAAAAAAGAGAGGAATCTGACAGAATGTCCTCAGAACATTGTTTTACCACAAGTGTTTTGTTTCCAAGTCATTTTTTTTTACAAGGCTGTTCACTCACAAGGAATTACAAGTCTGTCTGAATATTTGATGGCAGGAGAAAGCGTTTCTGTCTTTACTGAGGGAATGATGTGGTTCAAGGTCTTATGATCTTGTTATTTATACCCCGAGTTCAGTTCATTTCAAAGAGTGAAGTGAAATGATGTAGTGGATCTGCATCTTACTGATAGCACTTACCAATCTCTTGTGACTTTCAGACTTTATATATAATAGTTGCTTTTGAAATGTAGTTTTGCATGACGTCATTGCAAAAATGAATTTATTCTGGCCTCTGCTGAAGTTAAAAGGCACTGATGCTGGACGAAAAGGCCTGGCTCACAGTCTCTGATCCATTTCATCCCAAAGGTGTTCGACGGGGTTGAGGTCAGGGCTTCGATCCACAACGTTGACTTTCTCAGACTCCACCTGCAGGCACCTGATCTTTTCTCATTGGAAGACTATCTCTGCAGGGTGAGTGCACTTGTTTTAACAATTTATTATCTAAAAACATGTTGTATTTCAGCCTTAAATCCCCTGCTGCATATCTCTGTCTGTTTATCTCTAAAGAGGATGGCCTTCTGCCAGTTAGGCCTGGCTCCGAGAGCTGTAGTGTCAACACTGAAAACTGAGGGCCAGAGAGGTGATGTAAGTATTGATGCACTCCTTGAAATCACTTTGTCACCGCCAGAGATACCAAGCTGCAGGAGCAGCACAATAGCAGGGAGATGATTGTGAATTCTTGGCAGAGGGTTGAGGGATGCCATTAAAAAGGCAAATGTGATTAATTTTTAGTGAGAACGCTCTCTTCTTGGTGATTGTCAGCGAGGTCGGGCTAAGA
Source organism: Scatophagus argus (assembly GCF_020382885.2). Classification (NCBI taxonomy): domain Eukaryota; kingdom Metazoa; phylum Chordata; class Actinopteri; family Scatophagidae; genus Scatophagus; species Scatophagus argus. Next base: position 6,153,493 of record NC_058510.1, read on the forward strand.
GGATGTGACACAGAAATTACTCTTCCTCCTGGCGTCTAATGTGACTCGCCACTCTGAGGAAATATCTGGGAGATGGTGAGCCTGACAAAAACACTCTCATCTAATAGACTAACTATTTATCCAGGGCTAAAGCGGCAGAGATCTGACTCAATAGCGCTAAGTGATCTATTGCTTAAACACTGCAGATCACTTGTGATTCAACACAAACAAGAGTGTTTTGTCTCAAATCGTCGCTGAGGGCTACATTTGTATGGATGAGGGACAAAAGCAATTTAAAGCTATCAGGGAAGCATAAAGTATAGATATAATACATTCTCCTTGTAAGAGCCTCATATTTTGTCCTTTTAACATTCTTTGTGAATTTCCTGTTACATGTCTGCTGTGACACCCCCCCACCGTGGAGTGACATTTTGCAGGCGACACAATAGTGCAGGCCACACTTTATCCCGACTCTTTCATAAACACAGAAGGGCCACAGCACTCAGACCGCAGCCTCTGTCTCGTTCTATAAACAACAAAAAGACAGCTCGCAGGACACACTAAAGGTTACGTCTATATCGATTTCATGCAGTTTTCAGACAAATGCTTTTTACAGTCGTATAATTATTGTCCCATGTTGGCTTCAACTAATTGAACAACCGAATCCTACCAGTCAGCCACGGCTAAAGGCACAGTTGTGTTTTAAAGAATTTTATTGTTTTGCTTCAGAATTAGAGTGGGACTAATTCATGTGTTTTAATACTTCAATCTGATTTAAATTCCTTGATGCTGAAGGATGAAGCACGGGGGCAGCAAGTACAGAAATCTACTCAGAAATGTACTCAAACGAACAGAAATATACAACAGGTTTTATTGTCTTCAAGAATACACGGGTTCTCTGAATAAAACACAGTAATTAACGTAGTTATACAGGTGCAGATTTTACTGACTTTGTGTACTGACTTTGTAACCTTTCGACGACCTGTGATTGACCATTTAAGTTCATATGGTGAACTTGTGAATTGTTCGTTTACATATTTAACAGATGTGGAACTGCATCAGAATTTTTAATGAGATGTGCCCGTGTCCACCTGGCAGGCCTGTAGTATCCGAGTCCAGCACTCAGACTCGAGTTGGACTTGAGCCCTGATTTTAAGGACTTGTGACTCGACTCGGGCTTGAGCATTGACTGCATTCAGACTCATAAATCAGGGATAAATCAGGTGTTTTATTTTATTTTAAGTAATATACCATAGTAATTTGGCGTAAGATACCATCCACGTTAAGTTCAATGTTATATAATAGTTATACACTAATATATTTGGTTGGGACTCGACTTGGACTTGACTTGGATTTTTCTTTAATGACTTGGACTTGGACTCGAACTCGAACTCGAACACTGGGAACTCGAAACTGGACTGGGACTCAAAGGGTGACTCGACTACAACGCTGCCACCTGGTGAATGTAAGTGCAGCATTCACGCTGTTTAAAGCTGTGAAATATCAAAATTTAAAAAAGCATGTAAATGATCAGAATGCTGTATGTGCTTGTGACCTCTGAGAGACTCCTTGATCTCCCAGACAATCATATATAGAGAGACATAAAAATAAAATTTTTACTCTTTGAAAGCTGTTTTTCTTTTTTTTTCTTTTTTTAAATCACCAGCTGTGAAAAAATAATGTTTTTCTGAGTGCTGAATTGATTATTAAAGCCGTATTATAAGCAATCGGAAATCACAATTACTTAATCTCTTCCTGTTTGTAATCTTGAGTTAGTCCTTGGCTTGTATGTCCTCCTCAGGCAATAAGCATCCCACTGCTACATGCTGGCAGGACAAGCTACTGCTTACAGTGCTGTAGTTTACTTTGTGAGAAAACTGCTCACGTTCTTGTATCCCATTACCACGACCACCTTGAGATAAATGACTCTTTCTCCCCTCTGCCATAAGGTTTTATATCAAACGACATGTGTTGAGCATCTGACTGCAGGTTATATTGTTTCAGTGGAAATAAAACAATCACTTCTGGAGCTGTTTCAGGGCGCCTGCCTGTGGTGTGTGTAACTGCCGGGCAACCTATACACACTGTTTATAGATGTAAGGAAGAGGACAGTGGCAGGTGACAGGTTAACTCTGCTGTGTAAATTCTTGGGCCGTGTATGATGTAGCCTGTGATCCTGCAGTCCTTGATGAGATCTGAGCTAGTAAATATCCTGTGATTAATCAAAAGGGCTTGTTCTGCGTGTAGCATCCCTGTGTCACCTTCACAGCTGGGGAGCAGGGCCGCCTTGTTTACCGCACTCCACCTCCACCTTATTTCATTGCAGCGAACGCCGGGCTTCTGCTTCTGTGGACACAGTTTGCATCATAAACCAAAGATAAAATAATACGTTATAAAGGATTTTTTGATTTTTTTTTTTTTTTTTGATGGTGGGTCCCACTGTTATTTTGTTGCCCGTTTTATTTAAAGGGTTGTTGCGAGCAGACATGTTTGGTGTGCTTTTGGTGTGTCACTGTTGATCTGAGCGACTCGTTCTCTCTTGAGAACAAATATTTATTTTGAATCAAACTCGCATACGCTGTTCTGTCACCGGAAACACTCCTGCATCAAACCTGTATCAGTCCACAGCTGAAAATAGTCCTTGACAAATGCATCGTGTACTCTGCCTTTTTTATAAATTAAAGTCTGCGTGACCCATTTTCAGAGTTTTGCATCTTCAGTTGGGCTTGAGGTTTATTGCCACAGATTGTGTGTAGACGTTTGGAAGAATTAAGAGATGGACTATCACATTGTAGGCTTTGGTCTTTTTTAAGGGGGTTGTTGACAATAAGAAATATAACATAATGCCAGGCCTTATCCTTTAATTACAAAATAATTAGCACTTAAACAAGAAATATCCCTCGGAAACGGCTTTGCTACAGGCTCGTTACATCCATGAAACATGTCAAAATGAAGGCCAACATGTTAATGGGTGATTATAGTAATTAATAGACTGAACTAATTGCTTTAGCCAGTTAAGATTCATTAAATGCTGAAGTGGTGTATGTTTTAGCAGAGCTTGGCCAACTGAAACAGAATCATTTCTAATTAACAATCCTGCTCTGCTAACTTAACAGTAGCTGTGACATTGTCTGATAGCTGGTATTATTTCTGTAGCTCCCTGCTTGCTCAAAAACTCTTCTGTGGTGTTTTCTTCATCATCTTAGACACTTTTTATCCCCAGGACAGTTCACTTGGAAAATGCATTCTGATGTTCCGACACAACAGAGTCTTGTCTTAAATGATTGCTGCCCCGCTTTTCTACGATGACCCTTTGATTGTCATTTGAAGACGGTGTAAGGGACGTGCATGTCATGTTAATAATGACATTAAACTGCATGTTTCCCTCCACCGTAGAGCGAATTCCGGACCTGTCTGGGAATATAGATCTCTAATTGCTTTTGCGTGGTGGTGCAGCAGAATTGTGCTTCCCAGATGTCACCTCTGCCAAACCCGAGTGCACGTCACTGTCAATAGGCCTGAGAAATCTCCCTAACAAGCTCGCCATTACATAAATCTATAGCCGCTCCGGATATTGCACCGAAGAGACCGAACAACTTTCAAGGAGACTTCGTGTTTGATGTTCCAGGGCTTGATTGCATTTTGGGGAAAAAAAAAAAAAGAGAAGCCCACTATATTGGGAATGTGTCCAAACAGTGTAGGTTTGCTAATTTTGTCATAGTCAATTTCATAGCGTGGCCGTGAGAATGGGCGGCGATGGAATGAAGTTCCTGAGTGCTTTGCAGAGGGGCGTGAGTGGGTTTGACAGGCCTAGTGAAATATGCTCTGCTGTACCTTTTTCCATTACAAGAGCAGGGACCAGAAATGCAAATCCGGGGCCCTCTATCGAGAGGTCATTAGAAAAGTGACATATCAAACAACTGGCTTCAAGTGGCAGACAGAATCTTAAATTACTGCTCCATCAGTGTTTTCATATTTTGATTTGCGATACTGTTACCACGGCTTTTCAAACTCACATTTTCAACAAAGAGCCGTTTTGTTTTGAGCACCTAGCTAAAGTCAATGTTTAGATTTGGCCTCAGGGCTTTACGTCCATGTCTAATGTGGCAGAAATCCTTGATCATCAGTACAGTAACCACATCCTAAAGAGAGTGACTGATAGACTGGATCTGTCTCATGGCCTTCTCTGAAGAGGTGATGAATTGGCTTAATGGTGAGTAGACCAGAGAGCCAGGCTCAGGGAGGGAGAGAGGGGGCATTAAATGGCATGATTTTATAGCCTCAGCTTTGTCGTGCCCCCGCTGTAATTTTAACCATTTCTTTTTCTGCACCACAAGGCAGGTTGGATGTTAGGCCTTTAGCCTGGTTAAACACAACTCTCACATACCTGATACCTCATGATGGGGTGTGTCACCAAGGTTAAGAAAGCTGCTGATTGCGGTTCTGACGATGAGAACCAAAGCTCAAACGTTAGACCTTATCAGTACTTCTACATATTTAAACTTATTGTAATGATTTTAGTGAAGGCGGTTTCAATTCTTAGCCAGCTGGTTAGTTAGTCTGTCCATCACTTTGGTCCAGGCTGAAATATTTCAGCTGAGTGCATTGCCATTAGACTTTACACATGTTCCCTGGAGGATGGATTCTGAGAACTCTGATGATCACTTAACTTTTCTTTTCCTGTTTAAACAATTTGTAGTGCATGCACATGAAGCACATATGGCACATGAAGCACATATTTTTAATTTGTCCAGTACTCTGGCTTATGATCAAATACCTGCAAAACGAAAGACTTTCCCCATCACCTTTACCTTGTATTGCACCTATTGGCAAGTAATTAACAACAGTTAACATGCTATTACACTAAAGTCAAAGGCTGAACACGGTAAATATTATGCTTAACCGTCTCCTGTTAGCATTATGAGTATGTTTGCATGTTAGAATTTAGCTCAAAGCGCCGCTCTGACTGACTACAGCCTCACAAAGCTGCTAGCATGACTTTGAACTGTGCTGACTTGTTAAAAATGTTGCAGTCAAACCAAACTGGTAATAAAGTCCAAGGATTCGTCCATCGCAATGTGAAGCTACATATAATAAGATAACGTTTATCTGAACTCACTCCAACTTGCGCACCAAAGGGCGTAAACAGTGAGGCCCATTAGAGTCATATTCTCCTTGAGCCTTTAGCTTGTTTTCAACACGACTCATTATTTGTGATAAATTAGCAGGCTGATTATAGTGATATGGTCTAATTTGTAAATGAGTGGGGTGCACCTGTCAGTAAGACTCATTTGATAATAACGACCATCCACTGAATAAGTAACGACTGCTCTAATTTCAGTTGACTTCCTAACCGTCTGGTTTGTATTATTCTGCCATTTCCATTCGCAGCAGATCAATTCCCCCGTGTTTATTGTCATTCCTATCTCTGTATTTAGCTGGTGGTCTAGCTGGTGAATAAACCTGAAATGATTAGTTGACAGACTGATCAGCTGAGTGGCAGAAAATTAATCTGCAACTATTATAATATTTATATGTATGGTGGATTAATCCTCATTTTCAAGTGAAACAGATCCCAGCTTCTCAAATGTGAGAATTTGATGCTTTTCTTTTTCATGCATTTTTTTAAACTGTTTTTTGACATCTTATAGACAGAATGAGTCTTCAAATAATAAAAGTAATCATTAGCTGCAACCCTACAGATGACAGTATTGAATATGAACTAAGTGCTTTTTTTGTTGCTGAGATTGTTTTCCCTGTCACTTTAATGCAAATATTCGCTATCCAAAGTCAGGAAATTTAGATTGGAACGGTGAAAGAATGCTTTACACCTGAGACTCATTTGAGCACAATTTTGCACTCTTTTATGCTGAACATGGAAATTGTGGAAACCATTAAACCTGAGGTAAAACAGCAAGAGAAGGAACAGCACGGTGGGATAACTGGTTCCCCATTAAAAGATACTGCCCCGTAACTTTGCAAAGGCCTCATCGTAATACAAGACAAGGGGGTATGTGACCTTCAGCCATTAAACCATCCTGTTAATTGTCTAATAATAAAATGTTTTTATTGTGCAGAAACCCTTTAGCATAATTGAATTTCACTCTGCTTTTCACTCATTTTATTTTTATTTCTGTCTTTTTGCTGAGGCCGTGAAACCTCACCATTACTGGCTGTAATGACGGCGCTGGATTGGTTTTCCAGGATTGCAGCTCTAACTGAGCTCTGTCCGTCCGTCCACCCCCTCCCACCCCCCCACTCTTCTCCGTGCAAACTTAACATTTAAACCACTCTCATTACAGCACAGATTACAGAGGCCTATTGGTCCTCATTAGCGCCCACTGATCCTTGGCTGGGCCCATGTTCTAACATCTTTTAATTAGCATTCTGGAAATCTAATCAACGTAATAACTCAGAATTATCTCCCCTTTTGCACTTATTTTCTCCCACTCTTTTATTCCAGGCTGTTCCTGGCCCGCAGGCTCAAAGGCTGATGGAACGTGGACTTTTTTATTCTGAGGCTGCCAGGTATGTGACACAAGGGGTGAGGAGACCTTGAAGTGCTCGTAGTTGAAGGGCAAACTGGGTCACTGAGCAGATTTAACTGCACGCTGTGAACTCTGATAAAACAAACTATACCTAAAAACACAAAAATACATGCCTGAGATCTTTTTGTTGTGGAGTGGGCTGTAAAAGTTTTTACGAAACCCTCTTCAATGTAATGAAACTAGATGTGGTGATCAAAGTGCCGTAAAAAAATAGATATGAAAGACTCTAGAAATGTCTCTTTCCAGAAATCATGACCGGGTTACTCAAGATAAACAGACAGGGCTTGTTGTGAGCAGTTTCATGTAACATATTTTTGATTTGAGGGGTGAAATGTCCCTTTAAAGCACGTGTGCAGTTATAAGTTGTGGACAAGCTTTATATACCTGTTAGTGACAGATGTAGGCAGAGGGCTGTGAGTTTTTCTCTAAATGCCCTATAAAGCCTTCAGTTCTCGGCCAAACCCTGTGGTGTGATATGAAGTGAAAGCCAAGGCGGGGTTTGGCACTGGACGGCCATTTTGTGTCTGGTCTGATGCATGGTTTCACTGGGTGTCACTTTGGCTCCATGTCAGAGTCAGTGGCGGCGGCGAGCGAAGCTGCAGGTCTCATTAAAGAATGTTTATTGCAACAGTTGCAGGCTGAGCTAAAAAAACACAGCCACAGGATGAATTCTTAAAGCAGGTTTACTGAGATTAAGGCATCAAAATTGTATTTTCAGATTATTAAATCATAGTGTTCCAACAACAAGTGTAATCTCTTGGAAACAAAGATGCCAGCATCCATTTTATTCGCCCGTTATAATGTACAGGACATTGTGACTTGCATCCATGCTAGAGAAAGCAGTCGCCTCCAGCCTAGTATTCGTACACCTTTGTGTACAGTTGAGTGCCGTTTCTGTGCCAGGTTTCCAGGGCAGACATTTTGGCGAAGCTTTGGCAGTACAGACAAAGACGCCATGGTGTGATGGGACACAGACCTGCCATCTCCCAGCAGCACTGTCATGCCTCTCACCGTGGAATGATGAATGGTTACGTGCGCGTGCGCCACACATTTGCTCATGCACACGTATGACACACATACACGCACATGTGCAGAAACATACAGGAAACCTTCCTGGTCGGGTCAGCCAGGCTTTGGCATTGCATCAAACACATGCTCACACTCGCACAATCACACAAAGACAGACAGACTTCCTTACTGTAGCGCTGCATTATTCAGAGCCAGGTGTAGGAGGAAAAGGGAATAAGGTTGTGTTTATTAGCTGCTCCCTTGGTGTTCTCTAAATTGCCTTGTTTGCTCGGCACAAGCACACAAACAGATGCTGTCCTCTCAGCTCTGGGTAATTCTCAGAGTCTCTGGGTATTTAGTGAAAGGCCTACCGTGCCGCACACACAGCCTCATTAGTGCTACGCATACAAACGCGCACATCAGACCGGACTACTTGAAAAACACATTTGCGTGCAAATTTTGCACTGACGTTCAGAAGTACTGTTTGATTCATGCAAAAAGAAGACATTGTCTCTCCGCATAATTGGAGCACCCCATATAGCAAACCACACAGCCCCTAACCCTCTCAGCGACACAATTTCACTCTTATTAAGAAAATCTGCATTTAGGAGGGACCAATGCTATCAGTCGAAATTAATCTGCTTTGACTGATCCCTAATGTGACCACAGTCATCGAGTAATTATTGTCTGGATGGCTGTGCACCAGCCTCATAACCACCGTCGCCCTCCTCCACCCCCTCCAAAAGGGGCTAGTCTTGGTGTGTGAATCCCTCTGCAGCGGGTTGGTTACAGTGGGTACGGCAGGCATGTCATTTAGCGCTTGATCAGTGAGTCGTGATTAGCCTGCCCTGTATTATTGTGATTAACGTCCACCCGGCAGACGACTGTCCTGTTGTCACCAGCGATACCACGTGAGATCTTGAGACTCTGGGATGAGGGCCAGTGGAAGAACCTGGTAGTGTGACAACATAAAACTGCTCACTCTGATGTTGGATGCTTCTCTAAAACACACACACACACACACACACACACACACACTTCAACTTCTTTCTTGTCAGTCACAAAATCTAATGCATGTAATGAGTGCAGGGCTCTTTCCCTCGCGCAGCCGTGTTTTGTCTGTACGTCTGCTTGGATTAGTTAACCCACTGCCTCTTCTGCAGCTTGCGTGTTGTATAGCATTCACATCAGGCCGCACGCCTTATGTCTCCAAATGCACTGAAATCCAGAGCCTCATCTTTCTACGGTCCTCTTTCCCTCCGAGAGCTCGCTCCTCCTCGACCAACAAAGTCGATTTGACCGCGGCTGATTATAGTGACGAAAGCAGTCCAAGAGAATATGCACATTCTCACTGTATGTCAAATTAGATCACAGCAGCGGAGGAGGGGGTTGCCGCACGCTGACCCCCGTCTCTTCTCCTCAGACGATCAGCCGCTTACACAGAGGAAGCTTTTGGAAACAGGTCTGTGGACCAAACTGTGGTTGATGGCTCACTGCTATAACACGCAGGACAATCGGAAGATGCCCACGGGGAATTAGGGAAATGATGAACTTGATCTTAGAGTACCAGTAGGTCGGAGTGGAAAGAGAACACGTATATGCTTGAGAGTGTTTTGTGTTTTCTGCAGCAGTTTGGCTTGTCTTTTTTATATTTGTGAGGCTGAATTTATGCATTCCATGTAAGGTTTTTTAAGCAAAATATTATGGTTATTTTTACTGCTGTAGCTTCTCTTTTTTGTGCGTCAGCCTCTGTATGTGTGTTTCATTTCCTCGTAATTACTCGGCTAAACTCAGACCCCCTTCCCATGGTTCTTGTGCATCCGCCGGTGGAAAAGAGTCAGTTTTGATTACAAAGTAAACGCTACAGCATCAGACAAGAGGGGGGGGTTACATGCTGATATGCATTCTATCAAGATGATTTATGCAAATTATGCACATTATTCCCGCAGGAATCTCTCTTCTGAAAGTGCCAGGATAAATTGCCGGAAATTAGCCATAAAATTCACTGTGCAGGGAGTGTGAGGTGAAGGCCGCCGTGGAGCCAAGGACATTGGGCCGTCGTGGTTACGCTTGGCCTGGCCTGCCTCCCCCATGCTTGGCATTCATGGCTGTTAAAGACCTCTGCTCAGACAGATACACTGAAGCCTAGAGTAGCGCTCAACACATCAGGAAGATCAGCCAACCAAGTGTTACACTAACGGCCAGGGTTTCATGCTCTAGTAACATGACAGATTTTCAACAGAGGCAGGCAGATTGTCTGCTTTTTGTTTTCACATTTTAAATTGAAATCCACTCTATAATCCTACATTCCTCGAAAAGATGTGATTGATTTTTAATTCAGTAAATGACCTCAAAAACCAGTCAGTGTTTGGATTGTTTTCATGCCTTTGTTTACAGTACAGGCAACCTTGTTTGTAGTCCATCTTAATCTTCAGATTACACTAATCAGAAATCAGGTAATGAACAGTTGCTGTGAACAACACGTAAACAAGTAGCCGTCAGTATTGTAACACACAGCACAGGCTGTATTACATTATTATATTAGTGATCCCTGTATTACACTGTAGCTTTAACCACCAACTCTCTGTTGGTCAGGCCTTTCATTTGTCTCGTGATCTGTGAGGGAAACAAAGAGAAAGTGTGTGTGTGTATATATGAAGTGAGCAGTGAGTGATTCACTCTGTTATTGTGTCTTCCTTGTGTCTTTATTTCAATCTGGAAGCCAGAGTTAATGAATATCAGAGCCTGGAGATGAAATCCACCTCGCTTTAGCTTTAATGAACCCTGAGAGGGTCAGGATCTGCATATTGATCAGGACAAGTGATCCCTGCCTCCCTCTCTCTCTCTCTCTCTCTCTCTCTCATCCACACACACACACACACAGAAACTACATAAGAACACACACATCCCCATGCATGGTAGACCAGATGCAAACATTTAGATATCTAAAATTTAGATATAAATTTAATGTAAAATGTGGCCAAAATCACATTTTATTTTAGTTTTGTTTTCACCTTTTTAAAGCTTTGGCCGTGTATAGAATATGTATCTGTGTGTGTGTGTGTATGTGTGTGTGTATGTGTGTGTGTATGTGTGTAATTACAAGTGCAGATCATGCTCACATGATCCAGGGAGGCTGCTGGGTCACTGTGGGCTCCACATCCCATCAAATCAAACGGAGGCACATTATCTGAATGTTAAGGTCACAGAAATGGAAAGTTCACAGCCTGGGAGTGTTGAGTTCTGCAAAAGCACTTTGTATAAAAGATAATGCACGAAAAGTTATTTTTGGGTGACATTAGAAATATTATTTAAACCGTTAATTAAATGAGCCAATGGAAAAACAAGAATTTAACTTCCTATTTAAGAAAATGGATCAACAAGGCCAGAGTTCAAAGTTTCCTTAAGCAAGCTCGCCATAAAATGTCAACAAATCAAATGAATTACCTCCCGACGGCGCTCATAATCTGATTCGTTCGGTGCAAATATTTTCACAATGAAAGCACTCCATAGCACCTGTTCTTGTTTGCTCAAATCCAGAGTGAAATGTAGAGAGAGAGAGAAAAAAACTACAGAAACCGAGCCCACTCTGTCCAAAACAACACTACAAATTACTGCGCTCTGCCATGACACGTTTTAATCCCCGAGGAATAAAAGAACATCAGATTACGGCACAAAAACAGAGCCATCGGTAAACAGGGATTAGGGGATTGGGACTCTAATCTGATTAATATGGAAGCAGTTTGAATATTAGAGATGTTACTCAACAATTGTATTCCAGATGAGAGGATAATCACACATTGCGACGTCATTTATTGTACCCTGTTAGAGCTTTCAGAGCTGAACACGCCACCATATGTTTACCTGACCTCACGTTTACCTGCCTCTGAGAAAAAAAAAAAGACCAAAACATTCCCCCTGTAATGAATTAGGAGCTCATTAGGCAAGACGCAAAACATAAAACATACAGTTAGAAACGTACAGGAAATTTCATCAAAGTTATTATGGCCTGAATGACCTACTGTATACTCATGAAAATAGTTAAAATGTTACAAAATAAAGTTTAGAGTTTTTTTGTTTTTTGGTTTGTTTTTTATTAGATTATAACCATTTTGATCTTATTTTGAGTTATCGACTGAGAAACTAACTGCATGCAGTGAAGGTTTTTGTATCTTACTTGAAGTTTGAACACATTGCAGTGTGTCTTACATTTAATGATAAAGATGATCTTTTATGTTAAGACTTTATAGCCTAGTATCATCTTAACTTAGAAAAGTCTGCTATGTTTTCTTGATTATTTTTATTTTATTTTATTTTTTTTTCAAGGTGCTGCATCACTTCTCTCAAATAGAGCATGGCCAGAGGCTTTTTGGCTTTTCCAAATCAGCGTGACAAATATCGCAGCCATCTATTTGACTTCAGTTTAAGTGCATATTCTTGCCTGAGATCTTAGATACAACAGCCAGAGGATGTCAGGTGTGCAAAAATATCAGAAAGCGTGTTGAAAACGGAGCAAGAGGAGGTGGGAGTGACTTTGCACTTCAGAGTACGTTTCAGTCCAAATTTTCAAATTTAACTGTAGAAAAGTACAATTATTAAAGTGGCTTAAACTGCATCAGGCTCCAGTACAAACTGAAGCTGTATGTCCTGGAGCCTCTTCTCATTGCTTCTGTTATAATCAGCCAAAGATTCCCACATTAACAAATACATAATGAGGAGATCCTGCAAACTGAACAGTTGGTCTTAAACACAGGATGGTAGAGTAAAAATAAAGTTTGCTCCTTTCTTTCATTTGCAATAGACTGAAGAGCCACAAGCTTGAAGAAATTTACAAACATCACCGCACAAGTGTGAGGACAAATTCCATCAATGAAGCTAAACTTTGCACTTAAATACCACTGTGCCTCCATAGCTTATAGTTAGAAAAAATATGACTTCATATCTTAACATAACCAGCACTGAGACCTTGAGTTTTGCAGCTTTATTAGCCTGCGTTTTGCGTGCACAACACAAAGACAACATTATGTATTGTTATCAGTCGCCTGACAAAAGTGAATTACCACCCAGCAGTTGATTTGGTGCCTCAGCCAGTGCAGCACATATATCTTTACACACAGTGTGCGACACAGCATGGATGAATCCACTGCTAGAGTTTTGCCTGTTACTGATATGAAGGGGACATTTCAATTCAGTGCTCTTATGTATATTTTGATTTTCGTGTTTATCATCCCTAGCATACATCACATCCGCGTTATGAATAGGCTCCCTGCTGGCCCTTGATATGGTAAATTGGACATTTTATGGTTTATGAAAAGGGCTGTTTTTTATCTTCCACTTTTATTCATGAGCCCTGAATCTCACTGTAAACGCCTTTAAGACAGATTCAGCTTTATTAGACTCATGAATAAAAACGATGCTGCCTATTATGACTACTGGCTGTGGTTGGTGGCCAGTGTTTCTCCACTGGCTCCTGGTTTTTCTCTGTCCATGAGACTTTTGAGGACTGTACAACCTCATTCCCGTCCATAACATTTCAGAGACCCTTGTGTGTACATGACACTTCACCACCTTGTAACGGTGGCTCAAACACCACCGAGCATCTTCCACATTAAGAGCAATATGAACGTCTAATTTAAATCGTGTAATGCTTCACCTAAATGTTGTCGTCCCCCTGGTAGTTGTAACATTTTCCAGCCTTTTAACTTATTTTTTGTTGTTGTGCTGTGTTCTGTTTTCCACACACATATGGCTCTGGCTCACCCCTGGGGAATTTCCTCTTCTGGGCTAATGTGAATATTAGTATGGGTTAAATGCTCCAGTCATTTGTGCATTAATGCATATTGCATAATTAATGTTTTTGTGTGTGTGTGTGTGAGAGACTCCAGTTGCCAAACAGCGGTGGAGAAAAAAGAAAAACAAACTGCATGTCTGTGTTAAAACTGCTGACAGGACTTTCATGGCAGAGCTGTTTTGATGTCTCCTGATCATTTCCATTCTTGATTAAGGGCTGTTCTGTGAAGATTCAAGGCATTCGGGGGTGTGATGGGATTAAATGGGACACTGTAATGACCCTGTTGTCGGGAAGGGCTCATCATACAGACACAAAGCTGAGAATGGAGACTGGCGAAAGCCAGGAGCCACTGATGTAAACTGGGATTGTGGTGTTATTATCGTTCCTCTTTTCCTTTTAGGAAGGTTTTGTTTTTTGGTTGGTTTTTTTTTGGCTGAAATTGTTAGAAAAAAATATTTTACTTGATCATTTTAAATATTGTCTTTCTTCATTTTAATGTCAGTTTGAAGCATTTAAATCATATTTTCACATGCAGTGTTTTTCTTTCCTAAATCACCGTAACTGAGTTATAAGTGAGTAAAATTCTTTGTATTTCCACATTAGACCTAAAGGGATTTTAGAAGATATCGGATGATAATCATTTTACCTTCAGAAAATTTCATAATATGCATCTCTCAAGAGTTATTTAGACATCTTTTGTCCACTTGCACAGTTTTTAAAAACTAATCACAGTATTCAATTTAGGTGATTATTTGTTACCACAGAGCTGTGAGTCTACTGCTGTCAAAGCTGTTAGTCCTACAGGAAATACGTAATTGTTCAATTATATACATATACATATAAATAGTATAATATAGTATAAACAACAGCACATAAATTCATCTGGTGGGAAAAAATGATTTCATGTTTCCGCCTGATGCTGCCCACTGCTCCTGTGTGTGTTTCACTGCATGTAATTTGCCGGGTGTTGCATGTGTGTGTTCAACTAAGGATGGGTCAAATGCAGAAGACGAATTCAGTGTGTGTATGTAAAAATATATATACTGCCAATAAAGTTGATTCTTCTTCTTCTTTTAAAATCTGTAGCCTCTGTCCATGGTGCTGGAGTCCTCACAGACTGTCTTCACAAAGTAACGTGAATATTTTATTTGTTAATAAAACCGTTAGATTGTGTTTTTAATAGTTCTGCTCATCCTTGGAAATAAGTGTTTGGCCTGCGTGCCTTCTAGTCCTTAGCCTGCACTTGATCCAAAATGTCCAACTTCGCACTTCCGGTCTAAATTCTGAAGCTCGATGTCTGGTTTTAGGATTGAGGTTATGTAGGATACTTGAGGAGTGTTTTCCCGGACTTTTGACGTTTTGTCCGCCTCGTCGAAATGTTCTGGTGTGGACGGAAGACTGGAGAGGACAAAGGGCGAGTCGGTGGGAGTGCAGCTGATGGCAGGCGTTGCGATTAAACGCACCAAATTACGGCAATGAGCGGCGTCGTAATTACATTCCTTAATCACATTCTGGAGGTCTAATTGCCTTAACGATGTGTTACATTATGTACAGCCAGGTATTGCACTCGACAGTTTTCACACACGCGTGTTTTCGAATTAACGCATTATTACACGCCGTCATGGAAATCGTTATAATGATCACAGTAATGTTTTGTTATTATTATTATTATTTTTATTATTATTATTATTGTCCAAGGAGCACAAACATGTCGCCTCCTGCCTTCAGGCGACGTTCGCCCACCACGTCTGGCCTTCGCTTCCCGAGACTTTGCGTCCCTTACGACCCAAAGTTCGCAGTTTTGATGGAGCAGATGATTATAAAACAATTCTTTCTCAGCGCACATCCGGTGAGAGTCCCGAGACCGACAAGTAAGAGCCACATCGCCCCCAGAAAGGACCGTCTAATTTTACAATAAGCACTTAAATAAACTTTTAGCTTGTCTCGCCATTAAAAGTCACAATAAAATGTGTAATTTTAGGTTTAGAACATCAGTGTGTGTCTATCAAATCCGAAACCAAACTCGGAGGCAGTTTAATCTGATTCCACTGACACTAAACTCCACACCAGATGAATAAGCAGAAGTATTTCTGTTGTTCAAAATATTTTAATAAAGCTTTTCAACACTGAAATACATACAAATGGCCCTCTTTGCTCATATAACAACTAAGGTATGTACAATAATCCACAGCTTGACCTGACAACGCGATTAATCTGAAGACCTCGATCCTCTTGTGTGACACAGCAACTAAAAGAAGGACTACTGGGACAATACTAATGTGCAATACAAGCAGATAGATCCAGTTTAAATTTCCAAATTAATAAATTACAAAAGACACATCGAAACACCTGTTAAACCTTCACTCAGGTTTACTAAATTTTTTCTGATTTTTTTTTATTATTATATCACAGTGCCCCCCCACCCACCACCACCACCACCACCAAAAAAACAAAAATAAAAATTTATAACAGGCGTTCGTCACTATTAACAAGTGTCTAGATTAGCACATAAATATCTGACTCGTCGTCTGTTTAACTATTTAACTTTTCATTGTTCATGACATTCCACGTGCTCAGCAGAAAAGTTCACGAAAAACAGGCGTCGAACCAGTCAGCAAATGTCTTTGAAGTGAATGGAAGAAAACCCGCAAATAAAATTTAAAGATAAAGAGATAGACAGAGAGAGAGAGAGAGAGAGAACTGAAAGAGGAAGCAGCAGAAAGAAAGACTGGACTGACTCTCCGGGAGGACGTCCATCTATTCAAGTGAACAAAACAACAAAAAACAAACAAACAGTCGCAGGTTGTCAGGTCACCCAAACCTCCAAAAGGGTCCATCACAGAGCAAGTGATCCACAAACTCACTCAGCACTTGCAGCCACTCTTACACGGGCCTACTGTACTTCTGTTTGGTCTTCACTGTCATTCATACCAGCACTTCAAGGATGGTTTATATACACAATCAAGTATTGTTTGAACAAAAAAAAAAAGAAAAGAAAAGCGCGTTTCGAATGCATTTAGTAAATATTATAAAAGTATTCATCGGCATTACTTCTTTGTCTCTAGCCTGCAGACTTCAACAACAGTGGCCTCACAGGTCCTCCCTCCCCCCCACCTCCGAAAGTGTTCTTAAAAGTGGTGTCTCTTGTCTCATGTGCTTCTCTGAGAGTCTCTGTGAGCCGCAGTTAAGGCTTGTCAGTGCACTGTTTGCAGAGGCTGGAGGTGGCGTTGTTGAATAGGGCACATTTGTCGGGGCAGGAAGACGCAGCCACTCCGGTCGGGAAGGGGGGATATCCAGGCGGCTGCTCGTATGCGCTCAAGCCCGGAGCTGCGAGGGCAGTGGTGGCCGGTATCGAGGCAGCAGAGATGGCCTGGCCCTGGTTGAGATACGCCACTAGCCTCCTCATCTCATCCAGCGCCTGAGCCTGCATGAGGATGTAATTTTTTGCGAGCAGCAAAGTGGCAATTTTGGAGAGTTTCCGCACTGACGGGCTGTGCGCGTAAGGGATGACCGCTCTGAGCTCATCCAGCGCGTCGTTCAGATCGTGCATCCGTCGTCTTTCTCGGGCATTGATGTTTAGCCTCAGTATTTTCTGCTCTTTGGTTTTCTTACCTCCTTCTCCTTTCGACGCCCCGACCGTCCGAAGGACCATGTCACACCTGCCGTCGCTGTCATCGTCGGGACTCTGCTCTCCGCCGCTGCTCTCCGCCACCGAGGTCCTGTTGGCGTTCTCACTGAAATTGATGCACAAAGATCCGGTCGGCAGACCCAGTGGCCCCCCTCTACCTCCTGCCAGTCCACCCGGCTGAATCGGGTCTGGATCGTTCTGGTCAAAGCAGCTGATCGGTGACTGGCGGTCTCTGGCTGGTAGTTCAATGCCTGCCGACGACCTGAAAGAGTCCATTTTTTTAGTGGACACGGCGCTGAGAGTTTTGTGAAAAATGTCCCCTGGGCTGCCGTTCAAGTTCATCCTTCTGTCCATAACCCTCGTGGATTCCGCGTTGTTGTGCAGGCAGCGGTCGCTTCTGGAAACTCTTTACGCGTCTCTGAGTTTCTTCTCGCGTTTGTCCTTTACGAGTTTGGTTGTGTGTCGGTGGTGAAGTTGCAGGCTCGCCACACTTGTCAGCTGAGGTGTGGAGACGAGGAGGAGACTCGTGTAATAAGTGCTGCTCTCTCCTGCCTCTCTCTCCCTCTCTCTCCTCCTTTCTGTGTCTCTGATTCACCTTCGCCGGATCTCCACGACGGTCCTCGTTACGCACGAGACGCACGAGTCTTTTTGCATCATTATCTCGAGGCGGGTTATTAAAAAGGATTCGCCTATTGGGATAGAGCCCCCCTCCCCCCTCCATACACCCCCCCTCGCACTCTCTACCCAATCAGGTTAACGTTTTAATTAATGGCATTTAAACGATGACAAACAATACCGCGTGCGCTCCCTCTCCGTTTGTGTGAGTGTGTGTGTGTGTGTGTGTGTGTGTGTGTGTGTGTTCAAGGGCTTTTGTAAGGGTTCTTTTAAATGACCTGCTTCAGTGATTTACTTTGTGACATCCGCTTGTATGTTGTTCACGAGAAAACTTGCGAACGAACTTCGGTAACGTGTCAGGCGGTCATTTAATATTTAATTTTAGTCGGAACAATTCATATCATTTCCTCTGAGTTTACTGTGTTTCGTGAGTTTCATTCTTTTGTCGCTGTCTCGTTAGCTCCAGTTTTTAAGCGTGACGCCAGAAATTACGAGATTATTGTAATCAAACTTGACAGTAAACTCTGCTGCAGTTACATTAACTCTATATTGTTCCGAACAAACAGCATTTTACCCGTTGGTACGTTTTTAGTTTGAGTTCAGTGTCTCCAAAAATGAACAATAATTTTCAGCTTCACTGCTGTGATGTTTCTGTCTCTTATGTTTTTATTAGCAGTTTTGTCACGGCAGGTCCTGCGCTCTTACTAAGATTTGCTTGTGCTCATACTGCCATCTACCGGATTATGTGGTGTAGTACACCCATAGTGGAGAGTGAAAAGGGAGATGCTTTAAAACCATCTTAAATTCACCACACGACCCCCTCGACGTGCCATCGTTAACTAATGCATGTTGTACAGCTAGAGAAATTCCTAAATGTTAAATTCTAGTCAACATTTCAAGGTTTCCAATTTCTCTAACTGTGTTGCTGGCAATCAATCAAGCTACATGTAAGTATTTAATTTTAAGTTGACAGGCATCCATAAACAATTGTAGAATTGAATATTTCACTCAGTATATGCGTGATGAAGACAAAGCAGTTTGACGAATGATTTACTTGTCACGAGGCGAGCGGCTCAGCCTGTGAAAACAGTACTAATGTTCTTCCGTCCTGATGATTGATGCCATCACGTGTTTCCACGGGTTTGGCCCAAGACATCAGATTTTTATCCGTGAGCTTGCGTTGCAAACTGCAAATTTGTAGGCGCAGAATCCTGAATCCTGAAAAGTATGGAGATGAATTTGGCTCGTGAAAGTCCACTGTGGGCAGTGGATATGGCCACAGTGCTGATAGCTCCACAGGTTACACATAAGCTGCTTCCCATTCCAAGGACACACCTGAACTCCACAGGTATCTCCACTGTAGCTCAGTAGACCTCAAAGTATCCCACTCACGTTCCTCTAAACCTCAGAAATTTCAGACTTATTTCCTCTCTCCATTAAGGGCAAAAACTCGAAGATCCTCCAAGATCCAGAGTTGTGCGCTGGCGACATTAAAGGTCTGTTTAGCAGCGGTTACAGTTGATCCCTGTGGGCTGAAATCACAGCGATTGTGGTGTTTTCACCCTCTGAGTAGCTACATGTTGTCTAGTTTGCTAGTTTGCCTCCAGTGTCTTACCCACCACAGACGGCAAAGTTTGCCAAAGAATAGGGTCCACATTCATGCTTTGATAACACGGAGATACCGAAATGTCAGAGAGACGAGAGATCTGAGATATTTCATTGTGAAAAGCTGCAGTGGTGTTCTGTGAAAGCATCGTTAATTAACTCTGTGTTTAGAGACGCATTTGTCGGTTTCAGCTTGCGCTCTGCAACTGTTAATCAAACGTTCAAGTTCAGGAACAAGTTTTCCCTTATGTGAAAATAACAAAATGTGTTCAGTTACAACACGATGAAGTAAGAAAACGCTTGTGATTATGAGTAAACTTCTCAGAGACAGAAAAGTCCTTTCTGCTAAACATGAAAACAGATCAATAGCTGTTAGGAGTGTCATCAAATGCCCATGTAATCGAGATATTTTACAAATAAATTTTGATATCTCGTTAATAATACACACAGTAATATCATGTAACTATTCCAGGGTGAATGTTGATTTCTAGCAGTGACACGAGTTCAACCTTCGTCTGCTGTCACACGACTTCCACCGCTTAACCGCCAAGTTCTTGGCATTCAGTTTGATATTTTTAAAGGAAAATGATGGATAATAAACCATCTAAACTAGTCTTCACAAGAAGTTTTTTCAAAGGATTTTATACACAGGTAATCTAAATGCTGAACTGTGACCGAATGAGCTTTTTACTTCATTTAAAATTCAAGTTAAAACACATCTGGGCTCAGTGTTCATGCCTAAGAAGTCCTTTGCAGCAGCATCACAAACACATTTGGCCAATTCTTGTTTAACGCATTCAAGGTCAAAGCTTTACGTCTTTTCCAGCAATATTTCAATTAGCGTATGTTCAGTCTCTCCGCTCGGGCTCCATGAGATGCCATCGGGGCAGAATACTTGAGGAATTATGATCTAACGAGTGACAGAGACAGTCGCTTTATCCTGAGACAGCAAGAGAACACCTTCATGGCCAATCAGGTCCGGCTAATGAGACAAGATGGGCCAGAACGGTGCCACAGCCATTACAGCCACAGTCTGTCAGCACTTTGGTAATGAAGAGACCACTGAAGGCAAAACTGTGTCAGAAGAGAGAACAAGCATCAATTCAGACTGGGACAAAGGAGAGGTTTAGACACAGGAGCATGACTGGAAGTGCTCTAACCATCAATTAAACAGCCAATCGGGCTGTGGGACTCATACTGTGTGTGAGTTTAAGGGTCGTCACACCGCACTTCTTACAGTAGTTTCAATCGCTGATGCACTTGTGACACACTGTGTTGTGCTGTGTGTTGTTTCATCCTACCAGCCTTAGGATAACTTTCAAAATTACTTTGTTCCTAGCGATTTGTGCAAGTAATTATATGTAAAAGTATCTAAAGTTCTAACTGCATTGAAAACTTGAGGTTTTGTCACATTTTCATTCCCTGTTTTGCAGGTCAGATGGATGGAAAGTTAATCACATTGTAATTCACTCTGACTTTTTTTTAAACAAAATGTGCCCTTTTAAAATTACTTCTCTTGTAAATTAAATCCAAGTTAATTTTCCCCCCACATTTCCACCACTAGAGGGCAGTAAGTGACTTGTAATGGGACCAGACCAGTTTACTGTGGAGGAGCTGAGGGGACAGCATGATGAACGTGCTTTGGTGGATTTCATTTAACTTTGAAGATTTTGGTTATCAGTGGAAGCCAGACACTCAGGCTGTAGAGACCTGATAGGAAACTTCAATTTTGCCATGTGGTGCTGTACATCGAGACACCCCACCGGCCCCCAGTGTGCCATATTCATGACGTGGCTTGTGACTGCTCCGTTTATTCTTTAAGCTGTAGTTTCATTTAATGATTTAACACCCAGCAGCAGCAGCAGCTAAATGTTGTATGTGACCTCTTAAATTGTTGATCAGTGTCCCACCTTCATGTTTTAAAAGACTGTAGCATTTTGCCTTAGGCGTGCAGATTAATGCTCTTTTGCTTTACATTCATGCTCCTAATGTCTTTTCATTTAATTATTATTTTTTTTAATATAAGTGAACTCTCAAACTTTTCTTACCCTGTTGATGTGGCATTGATTGTTTTCACTACTTATTTTTAGAAGGATTTAAGGAAATAGACATTAATGAGTTGTTTAAATGATTGGGTACCCCCCACCCCCACCTGCCTTGACGATGTGCAGAAACTTTGTCATTAATCAAGATCTGATTATTGCCTGCTGTCAAAACGAAACCAAAGTCTTTCTCTGTGTGGTTTCGGTATTGATTGACATAAACAGACTGAATAATTTTCAAAATGTAACCTACCTCAGATGGTGTCAAGGGTATCTCCGCGATTCTTATCACAATTTTCTGCAACTGTATGTCAAATTCTCAACTCGGGAAGGAAACACGAGCCTCCATCATCGTTTAATGAGCCGGAGTGCTGCGCCCCTGATCGCCACTAGGCGGCAGAATAAGCTGGGAAGGTGTCATGTCATCCGGCGCAAATGCCATTGGACTGTTTTTCCAGCTAGTGGACTGTATTCAGTTCTGTGCAAAGGGTTTGTTGGGCAACGTTTTCAAACCTCTTAATATCAATTTAATCTGACATTTGAGTTCGTATCTGCTGAGCTCTTTAGTCCACCTCCTCATTTACATTCCGTACCCGCATCTTGCTTATGGAAATTTAATTTGCGGATCAAATAAATCATAGTTTAATATCCATGTCATGCAAGGCCTTTTTAGATGATTGCAAGATGGCGAAAGTGAACCTGCCTCGCTGCGAAAATGGCCATTTTAACCATTAACGTTTCTCAGACCAAGCGGAAGAAAACGAGTCGCTAGGGAGGGAAAAAAAAGATGTTCACTTGTTTCCTCTGCGGATCTGCTCAACTGTTTTCTCTAAATGAGCCACAGTGAATTTGATTTAATCAGACTGTTTTTGTTTGTTTGTTGTTTTTAAAGTAGAATTGTGTTTTGGAAAACACAAGTGGAAAGCAGCCACACGACAGTTTACAGATTAATCCCCAGAATAAAAATAAAAGCATGTGAAGACTCATGGATTGGCTAATTGGGGACATTTCTAAAAGCGTCTGATAGGTAAAGCTTGCGGATGTGTGCGTCTGTATGTACGCAGTTTGTATGCCGGCTCCGTGCTGCATTCCTTCACTACAGAGAAACACTTGAGCCATTTCCGCTTCTGCAGGCAAGTGAAACAAAAGGCTGATCGGTTGTGCGCAGATTTCAGCACCACAGAAGGTGGACAGCGCTCCCGGGCAGCCTGCGCGAGGAGGGACAGCTCCCACACACACACACACACACACACACACACACACACACACACACACACACACGCACAGGACCCATCATATGTATGGTCACGTAAAAAACAAAATAAAACAGAGCTTTACAATACTTGTATTTATTCTTTTTTTATTATTGATCGAAAGGAGGGTAAATCAGCGGTACATAAATCAGACTGGACCAGAAGCAAAACCTTCACAGTGTGAGCGACACTAATAGGTTGTTTTAAAGATACGTTCAAAGACGTGATGTGTTCGCTGGATCTGCAGACAGTCGGAGAAAGGAGGATCATCTCTTGGCATTCACCGCGTGCCTTAATTGTAAGACATTAAATCAAGGTCCGCTGTGAACACGGAGAGACACAACCCACTCGTGTGTGTGTGTGTGTGTGTGTGTGTGTGTGTGAGAGAGAGAGAGAGAGAGAGAGAGAGAGAGAGACACCACCAGCTGTCTTCTTTCTACCGAAGACACCTCGAACCTTTCCGAGAAAGCTCTCATTACAGATATAATCGAATTATTTTGCAGCCTTTGAAGCCTGTGTTGTTGTGTGTGACTAAAAACTTATCAGGATGTTAAGTTTGGCCAAAATGGAAATTAAAAAACAAAAAAAAAAATCCCAAGCATCCTGCAGGGGTCCAAAGAGATCAAATCCTTTCCCGGCTGTTGTGCAGGCCTACTTTATTACGTTTAAAAAAAACATTCAAGTGGAGGAAAAGAGGTTAGGTTACATGACTTAAACGGAGAAGCGGGTTGTTCTGTGGGCAAAATGATCATACGTCCCAGGCCGCTTTCGCAGGCGGAAAAGGACTCCGTGTGATGCTTTTCCGTCGACTGATTTGTCCAAAACTGCAGGAATCTTAAAAGTCCTCCGTTATCCCATAGTGAACCTACAAAAAAGAAAACAAAATGCGTCATGAGCCTAATGTAGAATTGCAGATGACAGAATTTCATATTCCAAATTGACCTGTTTTTTGTTTTTTTAAATTAGTTGTCGTCCATGAAACAGAGGGGGAAAAAGTCACTGTCCACGTCCAAAATATTGATTTTCCTCGGCACATAACGCACGCATTTTTTTCAGCACACACACACATAGATAGCCTACACACACACACACACAAGCCTGCAGCCTCTACTTGCGGGTCACGCGTTTCAAAAGAGCCGCAGATCGCACACGGGGCAGCTGAAGAGCCTTGGTGTCCTGCTCCGTACATGCACGCGCCTGTCCCAGCGGCAAACTGACCGGGACACCGAGACCGAGTCCAGCACCGACACCACCTAAATGGGACTGATCTCTCTCCGTCCGGTCTTTTCCTCTGACTTTGGGATTAATGGTGCTCCAGCCAAACAAATGAGGCATCTGCCTTCAGCACAAGAGGATTGGGATTGGGGGGGGGGGAGGAGGCGCGCACGGGGGGGGAGGGGGTGGGGGTGACGTCACCGGACAAACAGATGTTCCTCTATATTATCCAGCGTCCTCCTCATGACTACCCTGTGTCCTTGAAACGGACGGAAATTGACGACTTCCCACTTTGAGTATGAACGTTTATCGCCGAAATGTGTTAATAGTCCTGCAGTTGGTTGGTCAACTGTGTGTATGTATGTATGTGTGTGTGTGTGTGTGTGTGTGTGTGTGTGTGTGTGTGTGTGTGTCCGGGCCGGCAGAGGAAATGCCAACAATGGCCCCCACAAATTGTGAAGCCCTAAATCTCGCATTGGCTGTGAGCAGTTATGCAACATTGCACTATTCAAAAAAAGAAAAAGAAAAGAAAAGAAGAACACGCGGGTACACACACACACACACACAAACAAAAATAGCCTACAGACTGACATGCACGGGCATGCGCACACGCACTCTTCCCCGCACCAACACACACACAGGGAGTGATGCTGATGCTTGTGTCATCCTGAGCCTGCTGTTTGACGTGCGAGCAGGTTGGTTTAACAAACTCTGGATTTTCCTCGATGTGATCATCTTGAGCTTATTTTTAGCCCTTGAAATAAGATTCAAGACAGGCTGTATGTTATCAGTCATGTTCAAATCTACTCATGGCATCACTGTATGGGTTCTGACACAGGTCCATGCAATTTTAATCCAGTATAATCCGCAGTGACACACACTGACAGGCTGTGTAATTTGCACGTCTACTGATGCATCCTAAAATCTGCAGAAATTTAAATGAAGTCAGTGCTGTCTAATTGCAATTCCTGCTTTCCAAATCCGAGGCTGACGGAGCCCCTGAACTCACCACAGTGGGGACCAGACCCACATCTGACAGCCCCGGTGTTAACATTAACGAGCCAAATCCACTGCGTGTGAAGCGGCGTAATTCAAAACGAAGAGTCGCAGGCTCGTAGATATGGTAATCGCAGTGCGTTTACCCACTCGCTGGAATCGAGAGGAGAGGGATGCAGAAACAAAGGGGAAACGCCATTTTAGACGGAAACGTCCCCCATCCTTCGACTCTCGTGTGGGCGCCTTGGGGCTTCACCAGCAGCTCGGCAGCACATCACATTTCGGCTCCCTGCATCTGACCACCGACAGGACCACGACCCCTATTGTCCTTAAGCACCCGCGACGAACAAACGACGAGGCTCCGAAACCCGCCGTCCTCTTTATCCTTCTTACTGATTATGCAACCGTCGACATGAAACGATCTGTCCACCGCGCGCGGCTCTACCGATGCTTTTCTAACGCCTTTTTTTGTGTGTCTGTGTGAGTGTGTGTGCGTGTTAGCTGCTCTCCTCCTGAAATGGTTTATTCCCTGAAGCCCGCAATAACAATGGCAAGTGCAACGTGCATGGGGACGTGTAAGGGACTAAAGCCTCTCTGCGGATGCAAAACGATCATTCATTCTTCCCAGATCTGTTCAAAGACGCACTATAGTGGCGGCTGAAGCAGTAAATAAATGAATGAATGAATAAACATCCATGTTTTTAATAATTGATCAAAGGGTCGAGTTTAAAGCAAGCATAAGACGAGCTACTCACCGTGATGCGGTCCACGCCATATGGTGGATCCCAGTGCACTCTGCTCTGCTAATATTTATCCGTTTTCTTGCTGTTTATTTTTTTCTTTAGCTTCATTTTAGCATCGTTACTTCACCGCAGATCTTTCACATGGCGGAGGCGGGCGCTTGTATTCCCGGTTCCCTTCCTGTGCGGCGGCGGCGGCGGCGGAGGACAAGCAAAGACTCCGTTTGGCGACAGGCTGATGCTACCAATGAGAGCGATGCTGTAGCCTCTGCAAAGCATGGCTGCGCTTTCTCGCCTTTTTTTTCAAAAGAGGGCAGGTCGTTCAGTGCATTACAATAAAATCTCTCTCTCTCTCTCTCTCTCTCTCTCTCTCTCCCCCTCTCTCTCACCCCCCCTCACACACACGCGCACACACGTTTTTATACATACAAATGCGCGCTCGCTCAGACTGACAGGCAAATGTACGCGCGCTGTTGAAAAATCCTATACGTCTCCTGCGTTTCGTGTTATTATTTCTGTTTATTTTATTGTTTTCATGCACATTGCAGCTGTTAACAGTACTTTTGAGGTGTAGCACGCAGCTGCAGACCGGCTGTAGTTGTATGTGTGCTGCAATAACTGTTCTATAATCCAGTCAAGTCTAATCTTTCCCGGCCACAATTAATCATGTTTAATGCCGTTTGTCTTGAGAGGTCCATCAGTGCGTTGCAGTTTCACGCATCACGCCGCTCGGTTGCAATTCAGTTTTTACAGGCTGTGTTAGTCCAGTTGTATGTTGAGTTCGTCCAGACAAACTGAACGGTATTTTACTCCAAGATTTATTAAAAAAAAATAATTAAAAAGTCTTTTCTGCAATGTGTTAACGCAACTAATCTCTCCCTGTTTTGGATTTAAGTGAAACGTTTTCTTTTCACATTTGTGTTTCTGTTTGCGCACTTTTCTAACATTTATGCTCCTTCTGTTCCATGTTTCCAGCACGCAAAAGGACAGAGAGTCTGTAGTTGAGAACCAACATTGAGGTGCTAATTGATTGAAGCAAGTGGCAGTCCTGCACTGCTCCTTTGTATCCCCTTTACTTCCTGCCCTGATTGACTCCCAGGCAAAGATCCAATCGAAACCTGGGCCCCATGTATGATGTCATTTGAGTAACCTCACTAACCCTGTAGCCAAGGCGGGACACTAAGGCCTGCTAATGCTTACTTACCTCCCAACTTATTATACATCTGATTCCAGCCTTAGAAATAGCCTGTAGGTGTTATTCACGGTCTGTTTCTTCGAGTCACTCCCCTCCACCCGCGTCTGTCATCTCATCGCCTGCACATCCTTTTTCTCTCTTTTCCTAGTTTCAGCCTGCTGCTGTTTCATTGTTTCACCCTGTTACAGTGCTGGCCTTTGACGTCTCCAAGAACTCAGTCAGTGCGATGATGCAACAATGGCGTGTGATGCAACATGGGTGAACATACCACTAACAGCGTTAACGTTTTGTCAACATTTTTATTCTTTATTTAAAGGGTTATAGAGAAAGTCTGCCGGGGCTTGCATCAGGCTACGTTTAGAAGGAAGTTTGAAAGCTGCTTTCTCTCCGGCAGAGAGGGGGGTAAAAGCTATTGTTCCCGCTGAAACAATGGAAGCTGCGGGGCGACATGCAGCGGTGCGCACATGAATGGCAGGGCTTCTGGGATGTGTGTGGGTCAGTGGCCTGGGGTCTCCGTCCCAAAGCCCCTTTCCCAGCGCCTCACAATGAACCTGCACAAGGTCGGGGCTCCTAGGGGTCACAGGCCAGTCCCTTTTGTCCCGCACTTCAAAACATATAAACATTTATAAATCAAGAGCCAGTCACTGGGCCCCCTGTTTAAAAAGAAAAATGGGGGGTGGGGGTAAAAGGGGTGGCGTGAAGGGGGGAAAAGAAGTGAGGGAGAAAAAAAAGAAATAACTAGCGGCTGCAGATGCAAATTCCATCATTTGGACAGAGGTGAAAGTTTGTAAAAGTTGCAGCCTTATAGAGGAAGTTGGGGCTCTGTGCAGCAGACAGCCAGCGGATGGAAACACGCGGCCAAGTAAGACTGGATTTGGACTTAATATTAAACGGTACACCGTCCATCTGTTTCACTCTACTGTTGGGATATGCGTTCAACATCTCCGGAATAGGATTTCTGTCGCACGGTGACGCGTTGTTCTCCACACCTGAGGACTCAACGGACAAAAAGGAGGGTACAACCGCCTGCGCGGCACTGAACCGAGCGAAATTTGCACAGAATGATGTAGGCCTAGTCAGTGGCAGCGCATTATCATAGTGAATACCACTGGTTTACATCAAAACACACGCAGGCTGCAGGATCGAAACGCCCTCGTATTCACAGCTTCCTTCACACGGAGTCCATGTGAACTGGTGCAAAACTCCAACCATCGAAATGCTATTTGTTTCTTGGTGCATTTTCGACCGAAGCCATGTAGTGATTTGTCGACGAGAAATCCCCAAAGCAGGCCCTGCTTCCCCTCAGCAGCTTGGCCATACGAAGCGCACTAGAAAATTTTACTCAACGAAAAGAAACAATTTCACTCGAGATCAAATGCCATTTAGCGCCGGGCGAAATAACCTGCCATAATTTCATTTGAAACGTAACGTGTGTGCGTTAAAGCTGCCTAATAAGCATCGCTGTTAGTCCTTTGGAGAAGCAGTGTAACGAATTGGAAACCAAATCGAAACGTAAATGTGTCTGTCTGTAGGAAAATGTGTCCAGGCTGCTGCAGGCTCTGTGCTCTGCAGCAGCAAATGTTGTTGTTGCATCAGTTTGGAGCAACCAGACGCTTTAATAATCGAAGTCTTTCCATCAGCTCCCCCCTTATTATTTTGCATCATGCATCAGGCCTCCCCCCCCACCCCCCAATCCTCATACAGTCTGGACGATGTTGCTCTTTGTGCTACAATATTCTCCATAAAATGTACAACAAAACTGGTTTGATATGTTGATCTGTTTTGTCTTGTTTGTTTTTTTTCCTGCACATCAGTAATGAGTAAAAAATGTAATTGTGACACAGTTGTATAAAGTCATGTGATAATTAATGTGCTTGAATTTTTTTCTAATTTTTTTTTTTTTTTTTGTTTAATCATAGTTTGATTTTAAGGATTAATGGCGAGTTGTTTTGAACCAAAGTTTGATTATGATGAGTGTTTTTGCCTTCATGTGTGCAAAAAATATGTATGCTGATAACAGTGAGGCGGCAACTTGAAAATACTGGCAATACTGGCACTGCTGTTATTATTTTAACAAATTCCTGGTGCATTTGCAGTTATTTTTGAATTTCCCTAAGCTTGTAGTCAGTTTGGGTTAAAGCAGTCTCTACAGCCCTGAATAGAACCTGGAAAAGGTCATATGTTTTGGTTTCCTGGCTGAAATCAAAAGATGCTACATGAGCATCACAGACAGACAAACATACCTGCAGTGCCACAGAAGGAAGAGGGGCCATACTGTGTTATTTACACAGTTTGAGTAGAAATATCTGCAGTATTTGGTGAACATGTTGCTTAAATTATCAGTTATGTCCAGATATAATTAGCATCTTGACCAGAAGAACCTTTTTGCATGTATTATCTACCGTATGCTGAACACGTGTATCGATATTTATTCTTAAAAATAATTAAATTCATTTAAAAACACAAGGCATTCACCCTGTTTGTATTGACGTTTTTGTTGCTGGGTGAAAATTGCTTTTGGACGCACAAATCAATTTCAAACGTCCAAACATCAGTCTGTAAAAAATGATATACAAAAACTCCACAATGCTTGTGTTTCACTCCAAACACAATTTTCATATATAACAAAGCAAGTGAATCATCTTCATGGAAACCGTACAGTCACTACAATATCAGTCACATGTTGTTGTATATGAAAGCTGTCATGCCTCCTTTTCCACAAATACGTCTCTACACGTTCAGCTGTCTTTTTAAGGCATTTTATCATGGGAAAAAAATTTTTGAAAATGTGTGTTACGATGTTTTATGTGGCACCAGTCCTGACCTGCAATTTATAGACTTCAGAATCAGAGAATAATCCAGTAGATCCCTTTTTGTTTCAGGACATGAGGACATGACCTCATTGCAAATTTTCTTTTCTTTTTTTCTTTTTTTTTCCAAACAAATCCTGACTGTGACGTGTGCCTACTTAGCCCGAGTGGGGACGGTACGCTCCCCAAGCTAACATCAAACACCAAACAGCAGTTGTTATTTCATGGTTGCGTGCAAGCAGAACCAGGTCAGCTGCACTGGGTTACAGGCCTGCTGGCTGTGTTTGTAGTGTCCTCCAAAGTGTGCGTCTTCCTTTACAGGCACTGAGCTTTTCGCTCGGTATAGAAAAGAAGAAGAAAAAAAATCAGCTTTTCAGAGCTTTGCCTTCATTGCTGTTGAATTAACTCAAATCATTTCATAACACCTGTGATTTCACAGATGGATATATTAGAGAGGAGGTGCATAAAAAGAAACCTGTCCTCTTTAGATGAAACTGTGCGTAGGCGGTTTGTACTTTGTTTAGATACATTTAAACGACATCAGAGGAAGTTTCCTTGTGGAAAGCAATTTATGGTTACCGGAAGCCTTAAGTTTTCCTATTGCCGTACAATATCAAATATCACAAATATCACAGGTGAAACCTTAAGTTGAATTTCAGTCCATGAGAAGAATTATATCTTGGATGAATGGTGCCTCCCACTACATAAACATACATAACAGGTAACTGAGTCCTGTCTGTAATTACTGAGACAGATATTTTGCACTGTGCGCCCTTGTAGTGTTTTGTGTGAGTGAAGTGAGGGTGAGTGTGTGGGACCTTCCCCCCTCTGACATTAGCAGGGGGTCAAATGTGCATGTAGGGCACCTGGCTCTCCACCTCCCCTCTCTCTGTGATGTTAAATGTCAACCAGCAGCATCCAGAGAAAGCAAGGTGAGCCTCCATTCTAATGCTTATGCCAGAAGATTATCACACCTGACTCCCGAAACCGTGTTTCTCTTGTCTAGGGCAATTAAAGGTGTAAGAGAAGAGGAATTTAGAGAACCATTAACGTGGGTTTTATTTTTTTAGTGAAGTACATGGTCAAAGGGTTGGTGTGCTGGAAGGGAAACCTCTGGCTTTGATATGAAAGTAAGATGAGCAGCTTAAGCTTAATTTGTTGCAAAAAGGTGTGTGTTAACAGCGCTGTGTCTCTTTAAATGTAGTGAACATTTCTCTCTTTCTCTTTGTTGCAAAAAGAAGAAAAGAATTGAATTTATTATTTTTCTGAACAGAGGTGCTCACACTTTTTAAAATCATTTTTCAAAATCATTATTCCAGTGTGGCCACCTCGCGTTGCTCAGCAGCAGTCTTTTTTTTATTTAAATAGGTGCAGCAGGAGTGATATGATCAGATCGCTGATTTTTACAAGGCTCCATGTGGATTGATATGTAGTTCAGTGACTGCATCACATGCTTGTCCAATTGTCTCTCAGATTCGAGATACAGTTCAGCCAGACCGTCTCACCCAAGGTGCACAAGTCGTTAGATGTAAATCTGGGCTATCAGTCGGAGGAGCGTCCTCGTTCAGAAATGGCAGCAGTCAGGACCTTCCGCTGCACTTCCACTGTCCCCTAATAGAAAGCCTGTTGAGGCCCAATCAGCAGGTCTGTTCCTGGCTTGTAAGTGGATTTCTCCCATACCCCCAAGGTTTGTGAAATGAGGGTCAATGGGTCTGTTATTGTTTTTCTCTGCCTCTTTATCCCCACACAGCGCTGTGATGTCAACAGCAAAGTGACGGAGAGAGCCGGGCCCTGGAAAAAACCCAGAGAGGAAATAACTGCTATTATGATTTCTGCGCGTGTCTACGCTCAACAGGGTTGCAGTCGTTCCAGCGGGCATGAGCGCGTAGCCATATGAAGAGGGGGAAGAGGTAAATATCGCTTATCCCCTAAAAGGGCGAAATGAAACAGCAGTGGATGACAAAGAGCTCCTGAAAATATTGAATTTAGTCTGAAATTTATCACTAACCATAACCCCTGCTGTCTCTCAGATGGTCTATGGTTCACTGAGCAATAAGGTTCCTCATGAAATGATTTAATATGTAAATAATAACAACCGCTTGTAAATGCTTGCTCATTTCACAGCAGGCACATTATTGTCTTATTAACATTTACCAAAGCAGTGTGCATACATCTTTTCACCTTGGTGCCTTCAAAAGAAAAACAGAAAGAAATTCTCTAATGTGAATCTAAATAGAGACATTTTTTAACAGGTTTTTGTCAGAGGCTAAATGGCATTGTTTTCCATTGTGTTACAGCCTGCTGCCATTTATTAAATGAAAGTGGGGATCTGTTATGAGGTGGAATTTTATGCCTCTGCCTGCAATGTGATCATTGCACCAAAGCACAGCCATAAATTTCTTTTGATATAATTGTATTAATGCAGCGAGTAATGGATGAGCATATGTTTCACACTGATTACTATCCCTCTCTGACTGTGTGTCCTAGTTGCCTTCCATCGCCTGACTATCGGAATGAGAATATGTGCCTTGAGTTAATGCTGATTGCAGCAGCTGCCAACACATGAATCTCCATGGCAACAATAATGGTTGCCAGGCAACCGTGCTCTTTTAGGGACACTGAAAGAAGCCCAAAGGCTTACTAAAAATATATGTGGGTATAGTACTTCAGCGCCTCAGCGGCACGCACGTTATGCACGGAGTAGCAAACGGTTAAACACTTAAAGACACTGCAGTTTGTGGTTACCCCGATGTCACCCTGCTTTGGCGCGAGCGCTCGGCTCCTAATGGCAGCCACAAACGCCGACACCTTTCATGACATTAAGACACAGAGGCATGACAGAGGAGTGCATGCCTCCATAAGGCTGCGGACTGCATTCGGGACCGTGGACAGTCTGGTTCACCGAGATAGTGATGGGGTTGCTTTTTTTTTATTTTCATTTTATTTTTTTGTTATATATATACACTTGAAAAATGGGGCAACTGTCAGCCATCTTGGCTCCCGCTTCGAGCTTCCCCTCGCAGCTCGCACAGCACTCAGGTGGCATGCGCACACGCTGTGGAACAAAGCATTCCATCAGCGCAAGTGACATCACTGCAGTCAGCTCAGCTGTTTCTGCCTGCGCTATAAATAGTGTAGCGGAAAGAGCGGATTGCCTATGCAGAAAATATTTAACTCCTGACCCCGAGCCTTGAGAGAAATCGACTGACTTTCGTTTTTTCTTTTTTTCTTGCATGGAAATGGTGAACTGGATCTATGCCAGCACATCAATCATGAAGGCATAGAAGTGATTTTGTAAGGGTTAACTATGAGATTTGAAATGCACGTTGTGAGATATGTTGTGTGTCATAGTATTTGTTTTATGGTTATATTTATGTATTGTGCGCAAGACACACTGGCTTTGTAGTGTGAATGGTTTTATTAGAATATTATTTTCCCTCATTGAGTTTTCCTCTAAAATTTACGTTGTTTAAAGACTTTATGGTGACAGTATTGTTTTCTTGCAGCCTCTAGTTGTGAAGCATGAAATTACACAAAGCAGTGACATTTGAATACCTTGCAGTGGCTCTTAAATTGGTTAGATCTGCTCCTTGGCTGATAAAGCAGCTTGTATCACAGGCAGGAATCGTCCTCGCGTTGTGACTACTGCACTTCATTCATTTGTGTCTTATCAGTTACAGATGCTTACAGTCAGGACAGCGTCTGTCTCTTTTAAAATGATTTGTGAATGTACTCCAGTTGTAGCCTTGCTAGCTGTGAGTTGCTTGGGTAAAAAAAGCGAATGCTGACTTGAAGCAAGGGGAATGCAAAAATAAAGCGAGGAGGAAAGCGGGGGAAATGGCTCGGTCACACGCATCCTGAGAGCCGGAGAACCAATCGCAGTCATCGATAATGCAGCGTGTCAGCCGGCTTCCTGCAGCCACTTTTGCTCGTCTCTTTAAAACACACACACGCACAAACACACAGCAGGCTGCGGCTGGTCCTCCTTCGCCCCGACACTGCACACTGCTGGTCCAGCCAGCCAGGCTGAGGGTCGTGATGTTGCTGGCCGGGCGCCAGGACGTGTGCAGGGGGCTCTGCCATGGCGTTGGCCCTCGCAGGCTGGCAGCATTGAGGAGCGTAAAGGCATTCAGTAGCATGAATGTCCCTTTGTCTCAGAGCAGCGTGCCAGGCTAGCTCTAATGAGGCAACTCTTTGTGGCAGGCCTCTCAACATCAAGTGGGCTGGTGGACTCATTAACCTGACTACTGCAAATAAAGCAGGCAGGCACAAGAGACGCCTATGATAGCACACTTAAGGCCCCGCTGAATCCCCCCACCGCCACCATTATCCCTCCACCTCCTCCTTTTTCTCTTTTCCCTCCAGTCTCTCAGGCTTCCCAGGGCTCCTCTGATAGGAGGAAATCAGCCTCTGGCCTATTTCAGGTGTCCCAAATAAGGGATGGGGGTGATTTCCACTTTCCTTATTCTGTCTCCTTCATACCTTGAGCTTTAATCAGTTTTTGGCTCTGTACTGTAACCTGGTTTTCACTGGAAAATGAGTGAACTGGGTTTGCTTTATTCTGTGGAGCAGATGTAGCCTGTTGGTGCAAGTGTTTCAACAAACGTGATCCCAGTTTATGTGTTTATTTGGCACACAGTTTCCTTGTCTAGATATAGTTCAGCGTAACTGGTTGAAACTTCCTTTGTTGTGGCAGAGACTGCGTACTTCCTAGTGCCCCATGAAAATCATGTGCGAACTGTGAATGATTTTGATCTAATGGATGCGGTGTGCGCAGGCCTTGTTGGATGTTGCGCCCAAAAGCAGGCGTTTTCAGGTCAGCGTGGATTTGTGTCGTGGCCACACTGTTCTCCAACAATCCGTGCTCATTTGCTGTTCTGGATTGATATTTAATTGCAGTTTTATCAGCTACAGACAAACTAACTGCGTTTTGTTTCTTTATGTTATGTTTTGGTTTACTCCAAAGTGGAGAAGGGAAAAAGAGATGTGAGTGATGTACGGTCGGAAATGTTTTATTCGTTTTCTCTTTTAATTACCAGATAAATTTCACCAAATTTGTTGTTCTTTACTGCTTTGATGTATATGTTGCAGGGGAAATTTTGCCTCCGCACACATTTTGACTGTCAAGGTGCTGTTACACTCCTTTCTGTATTAGCTGAAATGCTGTCAGTCTGATTTCAGTTTCATGGGTAATGAGTCAAGCCTTTTTATACCATCTTGAATCTTTTAAACTTATCAGCTTGGGCAATGCGTTGATCAGCTTGACTTATTGAGGTCAGTGAAGCCTTTATGAGTTGTTCTCCCATCTAATGAAGCAGTTGTGATGTCGAAACGAAGAGATCCTAAATGAGTCTGCTGAAATAGATTCGCTAACTTGTTTTGATGAATATTTTTATAGTAGTTTGGTACGTGGTATAGCTTGCCACTGAATTATGTATCTGTGTGGAATTGGGTCATGAGCAGCTGTCTGTACGCTGACAAGGACGGGTCAAACACTCATCTCGTGTTATGATAGTGTTGTTTTATACATCTCCTTGTTATTTATCTCTCACATGCCCGCTGGTTATTAACGCTCAGCATTATTGCATTATGGGTGTGGACCTCTCAGATATTGATTCGATGTTAATGTCATGTACTGTTTGATATATGGCTTTTGAAATTGCTCAAGCATTTGATCGGGTTGCTTGTATGTAGATTAGATTCATTAGATATTCCCTCCGCTATTTTTCACGATGCTCCCCCACATTCATTTTATGGCCTCTCGTTGTCCTCCCCCTGCACAGTAAATGATTTTAATCTGGCGCACTCTTGATAAACTCTGCACAAATTCAGGCAGCAGCTTAGGCAGTAGGAAGAAGCTAATGCCACAATAAGTGCTAATCGTGCAAGTGCCTCATTTTCTGAAAAGGAATATTCATACCGACATCAGAGGAGTTAGCGCTCCTGACACTGATAAATCGCAGACGAGGTTTAATTAATTAAGAAGGCCACTAATGTTTATTTAAATGAAATTTACAGCTGCATTATTGATTTGCCACCACAGAATGATCTGACACGATGCACGTGGATTGTGAGCAGTAGCTCTCTGCAGGCGCAGACAGACAGCGGAGGGAGTGTGGACTGGGGGATGGATGGTCTGAAGCCTAAAGACTGGAGTGGAAACACAGGGAGGAAGGTTAGGAATGTGTGATGTTTTCGCCTGCATATCCTCAGATTGAAGCCAGAGCTTGTGGAGAAAAATTATGTTTGTGTTTGCATTTAAATCACAGACTGTTTGGGTGTGAGCACCATTTCTTCAGCATTATTTCTACTTTTATAGGACATGTGGCAAATGAAAGTAGCAGTAACTGACAGAAAGTATACAACCAATTCCCTCGACTTCACTCAGGGTAGATAATACTAACAGCAGAGGCTCGTATGTCCTCTCAGCATTTACATAACGTCAGCATTACCTCGCTCAGTCTGCCCTCTAGTTTTCTGCCTCTCTAACACGACTGTCAATTTCAGGTGTTCTCTCTTTGTTACTGTCATCATTTTATGTCTTCAAAATGGCACATTAAAATAGTACGCCATGCATGGTAAAGAAATGCTTCATGTTTATGCTTTGAATTTAGAACATCCTCAGTGCATAGCCAATTCTCCTTTGAAGGGCACCACGAACCAGAAAACGACTGCATACGTTTTTGTCCTATTGTTCTCAAGGGTAGGATCAAGGAGACAAATTTAACCGGCGTGCGTGTGCATTTACACACATGTGCATGCTTGTGAGCTGTACATACAAGCTCAGTGGTGTTTGTCAACACAACACACGTAGACAGATTGCTATTGACAAGTATACACAATACACCAAGGGCTACTGAGGAGACTCAATAAAATTGAAGGATTGGCTCGTTGTGATCCAAGACCTTTCTAATTTCCTGTAATAGACTCCTCTATGCTTTGAAATGTGATTTAGGCTGGACTAGTGGGTTTTGGTAGTCTGTTAGCCACTCTGTCCATCGCTCCTCCCTGTAATGGAGAGCATCAGAGTCACAGGCAGGTTTGTTTATTTATTTATTTATATACCAGGAAGTGACAGACACACTGCAGCCTTCGTGCCACAACCACAGCCTGTTGTCCATCTCACAGTAAAGCATTTGACTGAACAAAAATCAATCGTAATTAAGTCGGATGAAATGAATCCAGGTGTCAGAGTTCAAGCTGATACTAATAAACCAAACCGCGTTTGCTGGATTTGCACCATGATTCATCTGTGACAATAAATAAAATGAAACTACAGCTGCTTGTGTGTGTGTAAACAACGCTGTTTTGGGTAGCGTCTTCTTTTTCTTTCTTTCTGTTTTTCTCTTTATGCGTCAGTCAGTGTTATTTCAGGCTGTGAAATGGTACAGTAGCTGTGCTGCGAGTGTTCACATAAACATGCTTGGTTTCCATTTTCTGGCTTCGTTCTATTTATGCAATCATTTAACACAGACAAGAATGTGCACACATGCTTGTGTCAGGGTCCATATGCTGTACTTTTATTGTAGAAACAGATCTTAGGTATGTGTGTGTGTGTATGTGTGTTTTTGTGTGTGTGTGTGAGAGAGAGAGAGAGAGAAAGAGAAGAGAAAACTGTTAAAGAAGAAACTGTTTCTGTTCTCCTCTTCCTCTCGGGCAGCACTGTGATGGCAGGTCCAACAGGATGACTACCTGCCATCTGTCCAGGTACCGTGCTCCGCATGCCTTCACCACACAGCTCTGTGCAAGAGTCTGAATCTGAGCGCATGCTCGTGTGTGTGTGTGTGTGTGTGTGTGTGTGTGTGTGTTTATGTTTTTTTTTCTCTCTGTGCCCTCTGTTCTCAGAAACGTAAGACAGAAACACTATCTTCAGTCCACAACAATTTCATCCACTCTTTTCTTATTATTATTACTTTGTATCATGCCACACACACACACACACACACTTGTTGAACATGTATTAGCTCATCACAAACTCACACAGGTGCTCTCTAGCATGCACAGTCACTCCCACTACCAGGAGATATGTAGATGTATGTGTGTGTGTGTGTGTGTGTTTGTAGAGATACAGAGAGGTGTAAAGGTGGAACTGGAGGCAGAGATAGGACAGTACTGTGTGTGTGTGCGTGTGTGTGTGTGTGTGGGGCAGGTGGTAAATGACATTGCAAGCCAACAGGCTGAGGTCAATCTCACTGGGCATACGCCCAAGCTATATTATCATCTGGGTAGCTGGCAGCTTTCTCTGCTATGCTGCTGCTGCTGCCCACATGCACATGTAAACACACGTCTCTCTCTCTCTCTCTCTCTCTCTCTCTCTCTCTCTCTCACACACACACACACACACACACACAGATGAATCCTAAAGAAATGTAATGGTTTTTATTGCTGGTAGCAGCAGTATTGCATTCCAACTGTAGCACCAATTTAAACACTAAAAATCACCTTGAAAAATGGCAATCTGTTCTCTCGGCTTGAGTTATATGGATATTTAGAAATAAAGGGAGGCCAGGGGATGCAGTATTCATTTTAATGATAGCATTTTAAATTATCTGTAGCATTTTTATTCCGCAAAAGCAGCAACCGTCTTTATGTTTTCTCTGGTAAATGTAAAGAGGGTGGCACTAAGCGCCCTCCCTGTTAGCATTTATTAGCGGCATGCAAACATTTAATATTAATGGTTTACTGCACACTACGTTGTTGATGTAAGCAGATATGAGGAAATTTTAAATGTTTATTAATGTACAGTGTTTTCCAACATATTTTATTATTATTACAACTGTGTTTTACTGTATTGACATTCATCAGCAGTTTTATTTCTTAACTGCATTACATACTGCTTAGGTTAAATAAGGGAACTTAAGGTTATGGCTTTTCCCTGCATGTATGTTTTTTGAGTGTATACTAAGTAGAATCGTTTTTTGTTTGTAATATCTGTAAAAAGAAGGGAATATAATGGAAGATTGAACTGAGGACGTTTTCGTTGTTCAAAATAGATCAAGAGCCTTTGCTTGATAGCGCGGTGAGTCTTGGGCATCGCCTTCCCCCATCTACATCTTCCTCTCAAAGCGAAAGAAAAATCTTCTGACATGCTCTCATTTTTTTGCGGCAAGTCATGCTTCATCAGAGCGTCGTGCCGCTTGACCCACTTTACTTCACCATTTCATCCTCCGTCGTCTTAAAGCCAAATACCACAGCGCGTTTGCAGCGGTTGGGAAAGGATATAATTCGGCAACACTTGTACAGTTAATGAATGTATGTGCTTGCGTGTGATAAAATATTTCCAGCGGTGGGAGCATGGCAGTGATGAAGAGAGATAAATTTCCAGCAGGTGTTTGCTACTGCTGGTTATCTGTCTCCATGTCAGATGTGCGTATATGGAGGGAAGGAGGTCACAAAATATGACGGCAATATTTTGTGATTTTACCCTCGCTGAGATCTGCTACCGATGGCGTGTCGGCCGCAGGAAAGATCCCAGTGTAGGTCTGAGGTTAGGAGGCAGGGATGGATAGAGATGCTGAGGAGATGGGGGGATGTAGAGAAAGAGAGGGGTGGAGGGTGGGGAGGGGGCACAGCAGCTGGCCTTTTTTTTTTTATTTCCTCCCCTGTCATTATCCTTGGTCGCTGTTTCAGTCAGCCCCGTTTGATGAAAGTCAAATAGTACGCTAGCCCTGATTATGTGACAACTGGAATTCACCTACTTAGATAATCCTGCATCTGGGTTTAGATTTCAATTAATTTCTCTCTAGTTGCTCCGTCCTCCCAGGGGGTGGTGAGAGCAGTGTGGGGGAGGGGAGCCTGCTGTGTGGGTGAGGAGGATACAGTTTGATGGAGAGGGTGGGGGGAGGGGAAGCCATACATAGGGAACAGAGATGGTGAAAATGCCTGCACAGCACATTCAGATATACCACGCAGGGCAGGGAAATAGTACCTGTCTGGTTTTCCTCCTCTGACGGTGAAGTCAGGGAGCAATCAGCTGGATATTTT
Source organism: Scatophagus argus (assembly GCF_020382885.2). Classification (NCBI taxonomy): domain Eukaryota; kingdom Metazoa; phylum Chordata; class Actinopteri; family Scatophagidae; genus Scatophagus; species Scatophagus argus. The sequence goes on from NC_058510.1 coordinate 6,192,902, forward strand.
TATAGCTTTTACTTCCTTTGCAAGTGATTCATAGTGTGTGTGTGTGTGTGTGTGTGTGTGTGTGTTACCGCGGCATATACGTGCATGGCTTTGTGCGTCCCAGCCGCTGATATTGTAACTACATGCTTACTAGTGTGCGCTCTGAATGCTTTTGTTCATACGCTTGTGTGTAAATCTGAGCATGTGCGACACACATTGCAGAGCATGTATTTATGTCTGTGTTTCACACACAAAAAAGCTGCATATTAATCAGGTCTCAGAGGCCCTTTAGAGGATCAAACCCCCCAGGTTGTGATTTTCCGCCATTAGTCTTATGAGACTGAGGGGACTGGGACTGTTTAGGCCAGCTGAGCCTGCTGTGCTAAAGGAACAATGCCACTGTATCTCCTCACTCCTTCCCCTCTCCTCCTCCTCTCGTCATCTTCTCCCTTCTTTCTTCCTGACATTCCTTGACATTCTGATGAAGGTTTGAGTTAAAGCCTCCTGGCCGTGTTGCCATGGCAAATATTTCACCATATGGCGTCCGGTCACACTGGGTGTCTGTGATGTGCAGAGTGCCTGGTGTGATGCTGCTGCACATTAAGAAGTAAGCAGGTGAACTGCAAGAGGCAGTATGGGCTGAATGTCACATGTACAATACCTGAAGATGTTTGGTATTAATGTGAAAGAAGAGAAAATTTCCCAGTTCTTTTGCTGTATAAATTTATGGAAACGGCAGCAATAAATGTTCGATTCAAAGCATTAAGAAACATTTTTTAAAAATCCATAAATGTAAAAGTTTGAGCAAACCACATTATCTTTTGTCAATCTTAGATCATTTCAAATGTACAATTTAATCAAAAATAAAAAGCCGGCATTGTGGTAATGAGAATCCTCACTATGACATTTCGTATTGAGCATGTGGGATGTTGTTAGTTTGCCCTTTTAGTAGCTGACATAATTCGCAATGCTCTTTTTAGGAAAAGGCTATATGTGAAGAATTTAAGTCAAGTCAAAATACTCTGCTTAATGTACAAGGTCTTTTTATTTTGTATGTGGGTTTTTTTGGTTTTTTCTGACAATGATTGCAAACAACAAAGGCAGTTTTACTTCAGGGTTCCATACACTGTTATTAAAGTGCCACTTTTGCATCATTTGTGCAAAACAAAGCTGTGCCATTTTAAATAGTCCTGACATATTTAATGGTAAGACTTGGCTAATGCATACTTTTGCAGCTTTTTGCCCTGAATTATTATCTTTTACCACAATTATGTCCTTCATGGTTTTGCTTTGTGTATCCCTAACTGCTGTGCGTAAACAAAAAAACATTTCATTTCACCATTTAGCTTGTTCCACCAAACAATTCAATCAACCTTTGTTGGAAAGAAAAGACTTGAGTTCTTGTGTGTAAGTCCCCTCATGCAATCATTTCGCATCATGCAGAAAGCATCCAAGCAGTTATCAAGGGCCCTCTGCTAATGTGGAAGCTAATGGCAAAGGTAATGAGAAAGCTAATGGTGGTGGTAGCTAAAGATAACGCCATGAAGAGCTCCTGCAGGGAGTCCCTGCTTCTCATCAGTTTGCATTAACAGAGACGATGCTGTGGTGTGAAAGAAGGATGATCGTTAATACACTGCCAGCCCGCTCTTTCACCAGCTCTTAGCCGTGGCGGAATAATTCAACATTTTGTGAACTAACCTTGTTTGCGTTCTTGCTGACAGTTAGATGAGAAAATCAATATTGTTCTCTTGTCTGTACAATAAATGTGAAGGTACAGCCTCTCAGCTTAGTTTAGCACAAAGACTGGAAACAGGGAGAAACAGCATAACTGACTCTGTTCAAAGTTTGAAGCTCCCCGAGTATTATGTTATATCTCTTTTGTTTAATCTGGACCAAAACAGAAATGTAAACACATTGTGGTTTAACTGAGGGCTGCACGTCAGATTTTTTCTTGGCCAGGTGCAGTGACACCCTAAAGTTTGAGCCTGGCCAAGAAATAGTCCAGCCATGAATGTATACCCCTATGGCCTATAACTGCTGCTATAACAAAAAAAGTCCAGTGCAGTCCCTTCAGGCTGCCACTTTAAAAGTTTGAGAAAATGTTTTCCATTTCTAAAACTTTCCCAGAGCCCCCAGAAAGATTCTTTTATCCTAATGTAAAGTCTTTGGCTCAAGAGTGACTGAGCAAGGTGAGGCCCGACACTCACAAATTTTAATCCCATAAACTTGTCTTTTTTTTTTTGTACTGATTAAACCAACAAGGCATAACATGTTTCCCTCCGTTTACAGTTTAACTGTCTCCTGGCTGTGGCTTTATATTCACCGGACATCCGCGTCTAACTCTCGACAGGAAAGCGAATCCCCCAAAATGCCTGAATACTCCTTTAATGTGCGTGCATGTATGTCATAGGAAAGAAGAAGCTGCATGGGAACACTGTGTGGGAAAATAACTGTGTGATAGAGAGAGACATGTACAGAGAGTTTTCCAGTCTCTGTAATGGCTGCCATCCTCTCTCTTGCTCTCCTCCTCCTCCTCCTCCTCCTCCTCCTCCTCCTCCTCCTCCTCCTCTCTCGGCTGCTGCTCTGTGGATCCTCTGTGCCCAGGCATGCTGTACTGAACATGCATGGCAGCGTGTCTCCTCCTGTAGCAAGCCACCTCCTGCACCACTCCTCCTGCTATTTCAAGGAAAGTGCAACCTTTGCCTTGGGCCTTAATTATGTTCAATTTGCCAAGCTGGGCCTGAAACCATTGGGGGGTGGAAAAGCTCTCTGACCTATTTATCAATGCACCTTTTTCCTTCCACTCACTGAGACCAAATCAGAAAACGAGAGAGAGAGAGAGAGAGAGAGAGAGAGAGAGACTTTATTCACTTTTCACATAAGCAGGGAGCAGCAACAGCATAAGATGAGTGAAAAAACAACAGGACAATATAAATTAATTTGTGGTATTGCTGAGTGCTGATCTTCACTACTGAGGGCATCACTCTGCTCCCCCCTCCAATTTTATCCATCTAATGTTTTAACTTATTTACAACATTAACGGGACAGTTTGACGTTTTTGCGAGCTTCCCTCCCCAACTCCGTAATGAACGCTCAGATCTTTTCCTTGTAGCAGCTGCAGTCTCAAAACTCGATTGAATGAAAAAGAAAAAAAAGGAAAAAAGAAAAACGAAACAGACTTACTGTTTGTTTCACCTGCGGCCAACAATGCCGTGTTATCTCCCAGCCAGACCGCTGCTCTTTCAATAGAGACTGGAGAAGCTTCTTCAGACCACATGATTGGAGGTAAACACTGAGGAGGCCATTGACCTTTCATTATAGCTTCTGATAAGGCCAACTATCTCCCCTCTCTACACTGTGCCCTAAATGTCAAGTCACTGTATGTGTTATAATTACTCTGAGTTGGTATTTTCCTCTCCTCTACGTTTCAATGCATGGAGAGCAAATCCTGCCAGTTGAGGTCTGCTGAGGACATGTCATACTACATTAGACGCGTGTGGTTAATTTGGCCGTTCGTGGGATAATAAAGCTCCTATTTTTTTTTTCCCCTAACATTTTCCAAAGATGGAAGGCATTCTTAACGGTGAGAATTTGTCTCCCCAGAGTCAAGAGCTTGCTAATACATTCTCATTAAGAGGTTTTATGCATGAACAAATAAACAAATGCTAATAAACTAATTATTTTCTCACAGCAAACTCAAGGATTCTGAATATTCATGTTTGACCAAAAAGTAGTGCAATTATTTTTCATTTTCCTGGATGTTACTGAGTATGCTACTTTTTTTTATTATTATTTCTTTTTAAAATTATTTCACAGTCATGAGATTATTCCAAGAACGACGATGTAACTTTTGAAGTTAAGAGTAGGTGTATGTTTTACAAAGAAGATTAAATTTGAGTGACTGTTAGAAGAACATTTTGATTATACCACTAAAAGGAAGAAAGGGCTCCAAAATCAGACTGTGCTTCTCTACATGATTATATTTAATTGGTTGATTAAATTTTTTTTTCTCTGCAGGCAATTTCAGTCGAGTCTTTTGCTGTAGTGTCGATTTTATTTTGTTGTGAAAGATTATGTCAAAGTCCTGCAGTACTTCCCTGTAAAAGAGGAATGCCCTCCAAGCATACAATGCACCATATTTCATCACCATTGTGATTTTTTTTTTTCCCCCCTCTGCCTGTGAAAACATCGTGCATCACTAATGCAATTTGACTTGCTGGTGCAATTGTGTGGAAGAAGGTAGGCCCATTTCGCTGAGTGTCAAAGAAAGCTTTTAAACTGTCACCTCACTCGCGCCTTCTCTCATACAGAATCCTTTTAGGGGTCCTCTTCTCTGGGTTGGACAATGGAGTGTGAACGCTGTTTTCCTATTCAGATTTTTTTTTTATTATTATTTATTTTTTTTGCTGCAGAGTTATTCGGTATATGACTGATCAGGTCCTTGTCTGTTTTCCATCATGCATGTGTGTTTGTGTGAAGGCATGTAAGTATTGTGGGTTTTGACATCGTGAAACATAAGGGGTTTGGCGTATACCGACATACCATATCAGGAGTCCAAGTCTAGTTTGCATTTGTCGACAGACTGCCATGATTCAAGATGGCACCTGTCTCACTGATGTCTTTACCGCTGCTGCTCTGAGCCCTCCGCAGCTTGGTGACAGAGTCCTCGCTGACAAGAAAACCCAGCGAGAACCAGAGGCAGAATTTTAGATTAGGCCTGTTGTTGTAAGCAGTGAGATGTGGGAATCTCTCTGTTAAGGACGGGACTCTGCATTAGTCAATAGATTAAAAACTGTGGGGTGCTAAAGACGTTAGTCAGACTCGTTCCATGCGGTGATTTGCTGCATGCCTTTTAACGAGTGCAGCCTTCACTTGCACGTGGCAGAAAATGAAGTGAGGAGAAAATGAAATTATGATTTGCGATGACAAAACTGAGACGTGCGCGTGCTGCCACAAAAACAGCAACAACTCATGAATTATGCATGGGTGCCGTGGGCTATAGATTAAGTGTGAATATTCATTAATTTGCTTGCCCTTTGGGAGGTGATGCAAATTCATACAAAGGCACGCTGGCAACTGGGTTATCCAGCTCTCTTATGAGTAAATAAGGGTAAGTACGGATGCACTGGTTATTTCTTTCATAAATACCCAAGCTGACTGCCAAGTGAAGGACAGCATCAGCTCTTGTTAAGAAGTTTTAACAGGGTTTTCCTGAAGTAGTGACCCCCCCCTCCAACCCAAGCTCTTATGTGCTAAGTCACCGGAGCAGGGAAAGCCCATTAGCGTAAAGAAGGTGGGGGAAGGCAAGAGTTTGAGTGATTAGGCTGATTGGATATAGCAGCACTAGGTTGCTCAGGTCAGGACTAATCAGCTTCAGAACAGAAGGAAGGTCCCCCAACAAGTAAAAGAGAGAAAGACATAAGTATGAGATGGCGTCATGTCACATACATACAAACAGCAACACTTCTCATACAGTCCTCAGGCATGCACAGTTACTGAGTCAGCAAGGAGACAGATGATCCACGGCAGATAACGGAAGCAAAACAGTTAATATACTGGATTGATGTCTTTAGTCGCGCCAGTTTGTGCTTTTGGTCAGAGCCAGTAGGGCCCCGAAAGCCTCTTGAAAATCAGAAAAGAAAAAAAGAAGAAATTGGGGAACCGTACACTGTGAGCGACTCAGCGTCTGCAGGTTTTCAGTGTACACCCAGCAATTTCACTGATAACAAAAACTACAAACAGAGCAGGGAAACTATTCAGTGAAATCACCTCTTGCCATTATTTTTTCTCTTGGATCGACAACCTGCACTCTCTCATCCCTCTGTGGCACATGGTTGCCCATCGTTGACTTATTTTGACAGTATTTTGGCTCAGTTGCTTCCCTCAGTACCCGCGCAAGCACTTGGCTGTGGCTTGCTCTCCACGTTCACTGTCTCCCATTTCCTCAGCCATGACACACTGTGCAGGATAAATTGATTTTGTTTAGGGGATCATTTGCACATTTATCCACGCTGTATGGAGGTCCCCTCTATGTGTATTGCCCCGGCAGCAAGGCAGTAGCAGGAGGAAGAGCAGGGATTGGACAGAGATAAACGACTCATTAACCCCAAATTGATCATGAGCTGCACACTTGTGAGGACATTTCGTCATTAATATTTCAACTTAATTATTTGTGCTCGTGTTGACTCTGAGGCTCTAATTTACACGTCACTGTGTGATGTATGAATTATTGTAATGAACAATATTTGAGCAGTTATTTCTTCCCCCTGAAACCATTTTTCTTCTCCCCTCCTCTCTTTGTCCTCCACCTTTCTCTCCTGATATTTCTCTCTCTGTGCAGAAATAATTTGGCTTTATGATAAACTAGTGGGGGGGGGGGGGCTTAAATCCTGAAGACTGTCGCTTATAAATCACACTCTAAGGGAATTGTGGGGGAAAGTTTCTGATTTCTGCTTTGTTTCCTTCACTCAAAAGCGCTTCTGGTATCGAAAAAGCACTTTAGAGGAATGCTGTCAGTGGAGATTGAATTTCTCATGAGTGGCAGGCAGATTGGCACAACATTTTCATGAAGTTTTGTGTCCGCCTGAGCTGTTTGTATTCTGTATGACATGTAGTAAGTATCAGCGTGGTGATTTGCTATCCCGTAGAGGTGGAGTGTCTGCTTTGCTTTGTTTACATCCCTCCCTGATGTCCCCATCACTTGTGCTCAGGCAGATAGCACCGACAGAGAGAAACTTTCATTTCCGCTAACCCACTGCTTTCAGCGTATGGACAATTCAGAACATCCACACTCCACAAATCACTCTCCTCACTTGTACTATAACATCACACAGCAAAGAGCCAGACAGCTGGTGCACTCTGAATCATTCACAGCAACATGCCAACACCTTTAAAAAGACGTCTCATTTCAGGCACCGGCACTGTGGCCACAGCTTTGACGTTAATAGACTTCTCTGAGTGAGGTTTGAGCTTCAGAGCAGAGAGCCAGATTGAGATGTCTGGGGACTGGAGGTGAGTGCAAACCTGCGCATCAGCATGTCTTAATCCCAGGGAGCCATAATCTGGGATTAGTGACCCTCTTCTCACTGGATCCAGATTAGAGCATCCGCTCATGCAGCAGGCTCTGCACCAACGGCTGGCGCCACCTCCCCAACCCCTTTGGGAGGAGCTTGGAGAGGCTGTGGTGCTCCCTGATTGGAGGGCGCTCTGGATAAACTATGTGGTGACAGGGGTTGCCAAGGCGATCACACTGGCTTTGCAATGATTGGTTATGTCAGAGCTCAGGAAGGCTGGCTGTCCTCAGACCTGCATTAGATCACTCATTGGAGAGGGACTTGTGTTAACACACACACACACACACACAATGTTAAACATGCATGTAAACTTAAGACAGAAAACTTTTCATTCTTCTTGACCAACAGATTTAACAACAGACTCATTACAACAGAGGGACATTGATTTATGGATCCTAAAGGGAGCAGTGCAAGCAGTAATTCATTTGTGTTCCATTCTGTACTGTCAGATATTGGTCATACACACACACACACATGCAGCAGCAGCAGCAGCAGCAGCCCACATAGGTCAATCTCATCACCCTGCTCACTGGCACATGGAGGAACCATAATCCTAAGGGTCAGAGGTCAGCTTCATGCTGCTCGCCTGGCTAAAAGGGCATATGGGACACACACACACACACACACACACAGGTCAGCCTCATGCTGCTGGGCTGGTTTGAAGGGCAGATGGGTACATTGTGTCATTATGGCAGCCGGGCTACAGCTTGTGGGGGTGGCCATGTTGACATTGAGAGGACACTAACTGAGCCAGGTGTACAGAGGCTGACACTGAATGTAGTGTTTTCTGTAGAGGCCTCCATTTGGAGTGTTCATCACTGCTGGTTATATCCATGACCCCCCATCCCCCTTTCTCTCGCCCTGGATGTTTTGCAACTACAATTATCATGCGAATGCCATTTAAATTACTTGTAATTTTCTGTCTTTTGCATTGTGATTTAGTTGGCCATTGTGAGTCTTTTTCGTGGAACGCCATTCATGCAAAAAGTGATTTCAGCTGTGTGCAGGAGGCCTGTAAGGCAGGAAGTCACCTGTATTGTTCTTTCTGCCCACTTTCATGTTCTCATTTGGAGCTAATCCACTTGAGGGGTTTTACGAGACGGAGAGACTCATAAAACCCCTAAAGTGGCAAAAATGGCAAAGTGATATTATATTGATTTAGTAAAGTAACACAAGTAAACCCAGAAAACCTTTTTTTCTGTTGGGGGGGGATCACTGTTTGGGTCACAGTTCACAATCAATTGCACACACACTTATAGCCCATGTCAGCAGTCTTTGCTGTCAATCTAACCTTTTTCTGTTTCATGGGTGGGGGAGCCGTTTCTTACAGACAAACATCATCAGTGCAACCTTATCTTTGTGGATATATCATAAACGTCCTACATTGTACTTGCACATCCCAACCTCTTTATTGTGGCAGAGACACCCTTTGGGGGGTTTATGTTCTGTAAGCTGCTTCCATTGCACTTCCACTGAAAATGTGGTATTAAAAATACTGCAATTTTAAGGAATTTAATACATGTATAATCTGCTTTTGCTGGATTACGCTCCCACATTAGAACAAATCAGGAAAACACAAAGGGCAGGGGCTGGGGGTCTAAATATATTCCCTTTATCCGTCACTGCATCAGCCCCAGTTTTTTGGGAGATACGCTTCTGGTGATGAGCACTGATACTTTGTTTTTGCTGGAGAAGCATTAGAGTGTCTCTAAAACAGGAAGTGCTGTCATTTCAGTCTGTTTCTACAAAACCTTCTAGTGTGCTGATATAATAAAAGGCCTTGTTGAGATAATAGATAGTATTAGGCCTTGTTGAGCAGCTGATGAGGTTGAAGTCAGTATAACACACACAGCATTGCAAACACGCCTTTCATCCTGTCAGGGTGTATCTTATATATCCCAAAAACATGTGAGTATTTATCTTCATGGCATGATTTCTGACTCAGATATAAGCCAATCACGGCGCATCTGAGTGAGAACACAAGCCAGAAAATGGGTGATGTGTGCTATGGAAGAGGTGGGCAGAGGGTGACAGCCCTCAGTTAGGTCTGTCAAACCCCAGGACTCTGCAGGCTGTCAGTCCCAGGATAGCAGAGAGAAAATGGAATACACTTTATCCTACGGTCTCCTGCAGGTCAACCCTGACAGGGTTGGCCCTCAATTACTGAGTATCAGCACCTCTTCTCTCCTCCTCACTCCCCTCTTTTCTCCTCTCTTCCTCCCGCTCGCTGCAGTATGTCTGTGTGTGCTCTGCTAGAAGCGTGCAGAGAAGAAAAATAGTGAGCCGAGTGGGGGCAGGGTGGCAAGTACCTACAATAGAGTCCATAGAGCACGAGGAATTTCCAGAGGCGTTCATACCTCGGTTTATTATTTGAATATATCTCCTCACCTACACCAAGGATTTGTTTGCTGCCACCGAGCATAACGATAGGCTGTATGTTTTATTGATTGTGCTATGAATACTGAGCATCCCTTTAGATATCAAGGACGTATTCAGCGTCGACTATCATCCCTTTAAGTGAATCACATATATCTAATGATCCTAAACTTCATGTTTTATGTATCCACCTTACCTAATAAGGTCAACTAGCAGTGAAATGGCTGACAGGAATCTATGCATTTTAATGCTGCTGCAGAACAATGGACACGCGCCAAACACAATAGGGAAGATGTGGAATCAGTCAATGAGGAGGTGGTGTGACCAGCTGGAGCCCTCTACCCCCTGACCCCGAGGTCACCAACCGCTACCCTTCTCTTTCATCCACCTCTCCTGGTCGACTCATGAAAATGCATGGAATAGGAAAGTTGCTTTGTCATACAGATAACCCTGACGCGTGGAGGTCTGATAGGGCACCATTGTGGAATCACTTGCCTCCATTTGGAGGGGTGATTGCTCAAACGCCCCTTGACGTTTCATCTTCTGCGTGTTTGTGATGGAAAGCAAGGTCTGACCTGGAGCAGATGGACTGGGGTTGTGTCTGGAAGTTGAGCCACATAAGTGGACACCCTTGCTTAACCTTGACCCTGTATAAACCCACTGCACTGCCTTAAGGTCACTTGGGTTTACATTTATTTAGAATAACAATTAGAAACAATGGAGCAACTGCCATTAAGCAGACCAGTCTTGCAGCAGCTCCTTTATTTAATCCAGGCTTCTGAAAAGCTGCAGGACATGCAGAAAGGGGACTCTAACTGGTTTCTGTGTGTCCCAGTCCCTTTCAGAGCAGGAACTCGCGCTTTGTATTTAGAGACTAAAGAGCTCTGTCCTCTTTAGTGGCTTGGTGAAGAGGCCTCGTCTCGCCTCCAGCTCTCAGCTTGCACACTGCTGAGGCTCAGGGACAGTAATAAAACAATCCAATGTGCAGAGCAGCTGATCTGCCACCCTTGTCACCGCGCACTGTAATGGCTATGTGACCCATTAGCAGGAGATGGGCCTGTCAGAGATATCAGGGCTTGAACCTTTTGAGTGCTGGACCGCACTGTCAGCCTGAAAATACCCCTACCGGCTCCACTTAGAGACGGCTCCTGACAGGTGTGTGAGGCTTCTTCCCTCCTTGGTTTATTTATTTGTGTTTCTAGAGCATCGATCAGGTTTGACATGAAAAGCTTTTGAATGTAAGGTAAACCATCAGTTTCAGCAGTCAAGCCAGTGTAGACTTTGTTGGCTTTGTGTTCGATTGTACTGGAATCACTGGATACAATAGGAATATTGAATTTTCCCAGCGCCGGATTCAAGGTCTGTCTTTTCTATCTAGTATCATGTATATAAAGCTCAGCCTCTGTGTTAGCCGAGTATTGTCAGACAATTGAGAGAGCCTTGGTTTGCTCACGCTCTCAGAAAGGAGGCAGAGACAAGGGAGAGGTAAAGATAACCAGCCCAAGCATCCATGGATATCTCTGTGCCCGACTTTCCTGGTCTTATATTTCCAGGGTTAAAAATCAATAGGCAACTGCTGATGAAATTTGACGCACGAGTGCGTGTCGGAGTCTGCAAAGTAGACCTGGACCGAGGCATTCCTCTTCCCTTACCCTTATTCACTTTTGTTCCATTCTGCTTTTAAATGCAAAGGGGATTTCATTTCACTCTCTTTCTCTTTTTTTGCCATTTTAGCTCTCTTTTTTTGCTCTAAATCCAGCTTTTGGAAGGCCCAGGGGCCGAGTAAATGTGATCGATTTCTAGAGAGTGTGTCATCTAGGCCGCCCTTTTAGGAGTGGTTTTGTAACAGAGGCACAATGGCGCGTGGAGCCATCATTCAGCCGGCTCTTCCATTGTTCACTTAATTCATGCTGAAGGATCCAGGTCACACCAGCAAGCACCCTTCACAGGTTAGAAGTCAGGACTCCTTTCCCATAAACCACAGCCAAGAACAAAACCACTTAAGTCCAGAGGTGTGATGTATTATTATCAACTAGAAATATATTTTCCACAGCTGTTTCTCTTCTATTTGTAATATGACTGTGAAACTAATGAGAACAGAATGTGTCTGAAATTATATTTGCTCAACAGGGTTTGCAGAACAGGGAGCCGATATGAGGCGGGATGAGAACATCAAGTGTGGTTATTAGTTGGATTGTGTTCACCTCAGGAGCAGGTTTGAGATGATTTTGAATCTACACTGGGCTTCTCTCTCTCTATGTCGTCTTTTGCGGGATGAGGATGATACCAACTTGAATCTGAATTAACTATTAACCAACACATGCCGTAACTGTATATCAGACATGGATGTGGCTAGTTTATTCAGCTTGGCTAAGTCTATAACAATGAGCTCTTCCTGTCTTAGAATATCCCACAGAAGCTGTCTTTTCCCCGTCACTGAGGCAGTCGTGCAGCCGGGCTCCCCTGTGAAGGAGAATTAATCTGCTCCAAACAACCTTTTATTTTCTCTACACAACTACTTGTCAGCCTCCACTAAAAGCAATTTGTTTTTGGCCCGCTTCTTCGGGCTCATGTAGCAGGACTGAGAGAGCAGTGTGGCATGTTGTTTCAAAAAGGAGACGAGGGGGGAAAAACAGTGCTTTAATCTGATTAGACCTGGCTAAAATCCCAAACCGGGGCTGAAGTGCAGTGCTTGTGGTTTCTGAACGGCTTACGCTAAGTCTCTACCATGGAAATAATCTACTCTTAAAACCCAGGAAACAAATCAACTATGGTAAAGACATAAGTCGCTGTCATTACGGAGTCATTAGGAGAAACATTTCCATACAGCATGCAGACCAGTGGTGCTGGCAGAAGGGGGCAGTGTGTTTGTTTGCGTGTGTGTGTGTGTGTGCATGTACTTCTGTGATTATATCTTTTTACCAGGCATGTCTCTTCATATTTTAATCATCCTGGAGAAGCATAAATGTCTGTTTATTCCCATTTCTGTAAAATTTTACAAATTTTTCAACATACAGAAGATTTGTGTGTGTGTGTGTGAGCATGTGTGCATCTCTCTTCTGTGCATGTCTATATGCGTGTTTCTCTTTGCTGCTGTGGGATTGCAGGACGACTTCTCGGGTGCTGAATAATGAATCAAAGCATGGAAGAGGAGCAAAGTCACACTGCAGCAGCTTGTCTCTGCACTGCTTTTACTTTACCTCAGCTAGATGAATGGATCCTAGAAGAAGCTTGCTCTAATAGGGCCGAGGCCCTGCTCTCACCTCCCCAATCACGCAGCAGTAAACCATACAGTCCTCTTTGATACAAGCGATACAAACTGAGTAAATCCCCAGATCATCGATGAATATTTATAATTGAAATATTAGCATTTTTTGAATAAGCAGTACTTGTCGATTGGAAGTACATTCAGTGAGACAAGAGGAAAAAGCCATTTAGGAAGATCAATAGAAACCCCTCATATACATTCACTCCAACAGATGGGCTTAGCCATCAATAAAATGCAGAAAAGAAAACCAGTTGGTGATCAATATTCAATCAATATTGGGGAAAAAAGGAGCAAGGCAGAGGAAGCACAGAGAAGAGGAGGAAATATTAGCTTTCACTGCCACCTTGTAGGCTTGGAGCAATAACACAAAACACAAGCTTCCTTATCACACTGTTAAACTGTTTTACCACAGTTTACCATGTTGTCAGCCACAGTGTTTCGTCTTCTCATTAATAGCCTCCCCACACAGTGCAGATCTCAATATCAGTTTGCTCTCATTATCTCTCTTCTCTGATACCGTTTCATTTTGCACGGGCTAAATTAAATGTAAAAAACCATAATGCAATTTTGCTGGAGGAGAACATGGCGGCTAATTGCATTAGGCTGAACTGTCGGTGGAGTCTGCAGCGGCAAGGCCCCCATCACTCTGCCACAATTAGCGCTGGCTACTCCCCTCAGCAGCAGGTGTTGCTCTGCCCGTGCCAGCACTCCAGCTGATTACCCAAGCGGAGTGCTGCGAGCCGCTCTCCATCCATCTAGGTTACCGCACCACCGCAGCTCGGTGCAGAGCCACAATTACATTACTGTAGAGCCCGCAGATACAGATGGTGGTCTACATACGCCACTGTCATTCAGAGAGCAGGAAAGGCTGTTGCAGAAAGGCCTGATTATGATGCTGTCATGTTGCAGGCAGAGGAGGCCAGTTAGCTGCAACCTTGGGCTTGAAGGTTGTGGTGTATTGATGTGAGAAGCCGGGAGGATGAAGACGAGCGGGCTGTGAGGTTTGGAGGCTGAGATCGGTAGTAACGGCACCTCGCTTGCTCTCTCTCTCTCACACACACACACACACACACTCGCACACAGCAGGAGGTTGGCAGCATTCCAACAGACTCTGAGAGCAGTTGGGCTAACCAAATTATAAATTTACAAGGACCAAATTACATAGCTCGTGTACACACGCACTGTCACATCAGAGACACAGCCACAGGCGCACACACACACACACACACACTCGTTCTCTGGTTGTCTCTCGTCTCTCTCACACACAGACACACCAGGGACATAGAAGCAGCCAACATCAAACAACTGAACTTGAACTTTGGACAGGTAGAGAAGGTTCTGTGCATGATATGAATAAAAAAAAGTCAGGTCCAAAGAAAGCTCAGAGTCGACAGCTTTTTGATGCCATTGGTGATCCTTCCTTGTTGCCTCCCATGTCAATATTGCCATGCATCTGAAAGGCAACACAATAAAAAGCAAACTGAAATCTGAAATTGAGATCGGAAGAGCCTTGACCAAGATACCAAGAAGAGGCTGCGAATGATCTTGTAAGTTTTTAGCGCTTGATGTAGCTGAACTTGTTTGCAGCTTGTCAAGGAGGTTCCTCTGTGAGTCATTTTACATTTCTTCCCTACCTGGCTGTGAAGTGAATGAGGGCGAAGCTCAGTCCAGTTTCACTGGCCTCGCAGCCTTGATGGGAATCGACACCTGGCCACTAAAGCTGGAATTAATATTTGTCAGCCGTTTCATTGTCAATATATAATGCGATAGGTTTATATTTGTCTGATGTAATTTCCTCTAATAAAGGCTTCTTCTTTGTTGCTAGTGAGTGACCTGCAGGCTTTGCATGTAAGCAAAGCACACCACCAATCCCAATCAGTCTTGACTAAATTCAGCCTGACTCTTATCTGACTTTAGTGGATCAAAACACATCTGGTATGGAGTCGATCTGCAGATTCAGTCCTTCAAGATCAAACCATACTTTTTTTCCTGAGCCAATGCACAAAATGTGGCCTGCAAGAGACTAGGTGAGCTTTGTTTTTAGCCTGGCTACTTGCCATCAACACCAGACGTTGCTTCAGTAGAAGCACTCGTCAGATGGTCGAACAGCTTCGGAAACCTCCTCCTGCCTCAAGTTTCCGATCAGAATTGGGGTTGCTGGGTCAGAGAGTTTCCACGCAGCGTTTGGCAGGGTTTGAACTTCTCCCACAAGCCTTTTTTTTTTTATTCTTTGCACAACTATTTCTGTCACTTTGCAAACCATGAATGCGTTAAAGGAGAGACTATCTGAAAAAGTGAACCAGTTCTATTGAAGCATGACTGTTTTTCTCTGTCATCCACTGTGTATATGCACAGCAGCCCCAAGTTAAAATGTTACATTCATGTTTGTATGTCGATTTTTAGATTTAGGTTAGTTAAGTTTGTCCCAACTCCACTGAATTTCCCAGGATTCCCGGTTTCGTATTCAAAACAAAACCACAATAAAACCAGACGGCTGTGTTGCATCTGACCCTTATCACTTGCCATCCAGGAAGGTGTTAGTGTTTTATTGACTGTCGCGGTGGTCCTGCTGTGCCATCGCTCTCAGCCTCCAGGATTAAAGACACACTGCACTCTAGACATGACTCACTCATTGAATTCCCCCACTCACATGGCCTCACTGCAGCTCCAAACCACCAGAGACGTTACGTAAGTTAGAGGCAACTTCATTTACTCAATCTATTAGAGGAGAAAATAAAATGAAAGGCATTTTTAATCACTGTCGATTTTCTTTGGTCTCCACCGTAAACCAGTGCGTTCAAGAATGGCTCTGCCAAGCCTGCCGCCAATTAATCCCCGGACAAGAGCAGGAAAGTAAACACACAAACACTTAACACAGTCACACACTGACACCCATGTGCACACACATTTGTTCTCTTCCCACTTTTTCTTCCTCTCTGTGGTCTTAGCAGTTAGCACAAAGAGCCAGTTGACTCTCCCAAGTCACTTTAAGTGTGCAGCCTATTTGTACACATCACAGGCTTTAAGATGAATGCCAAGAGCCAGACACACCGAACTTGTTGGACGTTATGGTGGCGTGTGCATGTGTACGTCTTGCCATTTGTTAGACAAACAGTAATTATTGTGGTCCACCGGGCAGTTACGCTCTCCGGGACTGCTGCTAATACAAGCAAAATAGTCCATCTGAATTCAAACGTATGCTGGATACGTAAAATTTAAAATAATATTTTTTCGTGTTGCCTTTGAATTAAAAAAGCGAGCTAAACGTGTGCCTGAAAATCACAAGCACCAGTAAGGACAGTTAAAAACCAACATGGTCGTGTGGTCCAGCCTCAGCCTGGTCGTGCTTTTCGGTGTATTTTGATGATGATGTTGTAGCCGGTGAAGCAGCCCCAGCTCTCATCCACAGAGACAATGCGCACTTGTCTCTCACATGGTTAATTGCTGTTCATGTTACTCCAAGTGAGGCACCCCTCCCCTATATCAACCCTCAGCCAATTTACATCTTATTATGTCTATCTGTGCTGAGACCTACTATCTCAAACAGAGAGAAAATTACTCTCCATTTCAGGGGGAAATAGTGACTCGTTCTAGTCACCCCAACATTGATGCATTCTGTCACTGTGTCAGAGGTGCTCATGAAGACGTTGTATAAATTATGGCCATGCAGTATGGACATTGTTCCATATTCTCACTTCATTATTAAAATGTCTTTAACGGCCCAAATAATGGCTAGTTTGCAAATTAGCTGTATTGTGGAGGGTGAATCCAAAAACCCACATGGTAGCGCGGGTAAATCTCCATTTCTGTGCTTATATGTTTGAGGAAACTGTAGTGACATTAAGTTGTTTTATTCTTATCTCCTTGTATGTAAAGAAAATGAAAATGTTCCCCAACACCAAATGTTAACCGATTACCTCTGTGCCACAATTCCTAATCATTTTTCATTATTTACTCTTCTTCCAGCATTTGCATTTCAATCATTTTTGAAAAACACGATGACTGTAATTATTATTTGACTGTTAGAAAGCAGAATCACACACATTTGAACATGGCTATCCTTTATATCCTTAGTATGTCCTGTGCAGTTTATAATTATTGTTTAATTAAACAGGGCGAGCATCCTGAACGACGTGTGTTAGCTGTCTGTTGATTTGTTAGCTCCACTGAGGCTTGGTGTTTTAAGTCATCCTTTTGTGATGAAGTGCTATGTTAATAAACTTGACTGGGAGAGGAAAAGCCCTCTGATAAGACAATTATTTTTGTTATAAGCAGCCTGCATGTGGGTGGACAGCCTCGCTCCCTGGGTTTCCACTTACCAGCAGTGAGTGACAAAGCCTATCTATTAAGGCAGCTAGAATTTTACCAGCGTTCACAATCGATCTGCTGCCCTGCACGGCCGATAAAATAATGCATCCCGATGATGGGTGGGGTGGGGGGCTGTTGATGAATGACAGAGGAAACACTGTCCAAGTGACATCCCAAAGTTGTTTCCGTTTTATTCTCTAATTCTACCCGCACAATGAAACATTCTGTTATAATTCAGTTTTCATCAAACTCCTCCGTGCACATGACTGTCACTGACATCCCAATCAGTGCTGCTGACATTATTCCACACGAGTGCCAAAAACCAAGTAAGAGTGCTGAAGACGCTGCAATGGTTTCCGACAACACGATAAAATCATAGATATTAAAACATAAGCACAGTGCACGGGGGTGGAGGTAGTAAATATTTATGTGACTGGATGTGTTGTCTTTGTTTTCCATTCAGCTGCTCTTATTTCAACCATAAGCTTCTTCGGAAAGAAAAAAAAAACTGTTGCAGCTTTATTGACTTGTATATTTTCACCCATTAGACTGTGCATGTATTCACTCTGTCTCTCCCTCTCTCATCTGCATGTTCACACACACACACCGTAGTGGTGAGGTGGGATCCTCTGATTCAGCAAATCAAAGGCCTCTCCTGCTGTCCATATTATCGATGCTGTTGGAGGGCCGTAGAGGATGCCGGGGCACAAGGCAGGGTGGGGGTGGGAAGAGCTGGCAGATCTGTGGGGGGCAGGGCAGGCAGGGCTGGAGCTGCAGATTATTCTGGAAATTGCCAGCTGCAGTGTCTGCAATCAGGATCAAACCGGTTCCGGGTGGGGGAGGAGGAAGTCACTGTCGATTTTTGTCAAGCCAGCTTGTGCCTGTGTGTCTCCCGGCTGAGTGGGATGACATTCGTGAGGGTGACGGTGGAAATGTCCCACCACCTCATCCTCTCCTTAATAATTCATCCGCCTGCCCTGGCTCTCTGCAGGTCTGTGGCTGCAGCCGTGCTGCCCGCCTATTAATGGAGCTAGCGATTACCAACACTGACATCTTAACATTTAAATAATACACAGACACAGGGCCTGAGCAAAATCAATAGCACCTGGAGAGCGCAATGAATGGCACAGCACATCCAGCAGCCATCTTGCCTACGACAGGATATACAGCGCATGTAGATGCAGAAATACATCCAAGCGTTCCTTGCTCTGCATGCCACCTCCCCCACCCTGTTCCCAATGTTACGATGAGGTCTTCTTTTTTTTTTCTCCCTCTTTCTCATCCTCTCCTCCTCCCTGTATTGCCTCTTTTACACTCCTCTTCTTGCTCCTTCCTCTCCCTCTATCTCTTGCTTCTCCTGCTCTCTGAGGATTGCAGGGCTCCTGAGGCGAACAGCAGAGCCCTGGGACAGACCCTGATTAAAACTGCCTGTTAATGACAAAGGCTACAGCGTTGCCGCTCACACTCTAATCCTAATCTGTATGCATCCGCAGAAGCACATATTTCCTCCCTTTGCACAGTCCTCTGACACCAGACAAACCGAAACACAGAGGCAGCCATTTTGGAACAGCTGCATGGAGCTTCGTGTAATGGAGGAGCTCAGCCCAGGACACCAACGGGGACAAAACCGCCCTGACGTTCTGACACTTGTGCTTGTCTCTGTCCACGTTAAGGTCTCCACTACCAACCAGGTCTACATGTGCCACATTAGTTTCCACATGAGGAAAAAGAGAAGGGGCACACTTTGACAAGGTGCATGATGTGACCCTGCAGTTTTTAGCCAAGAGCGAGAGCGAGATTCTCGACTTAAGCATAAGCCACCATTTCATTTTAGCCAATTTTAAACAAGACACGGGAGAAGCCCGAGAGCACAGGAGAAGCAGCCCATTCACCTGAAAGTGAGACTGATCGGCTAACAATGCAAGGGGAAGGTGAGCAGTTTATTTTAGCATCGAGGGGGATGTGTGGGGGGTGCTGCATGTCTCCAGTGATGCGCGGGTGATTTCTTTCGGCAGGCCTGCGAGTGCCCCGAGGCGAGAAGGATAAGGGCCGTAGAGGAGAGGGGAGGAGAAAGAATCTGGCCTGGAGAGACTTTGCAACACGAGTGCACTGGAGCCATTAAAAATATAACAAGAGATGAGTGTAAAAGTGTAAATTTAGAAAGAGCCGCTACGCTGTGTTTTGTGTTACAGTGGTTGTTCATATCGTTTGGTCACCGCAGGAGCTCAAATCAAAGCAGACTAACGGCGAAGGATGAAAAACAGCCAAGAAGCAAACTGAGGTGTTTATCAGTTGCTGTTGTTGTTGCCCGTGTGTAAAAGAAGCGCACCACGTCTGCGCAGCAGCCACTTTCACAGATAAGAAACAATAGAGTTTTAAAATGAACAAGGGGATTGATTCAGTGCTGAGAATTATGGATGCTGCGAAAGGATCTTTGGTGTGGGAAAGAGGAGAGAGGATTATGAATTTCAGCAAATCAGAGAGAAGCATTTGGAGAAATCTCAGCGTTGCTTTATGTGTTTTCTTTCTCTATTCTTCCCTGCTTTTTCACTCTCTAATTCTCTCTCCCTCTCTCCTTTGTCTTTATCTTGAGCTCCTTCGTTCTCTTTGATACAGCAGCTTTTACATGAGTTTTTCCATTGACACGTGCGTGCGTTTCAGCTGTCCACAGTGCCCATTCTCTGTTTTCTAAACTGCATTAGCAGCTTCTTCTCTCCCTGACATTATCATTGTACAGGTGCAGCGTTTATTCAGACCTCTTAATACTTTCTTCTTCTCTCTTTTTTTTTTTTTTTGAAAATGGAGGACTGTTCAGCCCCTCTTGTGTCACTGGCCTTGATTGACTTTTCAATCTGAGCAAATAGCTAAACCTCAGTTTGATTTATTTTTTTTTCTTCAAACACACAACACTGCGGTTAGATGCTCTATGAAATGGCACTTTATTTTAAACGAAATACTAAAGTAATAATTTGTTATATATCAAATAATAACCTATTGCGTTTTCTGTTATGTGCCAAGTTGGACAAGAAGAAGACTGATGCAATGCTCATTTGTCATATTTGTCCATTAGCTCAGCAGAGCATTTGGACTGGCAATGGGGGGGCGGACTGGTTTAGGTTCTGGTTCTGTCTAAAGGCTCAAGATTTGCCCATCAGCACCTTTAAAGATCAATTGTGTGTGCAAATAGTGGGTTTTGCAGGGTTTTGCAGAGCCTCTGTTTGCCTGTCAGTCGCACAGTTAGCCAGACACAGGACGTCTGTGTGACTGGTGAGGAAATCATATTGCCACACTTAACATTTTGTACAGAATGCACAAAGATGGTACAACATGTTAATGAGTGAGCTTTAGAGATGCTGGTAGGCAGATGTACTTACCCTTGGATAAAAACGGGCCAGCTGTTTCCCACCGCTTCCATTCTTCATGCTAACAATATGAGAACTGCATCAATTTTCTTATTTAATTCTCTGAATGAAAATAAGTAAAGGAATGTCCCAAAATGTCAAACTGGTGTATTGAAAAGGTAATTATGTCTCCTCCTCACTGGATTGCATTTATTTTTTAACCTGTTTTAGAATAACAAATATTTTTTGACTGACCTTTTATTGGTATTTAATTGGAAAAGAAATCAGCCCACTGCTTATGGTACAATCATGCCACCTACCAGGATACAAGTCCAGCATACTCACAGGCATTTTCATTCTGTCCTCTGATGAATAGGAGATGGTGCTTGTAATTACAGGGTGCTTTGCAGAGTGTGATTGCAGCGCATCGAGGGTCAGCGAGAACAAGGTTCAAGCTTCTTGATATTTCCCAGAGAAATAAATATAACCAAGAGGTGTGCCCGGGGTCCTGCAGCTCACAAAGCTGAGGTCCCCTCTGTGCAGCCACCTTTGGCTTCTGAGAGTTGTGCAACTGATTTAGTGATCTGAGAAAGCTCTGAGGTGTCAGAAAGATGGCGAAAATCATAGGGAAATTAAAGGGTGGAACGTCTTTAATGCACGCTGCCTGCAGCCTCTGTACAGCCAAACGTTTGGTGAGATCGGTTTGGAGCTAAAAGAAAAGCACGAGAGAAGCGCTGGAGAAAAGGATCTCTGCTGAAGCAGCCAGGTGGAGCACATATGTGTGGAGCGCGACATCTCCTGTGCTAAAAGGAAGACTTCTAAACCTGAGAGCTGCATTATTCTCTCAAGCTAATGGCTGTTCTTCTAAAGTCTCATCATTGAAATAACCCGTCTGTTAGCGCTGTGCATTCATAGATAACACTTTGGAGAATATTGGAACCTCCATTTTATAACAAAGCACAAGTGGATCTCATATCCTCCTCTTAACAGCAATAGTGGAAACATCAAATATTGAACTTGATAATTTGATGTTTAAATTGCATGAACTTCTAGATGTAGACAGAAGACAAGCCCTCATCCTACCTCTTCACACGTGTAATTTAAATCAGTGGTCGCTATTCTCCAACTCTCAATCTGCAATCAAGGCTGAGGGTTGTGAAATATTTTCAGCTCAAACCTGTCCATTTGAATATGAATAATACACAAGGTAGAGTGCATTATGATAATAGCCTTCAATTACACAAGATATCTGCATATCTATCTCCTTTACTTCTTGAATGCCGTGGAGAGGAGTTATTAGACTTCTGAGGACACTCTGAACATGAGAGCAGCATGAAAGTTGGATCATCATTTCTCCGTGGCTTCGTCTGCTTGGTCTCAGCATTCGCAGCAATTCAGTCAATATCAATTAATTATCATGGCTACTTCAAAATGATAAATGCTTTTTATCTATCACTTCACAAATCAATGGCTTCGCAGTGACCGCGCTAACATTTCCCTCATCATTCGGCTCAATCAATTGAAAAGTCGCGGAGGACAATTTACATTGAAGATGTATGATGAAGGGGAATCAATGTTATTAGCAGCAAGACTGAAGACGACGGTGATATCTGTGACAAAGAACTGAAAAAAAGAAAAACGCCTTGCAAACTGTGCCACAGCAGATCACAAACAGAATGACCTGCATCGATTAGAGCACACAAAGTTGTTGCATATCTTCTGTGCGGCCGTATATCAGAGCTACTGTAACTCTTAGACTTTGCTCAGGTGGAACATCTGACAGGATGTTAAGTCAGAGGTTAATCTTTACACGCTGCCCATGTTTCCCTGTCATTCAGCGGTTGTAGCTCATGTCTCGTATAGAGTCCCCGCAGACCGCCGTGACCATGTGACCGAGAACTCGGTGACCTGCTGTGGATGTCTGACCCTCGAGGTCAGGGTGCTCAAGCGCAGTGTGACAGGCGACGCCTCTCTTTGACGCTATACCGCCGACCTCTGACATTTGGTTTGAACAACATAAATCTTTAGAAGAGATGCTGCATTCATTCTTACATACAGTATAGTCCACCAGCGCTGGAAAAGGCAATAAAAAAGAAATAAAAATGCCCCCGAATAGTACAAATAAAAAGTGTTAGCAGTAAAATGTATGCCTACTCCCCCCTGCAGGTACTCCTCCATAAAAATGACCCCTGTGACTGATATTAAATATCAAATTCTTGTGAAAACTACGCATCAGTGGGTGCTTTTTTCATTTTAACTGTTTTCAGTACAGAATTAGACCAGGACTTTCCAGTCTATGGGATGGGTACATCCAAAGGGTTACCATTGATTTAAGGACAGTTGTACAGTGATTTATGGGTGAGGAAAGAAGAAGAAGTAAATAAAAAAGGAAATATTATGAAATATTAATTATATATTACATTAAAATTATATTAAATTTCAAACTTTTTCCTACAAACTTCTTCTTTCAAATGCATGATGTGTTTACGTGTTTGGGCTACAAACAGATTTTTTAGTTACAAGCCAGAAAGGAGGCTGGTTCAGTGTTAAACAAAGAATTTGAAGTTTGGGGGTTTTTTATGTAAAATCCCTGTCTGAAAAAGTAACTAGTGACAGTAGCTGTCAGATAAATACTGAAATAAAAACTTTCGCTCTGAACTGTGGTGATGTATAAAGTGACAGAAAATATGAAAGTAAAGCACAGGTGCCTCAAAATTATACTTAAGCACAGTACTTATGTAAATGTAGTTATTTACTTTCCACAACAACATTACCTGTGTGATGTGCATCCATTTGTATCCATTCATTTAGCAAAAGAAAGGCCAATAAAAATAATCCATTCTGTCAACAGATGTTATTACCATTGTTCAGTGTAATTCTCACTTTGATCTCATGTACTTTTTTAACTGTATGTGCATATAGACTGGACCACAGGCATGTAAATGGTGAGGAGTGTTTACTTTAATTACTCCCTCCTCCCGCTGTATTTTTCCCTCCTGCTTTAGGATCATTAGGGACGGAGAGCTCCATCACTATATTCCAGAAAGTGTCATGATGCCTGAAGGGGCTGAAAGTTTGTCTTTTTTGCTCTTGGTGTCAAAAACAACATTTTCTCAACAGACACGTTTAGGTCCCTGTGCATATTTACTTAATTTGGACAAAATAGATTGTTCACAATGGTCTAATTACCATAATTATACACGTTTCTATGGAAACCCACCGTGTGAAACCAGGTTTGATTCATTATGTTTTACCTTCCAGACAGTTTTAATTGTTGTGATGCGAGATAAGAGATGGCTGTTGGCATATTCAAACAGCTCGCAACCTGCTTTTAACAGCTCCCCTTGGAGTTACGCGTTGTGTCAGCCGCAGCCTTGTTCAGCGTACACGATGACACCCACACACCTGTCGAGGAACCGCTGGATGGGCGTCCCAGCAGCGGCCGTAATGTAAACTTTACTTGATGTAATTTAACTTTGTGATGTAAACTTCTTCTCAAAGCTTAATTCAGAGAATATATCACTAAGCTAATGATGTGAAAAAGTATATATTACGTTTGCCATTGTGCAGTCTGAACTTAGGAGTGTGTTGCATTATCAATTCTGTATTACATATAGGCACACAGTCCCTTTTTTTTTAGCTATTATGAACTGTAAAGTCACTAAGCCTTAATATCTTCTGAAATAAAAAAAAAAATGTAATAGAATGAACTATCTTTCCAATTACAGAAGTTCTTACTGCAAGAGCAAAAAGTCACTTACATGGTCAAATTGAAAATATATCTCGCTTTCTACGCAATAAATTGCTTGTGTTCCTCAACTTTCTGCTAACGTAGTCGCACCATGTGGCTCCCGGATGAGCAGTTTCCTTCACAGGACTTTGTGTCTACAGAGGACCGGACTCAGATCCACACATCTCAGGCAACAGGTCTCAATCAGTCATGGTAGCTGGAGTTTGGGCCCGAACACATCCCTCGCTATTACAGAGCTATTGATCGTTTAATTACAAAATATGGGTCAAATTTCCCATGATAGATGACATCGTAGAGCAAGAAAGATTGGAAACAATAAAGGAGTGAGGCAAAGTGAGAAAGTTGGAGAGCAGAAAACCACGTACAGAGTAGTAATGTGCGAACATACAGGTTACTGATTTATCTGCATGAGTATTAATTTTGATGCTAGATTAAATTAGTGAAAATACTTCAATATGTGTCAGAATATTTTGATTACAATTTGGCAACTTGTCAAACTCGAGGGCGTTATAGCATGATTTTAATTTGATTTCACTCAAGTTCTGTGCTCAATTATATTTTTGAGGTACATGACTGGAGAATTTCAGTCTTCTGCTGTTTTATTCTTTTATTCCACTACATTTGTGAGGGGGAAATAATGTAGTTTGTACTCCACTACATTTATGTGACAGCTGTACTCTGCAGCTCTACTTTGCAGATGACATTTAAATACAAAACATATGGTCAGCTTATTAAATATGATTCATTAGTGTACTTTAAAATAGCAAGTAGCACATAAATTAGTTTGGCTCCATCAGCTCCGATATTGAAATGCAGCTTAGGCGTTAAAACATAACATAACTAATGTAACATACATGTGGTGTAGTATAATATAACAGGGGTCACTGTGCATGATGAGTGCGTTTGCTTTTAATACTTTCATGTACAATTTGCACACAATACATTTGTATTTTTACTGAAGAATTATTCATGTCTAATAACACAAGTAATGCAAAAAAATACAGTATAAAAAATATCTCTCACACACACACACCATGCAGCTTATAACATGTTACGCCTCTCAAAGTAAAGGTAGCCCCAAGTCATCATTGACGTGGCGAGTAACTGAATGCAACAGAGTGGTTTTACTCCGCGACGCGTGGAAAGTTTGTTATATAAACTCCTCCCTGTTTATTGTGTGTTTGAATCGGTGCAGGCCGTACCAGAACGTGCTCCAAATCCCTCATCTGTTGGGCTCAGAAGCGTTCAGGCGACTCAGATTTGCAGTCACTCATCACAGTGTGCTACCTGTGAAGCAAAGGTGACCGAGTATGAAGAGAATAGTGAAATCTTAGCCCTGTTATTTATGTGCTCTGTCTCTCCCTGTCTCTCTGTCTCCCTCAGCTGTGCTATTTTCTGCTCTCCCTCTGCAGCGTGGCCCTCGCTCAGGCAGGCTCAGGCTCCCAGCTCTAATTCTGCAGCATTCGCCCGCGTCCTTCATTTGACCTTGGCTCACCACGATGCCCTCTGTCGCCATGCTTCCAGCCTCGCCGTGCCCCCTGTGGTTCGCCGACGCATCATTAGAGACACACACTCAAACAGACATACTGCCATCCCGCTAATCAATAGTGCATCGGGCTTCGGGTCAACAAAGGGAATTAACTGAGCGTGCCCAATCACGTGGAGGGGACCTCTGTGAAAAATCATTGGCTCTGCAGCGCTATGACTGGTCACACATGTAAGGTGGTGTGTGTGTGTGTGTGTGTGTCTGCCTGCCTGCCTGCCTGCCTGTGTGTGCACATATTTGCTCTTGTGTGTTTCAGTAATGAGCAGGGTGCAAAGGCTAAAAGAGAGGGTTGAGTTTGTGCGTGTGGGTTGTTTGATCGTATGTATGGTTTGCTGAGTGTGTTAGCGTTATGTAGACTCCTGAACCTCCTCTACAGAGGTTACACTTGTATCATCTAGTCCTCCCCCTCCACCTCGCTGTGCCCTGCTGCTGAACAGGTGCACTTAACACCCGTGTGTTTGTTTCTACCTACATTAACTATAGATACACAAAACCAGCTTTTTCGTACTGTGACTCAAAACTCCAGGCAGCTGCTTGTGGTTGTTTCTGTCTTTGGAAGAATTAAGAATTAAGTCCTGCTCAGACTTGTATACTGTTATGTTCTTTCTCTGCTGGCAGTTAAAATCGTCATTTCTTATGTTATCAGTGCGTCAAATTGTGGACTCCGAGCTACAATACTCTATCTTAATGTTTGTTTTATTGCAGAAACTTCACATGCCCATGCATGCAGCACGTTGCAGAGATTAACGTAAGATCTCATGAATCTACATTTTAACAGCGCTCATTCTAGACCTGCATCTGTATGAAAGGCTGACCGGTGAGATAGAGGAGTTCGTGGCATTCTGCTCTATCTCTACCGCTCCATTCCACTCATCTGTCCCCAGGGCCAGAGTCAGAGCGGCGGGATCAAAAGTAAAATCAGAGCGGAGAGCTGTATCCAATCGTGTCATTCGGAGAGGTCTCTCCCTCTACTGTAGTCTGGCAACGTCCAGGGCTGAGGGCACTGATCTCTATCAATGAGGATAAATTCAGTCAAGCCTCTAAAACGTGTGGCGGTGGACCTCGAGTGATTTAAATCATTAAAATGAGGCCAGCTGCATCATGCAGTCAGAGCACGCAGTGGGGGCATCCAGCAGCATGGTACAGAGAGAAGAGTGCCATCATCTGGCCCCTGCCGATACATCCATCCCTCTGCAGAATGCCTGTGTGTGGCGAGATGCAACAGCAGACCTGTGTAAGCTTTGGTGTGGGTATTTGAATGCGTATGTGCATTAAAATAACGTGTTAAAATCTGCGTTGGCAACTTCTGAAACTTGCAGACCAAGTCCTCACATGTAATGGATGTGTACTTTGCCGAGCAACAACGAATATACCTCCTGTCATCAAAGTGTTTGCTTTTTCACGCGGGGCTCATTCCAGGTAGTCTGTGTAATAATGCAATTATCAATGCAGACTGAGTGTGGAAGTTGTGTGCTCAGGAGAAAAAAAAGGCATACGAGTCTGACAGCATCTTAAAGAGAAAACGACAGCTTTTACCAGAGACAGACAGCAATCACATCAACCGTTCCATTTTCGCAAATAATAGAGCAATGCCTCCCACAATCATTGTATAGGCTTGCGAGAGTGTGTGTGCCTTGTATAATTGCAGGGTTACAGGCATATGTTTGTATTCGTTCTTCTCATTGTGAAAAGGTTGTGAGTTGTTGATTTACCTTTCAGCATGTAATTGAAAAAAAAAATCACTACAAGTCACTTGCGCTTGCGGTGTCCTAGGGGAAGAAAAAGTGCTTTTGGGGAGCGAAACGAACTGGCTCACGCTGGTGCTCGACTCAGCTCTCTCTGGCTTTTGTGCTGGCACTTGACAAGTGTCTGCGTCGTACAACACGTGGATTCAAACTGTGAAATGTAAAATGATTTTAGCTGTCTCCCTCTCCCTCTTTTTTTCACGTGCTTGCATCTTTCCGTAAGCAAAGCACAGTGTGTTCCACTGCAGAGAATGTTTCGAAAAGCTCCTCGGGCTTCGTGAAATCTCTGCTAAAGTTTGTCCCGCTAACACCGAGAGCAAAACAAACAGGAGGAATTATCTGTGACACATACCAGACAGCAAAACACACACACAGGAGCATCTCAGTCAATCAGCACTCACACCTGTCCCGAGCATAGACACACCTCTTACACACGCCAAACGGTGTCAGTGTAAACAATCCAGAACAATACACCCTGCATTTCTATCTGCAGTGGCTCCTCTGATTGGCTGGATCGATCGTCGGGGGCATTTGATGTTATAGGAGGAGAGGCGAGGCATATTGATTGGAGGATAATCAGAGTCAAGCTCGCTTGGTCCTCTTCAATAATTCAAAGGAAGGATTTGGGGTGAGATTCCCTTAGATCGGAGGTGTGATGTACATTTCATAGCCTGAGAGTTGGGGAGCTGCACGAGAAATGGGGAAGGTGTGTGTGTGTGTGTGTGTTTGTGTGAGTGAGAAAGAGAGAGAGAGTGGGATGTGGAGGGGTGAGGGGTGGGGATGGAGGTCACGTGTGCTCAAACATGAGGCATCTTTTAAACCACTTGCACAGCACAGAACAGTGATTATGTGAGCAGTGAATGTCTGTGTTATGTCATGAACATGCATGCACTTACATTTCTGTTCGTGTACTTTATGCACATATTTCTCTCTTTGGAGCCTTTTTGTGGTGTTCCTCACGCAGAATATATTGCAAAGTGTGTTTACCTCACCCTGAGGACCTTACACTGCAATCCAGCCATTGATTTTCCCCCAACACCTTCAGCTCTGGATGTGTGACTAAGCCAGTTTTACTGGCTGTGACATTGCTGTGAAAAACAGAACAAGCATCAACGTTTTACTTTCCTTCTCTCTGTCTTCACTGTTTGCATTAAATACAGGATCAACACGTGGCCTTTTGACCCTGAAATGAAGCTTGGCCAAAGTGTAGTCAGGAGGACTCTCTCTTGGTGTCCGCCCTCCAAGTCACAAACAGTTTCCTGCTATGTCTAAATTGCACGAGCTCATCCTCCTCTTCGTCCAATCACAACCTGTCACACTCTCCTTCGGCCAATCACCTGTAAGCTGTCAAACTTTAAAAGTGTACACTCTCTCTCTCGCTCTGTGCTGTCATTCAGCTATCATTTCAGCACCGTGAGGATTTTGTGACCAACCTCCACCTCATATCCAGTCAAACCCTCCCGTCAGAAGTTTCCCTCTCGTGAAGTCATTCCAACATCGAGCTCCGTTTCTCATCGCCACCACCACCACCACCACGGTGAAGGCTCCAGGTGAAGCCTCCTTCATACTGGAAGTGCGAAATCCGACAGACCGCTTTCCGTGGTGATCCGTTTTCCTGCCAGGGTCTAAGTTTACTTCTTCTGTTCACCATAAATTCAGTCTTACTTCAGATTCTCTCATTCTGTTTTTGTTCAGTGACTAAATTAGATTATTTTCCAAATCAGTTCACATCAGATTAGAGAGCATGTTCAGAAAATAAAAAGACTTTCTTTACTTGCTGTGCTTTAGAAAATTTTGTCTTAAAGGCGTCAAGTGCAGTTTTTATACAAGTGCAAATTCCATAAATTTTATTCTCATGTGCTATAAATTCTCATCAGTATTTTCAAGGAATAAAAGTCTGGTCACTTGGCTCCTCTCTGGACAGTAACACACAGTGTACATAGGTTTTTATTATTTTGTCAGATGTGGGCCACAAATGAATACAAATCGATCCAGAAAACTAATTTAAATTTGTTTGAATTTCAGCAAAGCACCGAGCTTGAATCCACGCACTATAAAAATGATTTTAAAATCAGAATCAGAATCAGAATCAGTCAATTCAATCAAAAAGTGCTTGATTTATTAGCTGCCTTAATTTCTTCTATTATAATGCTATGCAAATGCTAACGCAAAATCAAAAGGAATTCAGCTCTTCATAATGCATATTAATCCACATGATTTAAAAAAAAAATCATTGTAAAATAATAACATTAAAAAGTAAATCTCCCCAGCAGACAATGTGTGAATTAATTTCTATACAAGACGCTGTTTGTGGGAGTTGTGTGAAAAATCGCAGCCAAGAAAACATGTGATTTATGGAAAATGATTTTCGTGGAGGTTGGCAGCGTCCATGTATAAAAGTTTTGAGCGCTCTGTAAGCTTTATTATGGTGAAAGAATCACAGTTTCAGTCTGTTGCTTGGGAATACCTCCTGAAGCCAAGCTCAAGGTTCTTTTTGTGACCTGCAGAGGCTTTAGTGTCTTCATATTTATGGCCTGTGCCGTGGATCCGTGTGGCGCTAGTCATACGTGTCTGGAATAGACTGCGGCTCTGTTTCTGCAGCCTTGCAAAAGGTTACACAGGGGGCCTCCTCCTCCATAACGCGTGGTTTTCTCCCGGCGCTTATCTCCTAATCACTGCAATTACCACGGCAACACTTGTTTGTTTGTTTGTTTGCTGGGATGGTGCATTAGTGTGTTTGTATCCTGCTGACCAGTGCAGACGTGTCGGGCGGGAGTGTGGGGAGGGACACTGCGGTTAGAGGCTACGCTGACTGCAGATGTGGGATCTTGATAGAGGAGCCACCATCATCATCATCATCATCATCACCATCTTGATCATGTCTCTCTCTCTCTCTCTTTGTTTCTCTGCCTGTCTCCCTCTCAGATCGAAGCACATACCAATTACTGCATCGGGTCATCTGTTAAGTCTCTATACTGCACCACAAGCTGTACACCAAAGATGCAGGCTTGTGTGTACTGAGCTGTCGAGGCTATGCCCTTATAGTCCTCTCCTTTTCTAGAAATGCTTACATCCTATTTTTAAATTATGCCATTAAATCTTTTTTCTTCTTTCTCCTTGTGGCTACTTTTCCATCCACACAGGAGCCTTCTGATATCTTGTTCTTCTGCTGCCCTCCGCCTTGTCTTCTAACACCAGCCCTATAGTCAACTCACTATTTGAGAAGAGGAGGCGAGTTCTTTCGTGTGCCCTCTGTCACCTTTTACCTGGAATCACTTCTCCATACACACTCTAATTATCCCATTTGATGGGAAACGGAGCCCCTCTGCTGCTGCTGCTCTGGCTCCAGTGCGTCTCCAGCCCTTGCAGGCAGATGCAGGACTTTTTTTCCCATTCATCATTACTGCAAGAGATACGTGGCTGCTGTAATAGAGACAGACCTGGATACCAGGGTGACTGGGAGGGAGCAGACATTGTTGGAAATGTAGGATATGAAAGAAAGAGGATTAACAAAGGCGCCCGACTGCAGTGGCAGACGCGTGGTGAAGACACTCCAGAATGCAGACAAATATGTTGCTTGTATTATCATATAAATGATTTTAAGTCTCAATTTGGCTTTATTTTGTATGAATTTTTTGTATTCACTGTTTTTCACAGTTTTAAAGATATTTCAATATTTTTGCAGCAATTTCCACTTACTATAATATAATCATATATGTGAGGTAGAATGTCTAAAATAACATCCAGAGCTCATTTTATATATTTTTTTGGACAGACCAAAAATGGTGCAAATATTCCAGCAGAGCTTGACCTTGATCACAAAACTGTGGGTGAGCTGTATGTCAGGTTCAACACACACACGCGCGATCACAACGTACAGTGTGTGTGTGTGTGTGTGTACACATCCTCTCTGACCCAGCATGTCCTCTTTCCATCATCTCCAGTTTTTTTTCCTCCCATCACTGTAATGGTTCTCTGTGCTGCCTCTCTGGGCTTATGCAGCATCATTCACAAATATCACCCAGTCCTCCTCCTTGTCCTTCCCCCCACTCACTCTCTTGTCCTCTCATTCCTTTCGAGTCCTTGATTCACGTATATCCTCCTGAAGAGCTCCTATACATCAGCCGACCAGTCAGAGAGACAAAGGCAGGCCCCAGTTAATTACCTATCATTTAGAGCAGATGGCTGCAGATGATATGTAAATGGTTGTATGTGTGTGGGGTTTTTTTAGTGTGTGTGTGCATGCAAATAGATGCCACAATGTGTGCGTATCTGCATGTTTTTCCTGCACGTGTGTTCATGTGAAAGTGAACATGGCTGCATGGGTGTGTTTGCATATTTACAGCACATCCCTCTATCTTTTCTGATGTGTGTGTATCCAAAATGTACATGCACACACACAGACAAGGAAGCATAAAGATCCTTTCTATTTCCTATGTGATATGGATTGTTTTATTCCACCCAGATAAAGTGTTAATGACTCAGACCATAATTATGGGTTGCAATTTTTCCGTAATTACTCGCAACCTCGTTTAGGCTGCCTGCTTATTCATTCAAATGTGTATTTAACTTTTGATTTTAAATATTTGAGATCCATATATTGGGCAGATAAGAGTTAACACACAAGTATTTTTTTTTTTTATAGAAAGTACCTGCTATGAATTCTTAGGCTCTGAGTCTGCAGAGCACTGACTTGAATCTAGGCCATAGTAAGTCTATTGAGACGTTTGTTTTTGGGTAAGTTTTTGTTTGACAGCTTCTCAGAGTCTAAAGAGATTTTTTTGTTGTTGTTGTT
Organism: Scatophagus argus; assembly: GCF_020382885.2. NCBI lineage: Eukaryota > Metazoa > Chordata > Actinopteri > Scatophagidae > Scatophagus > Scatophagus argus. Next base: position 6,225,084 of record NC_058510.1, read on the forward strand.
TTAAAAGAAGCAAGCTCACTTGATGCCAGACATTAGCTGGTGTGTTCTGTTCCTTAGCATGAAGCAAGAGGCACTGTAAATCAATGATGAATGTGCAATGAATCAGAGATATATGTTACAGTGCACTCCATGACACAGGAAGAAATGTAACCACAGAGGGAGGGCAGGAGGGTGGGGGAAGGGTGGAGGTTGGCAGTTAGATCAATAGTATGCTAGAGAGACCTGTCCATTTTTGACTTAACACTGTAAATTAAGCCTTCTCTGTGCCAACATTTTCTCGGCAGGGAGTGTGTGAATTACAGTGTATATGCAAGGTATAATGCACCATTTGGTGCAAAGTACTGTAGCTGCTATAACGTGTGTGAAATAATCTGTGTATGTTTATTCTCCACCAACACACCCAGCAGGAGTCTGTGAATGTAGTCAGCATGTGCGACAGTAAGTTTGCAATGCCACAGATGGAGACCCACTAATTTACTCATTATGGAGACTTAATAGAGAATCCTGCTGCAATGATCAGATGTAACTAACACACACTGTCGTCATTCAGTTTGTCATTCAATTTGAGCTCGATTCACATTCGGTTCTATCCACGCTCTGCTACGTTTCGCTTATTTTATTCATCCCCTAAATGATAAAAAAATTAAATCTTTTTTTTTTCTATTTGCACAGATTTTTGTTTTTTTTTCTTAAGCTCCGACATGACACAATCAGCACAGCAGCAAATGGAGCCATTTCATATGACGGTTAGTCTCCTGCTGGCCCCCTGGTGAGCAAAGCTCTTTCACAGCTCTGAGAAGTTAATGCTGCTTCAGGCCTTTCATGGCATGATGGCAAATAGAGCAGTTTGGCTTCATACATGTAAGGAGTCATTTGCTAATTCAGCTAATCTGAATGCACTCTACTGTGTCACCGGGTCGCCTTATAAAATCAATTATATTTTAAAATAAGACTTAGCATTAATATTACATTAGGATTGGTGCCCTTCGAAACAGAGTAAAAATAATTTTTGCAATGTCTCTCGGTGTGGCAGGAATTACCCTGTAATATGCTTGTCTGATATGTTAAAATATTTAATTTTGATAATCTGGTAAAATGATTCAAATGTGAGTGCTCTATATCAGCTTTATATCAACAAATTAAGAGTAAATGAATCAGAATTGTCTCTACTCAGGAATCAAATCAGTGTGCGGCTGCTAGAAAATGGAACCGGCCAACGGAGAGCTTTGTGTTATAGCGACGAGGCCCTCTACTGGCAACAAGAGTCTCTGCACCAGCACCATGTTACAGTGTGACATGATGGAAGGCACATCCAGGGTCTCCTCTCTAATTTTTTTTCAGCACTGCTGTTTAGGGATTTTACTTACGCTTCCTTAAATATCTCCATTTTAGCCTCAGGCACGGTGAAAATGCGGTTTATAGAGAGAACAAAGCACCGGTGTTATTTTAATTTTACATTCTGGAGACATTCTCACTGTGTGGGTCCACCACTGCTGAATGAATGCAAAGGAAACTCTGGGATACACCCAGGACACTCTCTGTCTAGATGTACCTGCTCCGAAATTAAATGTCATATTGTGTTAAAGTAATTATGATCTCATTAGGACAGTATTACTGTCATTATTATGACTGTTATTGGTTAGATGGTTGTGTATCATAGTCATTTGAGAATGGCTGACTGCACAGCTGATTTTCACACACGTCTTCTTTCTTTCGCACGGACGTCCCCTGCAGAGAAAAGTGTGTGTGCACCTTTGATCTGGTTTTGCTCATGGTCTGTATCACTCTTGAAGCAGAAAACCATTACATACACTTTGTGTCCAGATACACTTGTCATGCAATGGCGAGCTCAGATCCCAGGGAATCAAAGGTGTGGGTGATGCCTCCGGAACCTGCATTAATATGGATGAGAGCAGGAGCTGCCCTATGATGTAATTGCGGTAGCGACGAAGGTCAGTGCCTTTGCACAGCCTGTGCACGATATCAAAGCTCAGATGTACACACACCACTTAGGTTTCTTTATGGTAATCGCCATGCTTTTTGAAGATGTAGGATGACTCTGCTGAGAGGAGTGTGTAAACAGATGAAAATCTGCTTTTAATTGTGTTATCGCCAAACTTTTTATGCTCTCGGGGGTCTGATTCTCACATTATAATGTTTCGCTCTCATGTCCTCTCCTTGGACACACTTCATAGTGAGCCTTTCATCCAGGGAGTAAAGCTGTTTACCAGTCCCCCCACCCACCCATGTGGTCCAACTCTCAAGGCTCTTCTGGTTCTGAATATAATGGACCTTCCTTTTTATTCACATTCCAGCTCTGGCCCTGATCTGGCCCCAAGGATTCTACTGTATATCAAAGCAAAGCATTCAAATATTTAATGAGAATCACTGAAAACAAATCTGGTTGTTGTATATAGATCCCTCGCTGCATTATAAAAAATATTATATGCACTATTGGTGAAATTCAGCATGTTTGCCTTTGTGGTGAGCGATTCATCCTGTAGTGACTTGGTGTAGTTTCAGTCATTGTCTCTGTATTGTTTCCTGGTTGTTTTGGGTCCCTTGAGTCCCTCAATGGTGCAGCTGATTGATGGAACCAGGACAGAGAACAGCTTCTATCACACAGACATAACTGCCATCAGACCCCGTTCTGTCACCACGTGTGACTTCGCTTTAGAATATAACAATATGTATTACAGTGTTTAACGTGGAATCAAACGTGTCCTTGAGGTATTCAGGGAGTTTTCAGTCAGTCTTAGTCAAAAAGGATAAGTCAGTCAGGTAATCTCAACAGGCCAAAATCTTGACTTGATGACCATCATGTAAAACAATAAGACGGTCGCAGCTCTGGACTCAAAGTACGTCTGATGTAAACTTTTTTTCACAACTTTTACTTGCATATAATCAGCTGTTCTGAACATCAGTGTAGTAACAGGACTAAAGAGAGTATAGTGATGTTGCTGATGTTTAGCTTGTAAACATGCTGACAATTAGCACCAAACACAACAGACAGGTTAGCTTATTGGGAATTAAATTTCCGGGTATCTGATCAGGAATCAAAATGCTGGGCACGTTTTGACCTGATGATTGTGGTAAATGACAAGTTGAGGGATCATCAAAGTTATTGTGATTCATCTTATGGCGAGTGTGGTTGTCTGCATTTACAAATTTCCTTTCAATAATTACTTCACTCAAGACACCTAAACCAAAAATGACAACCTCGTAGTAGTGTTAGAGGAAAAGTCAGGGGAGCAAAAGTCTGTAAGATTTGTCCTCTGGCAAACATGAGTGTTTGTCTGAAATCTCATAACAGTCCATCCAGTAGTTGTCACCCTCAAGAGACCAGACAGCTTTAAGGTTAGGAGTTTCTGAGAGGCGATATGTTGCCAGTTCTGTGGGAATCCCCCCAAATTAGTGGCATAGCAGGACACTTCCTGTACAGTACGAACTAAGAAGATTTCCGTGAACCTCTGTCAATGCTAATAACCACAGTGGTCTGCAGAAAGCTCCCCCAGGGCTGTTTGACCATGCAGGCAACGGGAGAGGTGGGGGTCGGGTGGGTTTGAGCTGACGCCTCTCAGACTGTCTCAACTCATTTAGCTCTTTGGAGCACGGTCGATCCATCTCTCTCGTGCAGAAATAAGGTTCATCATAACCCTGCTGTGTTCGGAGATGACTGGAGAAGGTGAGAGCACAGAAGCGAGGAATGGGTAAGATGTGTGAGCGGACAGCGAGGTGGAAAGACAAAAAATACAGACGGACACGCAAGCACATATTTGGAGGCTTGTCTGGAGGGGCTCAGGGCCTTCTGGGCATGCCCCAGTGCTGACATCAGCAGAGGCAGAGCAACCCCCAGCAGAGCACCGTGAACCTCGAAGGGTGGGCGAGAGGAAGAAGAGAAGGGAGAGGCAAGGAGGATGGAGGGGGAGGGGATAAGGATAGGGGTACAACACTTGTAATCGGATCATTGGCTACAGTGGGTTGAGTCAATGTGATCAATAGAAACTGCACATGCAGCAGAGAGCCTTTAATGGCCCTTAATCTCCATCAAGCCTGAACAGGAGGGTGGGAGAGGAAGTCGCAGGAGCAAAGGCAGCCTGCATCACATTACATACTCGACCTGTACTCGAGGCGATACACGCAGATACTCATACATGAGCATAGAGTCCCAAATGGTGACTCCTAGGACTCCAGGCATCAGCAGCCAGCATGTCATATTTCATTCCTGGGCACCTTTTCATTTCATTTCAAATGCATTACATTTCAGCCCTTTCCATTCTGCGCTACCCCCCGCGATCCAAAACCTTTGCTTGAACGCACCGTCCCAGCACAGGACACATTCCAACATATTTGAATTCAATAAGCAGCCTGGCCACAGCTACTGTTTCTCCACTCACCGTCTCCGCTTGCAGTTACGAGGTGTAAATGTGCTACCAGAAGCTCTGGATGCAGCACTTTTTTTTCTCTTATTCCTTCAGTTCATATATTTAACTGATCTGCTCTGTAGATTAAAGATTCATATTTATGAGGCCCGGGGCTGGGTGTAGCCAAGGGTCCTAGAAGGGCATGGCAGCATGGTAAACACAGAGATAGGAATTAGTGAATAAAAAACACAGCAGCAGCAGACCTCTCTATGCCCCAGTGCCTTGCTCTCATGTTCTTTCTTTCACTCACTCTTTCTCTCTCCACTTTGCACTTTTCTCCCTCCATGCTGCTGTCACTTATCCATAAACTGAAGAGTGGACTGACAATACGCCGAGACCTCAGGGCAAAAGCAGGACTGTTTACTGTAAAATGAATAACGATGGCCCAGTTATGCCCAGATGATCTTAAATAAGAGACCTTTGGAATCTGCACCAAATGTGCTCCTTTTTTTGTTTGCCCTCTTCAGTGCTGCTGTTATTTGTGTTCTCTCCTGGCTACGTGCACTCACTCTCCACTAGATTATAAAGCATCATAAAATAGGATTTATGAAGCTGTCTTTTTTCCCCCTCCCCACTATTTCTTGTCTCTGAAGGACGGCAGGAAATGCAAGGATCTTAGCAGCAGCCTTATTCACAGGCACTCTTCTTAACACTGAGACCTTCTCACAGCTACGCTTCTCATTAGTGATACACAGGGAAAAAAAATAATTTTCTTCTCAAGGATTTGCATCAGCATTATGGTGTTGATTTGATAGGTGCTTCTTGTTGCCAGGAAACATTTGCACAGATTAATAACCCTCGGCCTTGAATTATTCCCCGTGGCTTTGAGCGCACCTATATGCATTTCATCAACATGTAATTTGTCCAGCACATACAGAGCTGTGAAGAGTGCTCCTACAGATTGCTGACTAACACACTGCTCTAGTTATTCATCCTGCTGGAACAGCTTCAGAAATTAATTGAGTATGAAGGACTTGTGAGTGAGTTGTCTTGCATTTTCAGTCAGAATTGTAGTAATTGTTGTCTTTAAACGCATTCACACCAAGTTATGGCAGTTCTGCCCATGCTTGCCATTGAGAAATTCAGACAGTAGTCCACATGTGTTCTCTGTGCTGTACATTTTAAGTATCTCCATTAGTGTCCATTAGTGATGTCCTGCTACAGCTACATGTACACAATGTTGCAGACTGTGCAGCAACATATTGACAGGGTCATACATTCACTCTATTTGTTGCAGGGAAAGAAAATGAATGTCTCCTGTTGTTCTGGGGCAAACATTCCAATATTTGAAAAAATAACTCTGATGTCACTAAGGACTGAAATTTAGGATGTTTTGATGTCTGCTGCTTCACTTTGGACCATTCTTTTTATTTATGTGTTTCTTCTGAGTCACCCAGCTTTGTGCAGCACTGAATTGCTGGAGTTCTTTGTGTGGCTTACTTTCCAGCTTGGTTACGTGCCGCTTGCTGCTCTAAAGGGCTGTGCGTTATGTGCAAAGGTGTGGGATAAATGTTGAGGTGAACAGTCAAAAAGAGTTTTGTATCCCTTATTACTCATCAGTGAGTGCCATGGTTGAAGGCTGGTGAAGAGAAAATGGTGCTAAAAAGTCCAACTCCTCTCAAAGGGAATAAGCAATAAATACAATGACAATATGCCTGACAATATCTAAATGTGTAAAAATATTAATGGCCTTTTATTATTTTTCATTTTAGGAATAAGTTCTGTTTCATTTTTAATGGGTGGTGTCTCTCTGTAGACACCAGGGAAAATCCATCCATCCATCCATCCACTTTCTATATGGCTTATCCGTCAGGGTCGCAGGGGTGGGGGTGGGGTGGTATGCTGGAGCCTTTCCCAGCTGACTCCAGGCGAGAGGCGGGGTTCATCCTGGACTGGTTGCCAGTCAGTCACAGGGCTGACACACAAAGACACACACACACACACCTAGGGGCAATGTAGAGCAGCCAATTAACCTAATGTGCGTGGTTTTGGGATTGTGGGAGGAAGCCAAAGTACCCAGCGAAAACCCACAGGGACAACATGCAAACTCTGCACAGAAGGATCTAGACCAGGATTCGAACCTGGAACCCTCTTGCTGCACCACCGCGCCGCCCCCACCAGGGAAAATAATGACTCTAATACCAAAATGGGCTTCAAAACGGATGTAAATGCAAACATAATTATGGCATGAATATATGCAATGTTATATTAAATGAAATCAAAACGTAATTGATCTGATAAGTATTTGCCCTATTCAACAGAATTCCACAAAATATTGAGAAAATATTCAGTCGTAAATCTTGAATTTCTCTTTCACTGCTTGCAGAACAATGAAGTCTTTCCAGCTTAGATCTCCATCATGTCATTGTGTTCGGCAAAATGCTCAGCCTCTACTTTCACAGATAATGATATAACCATGGCAACAGAGACACCTTGGAAAAGGGCAGGAAGAAAACTTAGACATTACTGTCAGTCAAAACCCAGTTCTCAGTTTTCAAATGAGAAACACAACTCTGTTGATTATCTCACCTGACCTGCAGAAAAACACTTTGACACTCCGATAGAGCTTTGAATGTAGGCCTTAGCTGTGGGTCCTGGTACATTAATCATTGTTGATGCAATTAGAATTTTTACTTACCCCCACCGCACACTGGCAGCTTGAAGCTACACGTGTAGATAGAAGGCACATGTATCAGAATAATTTCAGGTTCCTCCGATCAACCGCATGTCAGTTAACATCAGTCGGACTAATGTTCTGCGAGGACTTACTGAGTGACACGCCATGGCCCAGAGTGTGAAATCCTTCAAAACATCGAGGAAGTGCCAACCCTGAGACTTGCCCTAACCTTGCCTTGAGCCAAGTGTTGATGAGTCTGCGGTGTGACTGAAACTTCAAAGGCATTTCAGCTCACTAAGCAGAGGATGCTCCTTCTCTCTCATCTTCACTCAACTGAATCGCTCTCCAGAAGGACATGTTAATGGATTGAAAATTTAAAAAAAAAAAAAAGTTTGCTTGGCACTTTCTTGGAACACCTTTGACCACTGTGGATATGAGCAAATTAACTGCTGGTAACGTTAATGTCATTAAGCAGTTGGTTTGATCCCTGAATGCTAAAAACAACCTGACAAGCCATTGAAATGGAGTGAAAGGGCTGGTGGCGCTTATGCTTCTCCTGTTTATTTCTGGTGATTTAAAAGCTGCTGCAGTGTGCACAGCCACAGCAGCGATCATACTGCACTTTTCATCATTTCAGTGAACAAGGTAAAATAGACAACATCACATGCGAAGTCTCTAATTAAAACAGTGTTTTGCATATTTGAGAATTTGTACATCTCAGCACCATCACACACAAGTAGCAATTGAGAGGACGTTGTGAGGTGAATAAATAGCAGAGTTCCCTGCTTAGTTTGTCTGTTGTGTTCACAGACAAATGGAGGCAGGAAGAGTGTGGTTCTTTTCAAAGGCTGCCTGCGAAAACCTGATGGATGCACAAATTAACACACAGAGGAGAGGAGTTGCATTCCAAAGCCTCCAATGTTATAATTACAGCTCTTTCTTCCTCCTTGACAAACATAAAGGGGGGGATTTTATCTCACTCCCTGCTCACATCCTCTTTCGCCCTCTCTTCTCCACCTCTCACTGCACAGCATGGCGAGCTGGCATTAATTGCTCCAAAAAGCTGTGGAGGCACAACAAGTGCTTCTCATCCTGGTATAATTGTGTCTGCAGGAGTTGGAGGGCTTGGGAAGAAAGAGGGCTTTGCTGCTTACAAGAAAGGCTTTGTAGTGAGTGTTGAGAGAGGGGGACGTTTGAAAGAACGTGATATGATGGCGCTCTCTTGTGGACAGATGGTGAAAGAAAATGTACTTGTTTCTGGGTGAAATAAATGTGAAGAGAGGGATTATAAAAAGGCAAAGTCACAGAAAATATTGTTTGCTGTGCTTGATATGATGACTGACATGATTGTTAGTGCATAAAATCTTTCATTGTGTGGCACTTGATTCTAAATAATATCATCTTTATCATCATTTTCCTGTGAATTGCGAAAACATGATGCAATGTGGTCCATAGACCTCACTTAATGTGTGAAGACAGTTTGACTCTCACAATGAAAAATTATTCTGGGGGGGAAACCACAGTTTGTCATTATTTTGTCTTTCAAAGATCTAACATATCTCTGTCTTATGATTGAATACTGTACTACTTCTACATGTCCTAGTAACTAAACCAAAACAAACTAATTTGATTGGGAGCTGATGTCAGGTAGTGGCAGACAGGTGATCAAGGTCTCCTTCTCCTGAACATTTCTCAGACTGTGTCTAAACCATCTTTGCATGATTAAGGCGGAGCTTTGGCCTCTTCAAAATGCTGACCTCCTGCTCACTGGTGTATTCACAATTTTTTTATAGTACAGCATGAGCCTACCTGGTTTGTATGGCTGAAACTGTGATTCATCAGAGCTTCTTCCTTTCACTGACAGACTGTTTTTGTTCATTTCAAAGGTTTATCACAGACAGAAAAGACCCTGCATGCAGTTTTATTAAAGTAGAAGTTCCAATGCAGTGATGTAAAGATACTGCATTACAAGACAAAGTCCTGGTTTCAAAATCCCTTTTATATAAGTGTAAATAAGTATTATCAGCTAAAAGGACTGACTGATTAGATTGTATGTTGAATAATGAATCAACATGCAAGCAGCTGGTTGAGGGGGAGCCAGTTTTAATAACTCAGAAAATTTAATCCGGTTGTTTCGAATTGCAGGGGGTCTGGCCGCTCTGAAGGAGCATAAAATAAGCCTGAGAGATTGTGAGATGACTAGTGGGAGAAGAAAGAAGGGAAAAAATGGCTTTGGATACACAAACTGCAACTAGTATAAAGTAGAATATTTGGCCATAAAATGTAGTGAAGCAGACATATAAAGTGACATTAAATAGAAATGCTTGAGTAAATGTCAAAAATGTCCTTTAGTACAGTACTTGATGTCCATGTACTTGTTATACTCCATACAGGTAAGAGTGTAAGTTTCAGTAATGGAACTTACCCTGCAGTTGTACTGTAATGAGGACTGACCCGCTTGATGCTTGCACGGCTGCCTCCTACATAGCAGTGGTGTCATCTTCGAGTCTATTTATTGTACACCTTTGATATTTTAACTGTATGCTGAACCCCCCACCCCCCTTCTCCCCGTCGGTGACAGGCTGGAATGGAAGTTGAAGCTCCTGCATATACACTTTTCATTATTCAGAGGCACATGTGCAATTGGACCCAGCAGGATCTGCTTGTGCTGCAGGATACAGGTTTATATTTGTGTGTGTGATACTCTGATATGAACCTCAGAGGTGATGAAGACATTTCTGAGGCAAGTAAGTGAGTAAAGAAAAAAAAACACAAAAGGGAAGTTTGCGCTAAACATGGGTAGTTTTTATTTAGCTAGTGAGTTACCTAGAGGAGAAAACTGTCACATCCTTGCAGTTGATGTCTTGCAGTGTTGGGGGAATCCCAGTCAAGCCAATCAGGAGAGGGTGGTGGAGGGGGGTTTCTCCCAAAAGTGCTAAGAGTTGTTGAGGACAGACAGTCTGATTGAGCCTGAGGTACAGTAGAGTACATCAACATCAGAGCAAAGACAGTCGCCCACAGGGCCTCGAGGAGGCCACTGCAGCAGGTTTCTCCTCAGACAAATGCACTTCAGAATGACAGAATCACAAGAGAGAGAGAGAACAAAAACCCAAACATGTGCACTGGCCAGTGATTGCCAGCCTGCTGCATAATTTTAATCTTTTGGTACACAGAAACGGATGCAGAGAGAAAGAGTTGTGAGTGTGTGTGTGTTGGGGCAGGGGGAATACATCCTATGATTGGCATGATTGTGGCTGTTTCCCAATTATTTCGTCCCACCTGTCAATCACCCAAACCTCAGTCTGAGGAGGATCAGACAGTTGACTACAGATTCAAGTAAAAGATTAATTCATACATATTGTCTTTAATTCTCTTCAGGAGCTGATGAGGCTCGCCAGTATCGAAAACATTTGAGGCATTACCAAAAAGAATTACCCGCCGAAATCTTCTGACCACTTTGGTTAGTCAGTTAGTTGCTCACAAACAAAAGTCAAAAAAGAACACAAGAACAGATAGAGAGTTAAGGAAACTGGTAGAGGCTGTTTGGAGGGACTGAAAGTGCTTTAAAGACAAGAGTATTCAAAGTGGGTTACGTTCTTTTTCGCGTGAGACACGGGGTGGGGGGGTTTTGATGCACCAGTCAGCGGATACAGATGAGTCCATCTAGTGTCATGTTCAAGTGTTCAGAGACATTGTCATCTTCAGCAGAAAGATTGTGAGAGCCTTCCCTCCTTGCGGTTAGGCATTTTTTTTTATTTAAGGTCCTACGTCATTAGTGTTGCAGCTGTGGCAGAGAGCTTGCTTGAAGGTTACTGTTTATTTCTATTGCGCTCCTGGCAAGAGAATAAACAGAAAAGTGATAATCAGTGGATGGCACTGCAAGAAGAGCAACAAGGGACACAAACATGAACAAAAGCTACAAGTACAACATCGGAGCTGCCTGGAATTTCAATCACGGGATAAATGTCAAATGTACACGCAAGGTCCCAGCTGAAGATGTGTACACTTCACATGTTGTTGCTGACTGTTCATCCTGGGATGCATTAAATGTCTCAGGGGAAGCTGGGCGCTCTGATAGGTGCTCCTGAATATACTACTACCAGAGATGGCTAAAAACCACTTATGAAAGCAATCAATATTGATCAAACTTTCAAGAAGAGATGCATCAAATGTAATGATTGTGTCGATCTCATACACTGCTTAGGATTTACTGAAGTTTTCTATTTTGGGATGTCTCCAAAGGGACCAAAGAGAAAAATTAACTATTAAAACAATAAATAACAATAACTTGTGACTAGAGAACAGTTGTCGAAAGTCTAAATCCAAAAGCATTTTTCATGTGATCTCATAAAGCCTTGCAAAGAATGAGACTGAACACTGTGACTTCCCGTTCTCCGGAAAGTGTTGGTTTCAGTAACAAACATTTGAATCTTAGATCAAAGAAAACTCAAATGATGTTTGGTATGTTATCTCAAACATTATTATATTCCAGCATGAGCACAGTCTCACATATCTTTTGTGAAAAAAAAAAATCATGATTAGGTATTTGTGTTGCCACATAAAGTGTTTACAGGGCTCCTCCGATGAAAGCAACCTTTAAGAGGAGAAATGCTTATTTTACTTTCATGTAACTCTATAATTTTTACAACCAATCACCAAAGCAGGACACATAGAGCGTTCTCTGTCTTGTGATGAAATAAGAGAGACACAGAGCAAGCAACAAAACATGAGTAATACAGCTAAAATAACAAATATTCAAAGGTGTGTCATGGATTACAAAAACAGAGGAATGTTGTTTTGCATGAAAGATGCAATGGAGCAAATAAAACCGTGGGAAAAAAACCATGAAAGAATAAGAGACCCTACAACTCAGACTATTTGCGTCATCTTTTAGGAGGAGCAGCACTGAGGGATGGGTGTCCATGTCAGTGTTCTGGGAAAGCTGTGTGAGACCCAGGCCTCAAATGTAACTCTGTCCCCACCATCCACACACGATCTTATACCTCAGCAAGGATGGTGGCCAAATATTCAACTATTTGATTCAAAATAACTGACGGAAGGTCATAAATTATTTCTTCATAAAATTAGTTATTAATTATTATAGTCGTTATTTTCCCTGGTGGGGGCGGCAGTGGTTAGCACTGTCGCCTCATAGCAAGAGGGTTCCAGGTTCGAATCCCGGTCTGGGCCCTTCTGTGTGGAGTTTGCATGTTCTCCGGCTTCCTCCCACAATCCCAAAAACATGCACATTAGGTTAATTTACTCCATGTTCCCCCTAGGTGTGAGAGTGTGCATGTGTGGTTGTCTGTCTTTGTGTGTCAGCCCTGTGACTGACTGGCGACCAGTCCAGGGTGTAGCCCGCCTCTCGCCTGGAGTCAGCTGGGAAAGGCTCAAGCCCCCCCGTGACCCTGACACATAAGCAGATGGATGGCATAAAATCCCCTGTATGAACAGATATTATGTCTGAATTTTAGGTAATATAACTTCTTCCTGGAGTAAGAATCATCCAAATGAAACACATCTCTACTGGTGTGACACGCGGTAACCATTACAGCAGACTGTTCTTCAGCTGCGCACACCGTGAGCTTCCTTATTACAATACATCCAGGGGAAGCTAACCTCCAAGTATTAATTTCCAAATTAGTTATGCTAATCAAATCCTGCAACAACATTTAAATCCAAAGTTATCTTTTTTTATAAAAATGTTTTGTGAAGGTGTTATAGTGCAGGTAGCTGTGCCGGTCTGACACCTCTCAAAGTTCGGAAAGGACAGGCCAAACAACAGAGAACAATTAACCTTGTCAGGCGAAGGAGGGTGAGGCCTCAGCTGGGCCGATCCTGTCATGTAGGAGGTCAGGGCTACAAAAGCAGCACAGCGCAACGCCTGCACAACGCAGGATGAAACAGGCTTTCTACTGACAGGTTGTTTTCAGAAGCCTGAAAACATTGACTTGAAATATTTATGAGAAAGTAACCCAGCGCATATTAACAAGGTCAGCAGCGAGGAGTCAATACAGCATCAATGGAGCACCAGCAGTAGGGGAGTGGGAGAAAAAGGAGGGAGCGGGTCATGGGGGTTTTCTAAACACAATTAGATTAGGATACTGGTGAATCGAAGAATGGATGCAGCAGAATACTAGCAATGATAACATGTTATTCGGTCCGTGGCTGCAGTTTTTCCACAACAGCAACATCCCACTGTTTTTACTACTCAGACTATGTGGTACACCACTCTTATTATCACTGAAACATATTTCAGTTTCCCCTCAGACTGCGCTTACAGTGCGTCCTCTTCAAAACTTTACACTGACAAGTGCAAACATGCATTTTTACCATGCATTTGGCTGGAAAACTTTTCTTTTTTTTTCCAAGTCAACCCTTTAGAGCATCTGAGGCAAACTGTACCAACTCACAGGCACATTGCAGCCAGTTTGTAGACCGGGGGCTTATGTTGTTAAAGACTAATAAAGCATGAGGAGCCTGTGGAGAGCAGAGAGGCTCTGCGTTCAAAGGGAGATCAGAGCCTACATCTGCCTTTGTCTGAGAGAGGAATGCCAGGAATGTGGGCTATTTCAGGAAACCTCTATGCATCTAACTCCACTTGGGAAGATCACTGCAATCTCAACAGCACAAGATGGCTGATGAGGAATCAGCGTTTCCTGAGCCTGCTTATGAGTAATGGTGGCATGTCAATCTGCTGACAGGCCTCTGGGAACTTCCATTTACAGACTGTTCATTCAGCCACAGGATGTTAACAACCTCTGTCTAAGAGCAGGTGGAACAAGATCAGCTGATTACAGTCTGGCTACAGCCTGTAGCAATGACTCAGTGAAAGTTAGCCTCCCTTTAACTAAACTGAACTGTCTCGTGCATACAAACAAGCTATTTACAGGGAACAAGGCCCTTTTTATGTGTGTTTATCTCACCTTCCTCAGAGCCTCCTCCTCTTCCTGACGTTTCTCATAATGTGCAAAGTCATCAAAGATTGAGGTGGTATGCTTGTAAGTGGCGATAATTTTAAGCACTTGTTTGGCCTTCTCCAGAGGCACTTCTTGCGTGTCCCTGGAGTTGGTCACTGGCTTGTTGTCATTGTTCTCCAGCCGGATGTGTCGCAGCTGGTTGTTGGGCACGTCTTTGATGAAAACCCACTTCACCTCAAACTTGCCCTTCCACTTGTCCTGAGACCAGACGCCTGCATAGGCATTGTAGTCCACCGGTGAGCGCATCTCAGCCACACCACAGAAGTGCCCACTGCCATTGACGCTGAACAACAGGTACAGGGGACCCTTGTTGCCCAGTGAGCGGTAGGCCCCATCCAGGCGCTTGTTGCCATGTTCCGTACTGCACCAGATAGAGTACTTGATTGAGCGGTGGATGTCATCTTCCGAATAGCTCTTGATAATGAAAACACGTCCATTTTTCAAGTTCCAGTCAAAGTCTTTGGGGTTGTAGTTGTTGAGAGCTCGGAGTTTCTCCAGCATGGGATGCACTTCTCCAGAGCAAGAGGAGGCACTCAGTGGGACACCCCCACCCAGACCAAAGCCCTCACCCCGGTTCCTGGGAGCTACCCAACGGTTGGGGGGTGGACCAGGCTGCTGGGGTTGTTGCTGATGAAGGGGCTGTGGGGGGCCAGGTTGAGAGGAGAGCTGCAGGTGAGGAGGGCCAGGGGGTAAAGGATGTGGGTGTTGGGAGGACTGGAGAGACTGGAGCTGGAAGGGCTGGTGTTGGTGCTGGGGCTGGTGTTGGTGTTGAGGCTGAGGGGGCAATGGGTTCTGCAGTAAGGGTTGGTGCTGTGCAAGGAGAGGCTGTTGCACCAGGGGCTGTGGGGGCATCATAGTCTGAGCTAATGGGGGCTTGTTCAGAGAGCCCTTATCGTCCCAAGTACCAATGTTCATATTGTGCTTTATAGGGGGTGGGGGAATAGTAGTGCCTCCCCCCATCCCCATGTTGGCTTTGGGTTTGACCTTGGGTTGCGGCTTGGCCGGCTTCTTGGCAATGGCTGCCCAGGAGGCAGGTTTAGGTGCGGACGAGCTGACAGACGGAGGGAGGCTATTGGCTGCCATACTGCTCATACCTGCTGTGCCTCCTAGGGGTGAGCCCACGGTTTTGGTGACAGCTGCCACCATGTCTGTACCCAGTTTTAACCCTGTCATACCCTGCTCAATGCTATTCAGCACCGGGACTTTGCTAAGCTGGGTGTCACTTCCAAAACCTGCCTGCCCGTCCGTGATGGCCCGACCCAGCGAGCTGGGGGCATATCCGTAGCTGTTACTGTAGACTGAACTCTGCGTGGACTGACCCTGAGAGACACTGGTACCCCAGGTAGAAAAGTCCGCATTGCCGGGAAAGAAGTTGAAGCCATGCTGGCCCAGGAAGGGAGGCGTGTTCCCCAGGGCACCTGGCTGGCTGAACACACCGTCAGGGATGAAGTGTGGCTCGCCATTGCTCATCTGTCCATATGTAGTTAGGTAGGGCATAGGAGGGTCTCCTGCTGTGGACCAAGCAGCCTCTCCCAGAGAGTAAGGAAAACCAATGGATGGAGCATAGTAGCTAGGCATGTAGGGGTCAGACATTGGTGGATAGCTGTTACTCTGTGTGACAAAGGGAGACAGTTGGCTAATGTACAATACAAAATGACAAGCGGCACATTTAACAAGATCAGCAAATAATCTAACACGATGACATAATATTATGAACGGAGAAGATCTATTCTGTGTTGCAGGAACATGTGTCATCTTTAGGATCAAATGAGAAAAATCACAAAATTGGAGTGGCTGTATTCATGTGTTTAGTGGCTGACGCCTAACATATGCAGCTAATATACCCAAGAGATCTAGTTGACAGATTGACCATAATATGGTCTATTATAGGACATTACCTGATTTGTCTGGCCACTTAGGTAAGGCTCAAAATCATCATCATTCACACCATCCTTTTGATGCATCGATCCGTTTTGCACTGGAAGGGTGGAAACAGAAGATATTAAATCATCATGTGCTGTCAGATGTCATGTGATTACACTGATGTCATAAGTGATAAAGGCAAGATCTCCGAACAAATGGTGAACTGGAGACATTCAACAATGGCAACATAAATAATAAGCTGCAGTTCAGGCTACAGTTTCATAGCACAATCACTAACCTAAGTCCCCTGATAGCATGTTAGCTAATTTTAAAATCACAAGCGCCGGCTATGCCCATAGCTTTGCCACACTGGAATACATTTTAATAAACGAGGGCTTGAGCATCATTTAAACACCACTGCTGAAAGCCTTACCTTTATTTCCTTGTCCTTTAGGTCTCTGAAATAATGGGCAGCACAGGAAAAAGAGGTGAGACTGTTGTCAGATCACGACAGGAAGCAACAAGCACACACACACACAGCGAGAGGGAACAGGCTGCATCCTAATACATGGAAAAATATAACAGACGATCGTAGTAACCTCAAGCTAAAACCATCAGCCCGGATGTTAACATTTACAGGTTGCTTCGTGCTATTGACCGGATGTCAAACGCTCTGACATCCAGTAAACGGTGCCGCATAGGCAGCCGGCTACAGCCTGAGTTGTTTGGCAGTACAGTTGGCCTACATTATAGCCAATAGCTATCATATATCAACGACTTTTACAGCCTGTTTGATCTGACATACCACACCAACATCAAACTGTTGTCGGCAAAGTTTCATTCCGCCGCACGGCTGATTTATACCACAATTCAGCTTTCCATACACGAACCTGATCGACAGTGGTCGCAGACATCCTCCAGGAACCGAAACTGATCGCTGTTTGTGAGACTGTCCGCGGCTTCCCCCTGCTTCTCTCTTCACTCCGGCGCTTTCCTGACTCGTCTCTCGGGTTGTCCAATCACTCTGTAACGGTTACAAGGCAGCGTTTCCCCCCCCTGTGGTCAGACCTGACGACGATCCGCTTCTTCTTCTGGCTGTTACAGACGGCGACTTCGGGTCTGTAGAGAAGGCGTCAGTTAACTTAATGTGTCCGATCCCGTCACAGATTGTATAGTAGAGTCAATCTGAAACTGACTAGTTTCTCACTAGAATATCCCTTACCATATTCCACAATGGCGGACAGGCTTCTTACTCCCGCTTCCGTTCCGTTCTGCTGCTCCGTGACCTTCCGCCTGTGACGCTCTGAGTCATGTTACAAACTGACACTTCACATGACAGTCACAAACACACAAGTTCCCTGCTACTTTCATTTTATTCTCTATTCACGGTTATTTTAGCCGTTTTACTGACCTGCTATGGTCCTGTCAGATCTATATATATATATATATAAACAATCAGTCCATCAGGGATCAGGGAGCCACTTTTAGCTTAACCAGCAAATACCAAGCCCAGATTTTCACGTGGACAAAATAAAATTAGTACAAAATTAATTGCATTCAAAATTATAAATACATGCATAAGTGTAAGTGTGTTGAACGCGAGTCGTGTACAAAACTTTAGGCTCATTGAGTATTTTCCATTTCCTGTTGTTTTCTATTTATATTTCACTGCATTTCAGAGGCAGCTGTAACAGACAGAAAAGACTTTAAATCAGAGCATATGACGCAGAAAATATGATGTATTGTTATTGGTTACCGGATAAAAAAGTACCTTAGATTAGCTTCTCTATCTATAAACCCTCACCTAGACTAAATTCAAGAGTAAATAAAGGGATTTTACCTTCTTTTGACAAATACATCTAGGTTGCTTACTTATATTGACTAACAAAGAAATCCAGCTGGCTTTTTCCTGCCACTATAGATGTAAGGTATAGAAATAGTTTAACCCAATCCATCAATGTCTTTGATGGATTGACTGAAAATGATAAGGGCCACTGTGACACGTAATTAGGCTACTTTTTAATTGGATTCTTTGAGTTAATCTTTTGATAATATTCATGCACTTTTTCTTAAGTTAATCTAAGTTTGAATGCACGACTTTTGCTTGTAATGGAACATTTTTTCACTGTAGCACGTCTACTTCTATTTGAAGGATCTGAACACCTTCTTCCACTACTGCTCTATGAGTGGACGAGAGTCTCTGGCGCTACTCTCGCGATATTTCCTCAGTGGGGTCAGGATCAGTATGGCAGCCGTCGCGCTGAGGTCCTGTCGCAGAGGACTTTCACAGATATTAAGTAATGGAGGGCTCGCAGCTTTGTCTTCAAAGCGTCTGGAAGGTTCGTTTAAGCCTGCGGTTAAGGCTCAGTTAATTTCACAACGTTTGGGTTTCACACAAAGGTATTTAAGGGCAGAGAAGGGGGTGTGGCGCACACAGACTGCGTCGTCTTAAAAATGTAAGCCTCGTAAACGGTGTTTGCGCTTGACACTGTTTTTTCACCGTCAAGGTTGATTCTCGTAGTATTTTAAAACACATTAAATCGCCTGAATTATCCGTGTTACTGTGCCCACATTCTTGCATATGTGATCTATGTGAAAAAGTACCCACGCTCTTGCCCCAGTAACTCACCCATGTGCGGTATTCTGATTTGCGCCAAAAGAAAGCTTGTCTCATTAAATGTGATGTGACATTATGTTCAGCCATGCTGCTAATATAATTCAGCTGCTACGCGCTACATGGAATCATGCATATAATTTCTATGTATTTTATACTTAAATGTCGTATGTTTGTACTATGTGAAGCAGGAGACAGGAGACACAAGTCTACAGTTCAGTATGCTTCACGACCAGATCTTCCAAAGCTGGCCTACAGAAGAGTGAAGGGAAAGAGCCCAGGTGTGGTCTTCCTCCCAGGATATGGCTCCAACATGAACGGGCAGAAAGCTGAAGCACTGGAGGAATTCTGTAGGTCACTAGGGCATTCATATCTTAGGTAAGTCATCCAAGATCTTAAAGTAGATGCATGCTAACACCAACATGGATAATCCACGTATCCATCACACATCCACACTTCTACTTTGTTTTTTGAGATCACTCATTAGATGAGATAATAGGAGTGAGTATTTTTTCTGTGGGACTGCTGCTTTAAAAAAGTGGTCACCATATGATTCAAAGCATACTATGCAAGATTGCTTGTTTGTTTGTAAACACACCATCCGGTTGGCCTGCCCTGCGTGGCTCAATGGGCAAGACCTGAAGAGGGGGAGGAACATTGGTGAAAACAAAGCAGTAAATAAGAGAAATCAAAAGCTATAAAAACACATCCAAACCTCGCGAAAGCCTTTGGATTTGTATGTGAACACAGCTGAAGTATGACCGCCCAAGAGCAGAGCAGAGAAATGGAGGCAGTGCTGTAACTTGGTCGCTGCTTTTATTACAGCTTCCCGACCTCACGCCCTGTACAGTATTGTTGGCTGGGAGGTGGAAATGTCCTGAACACAGCAAAACACTAAGGAAACACCGCCAGTGAGCAGACACTGCCACACACTTCTAGTGGGTCATATGTAATGAGAGAAAGAGATCTGTATGTCTATGTTCTGTCAAATAAGGACTCAATAGTAGTCCATAAGTAATATATGAAATTGTGTTTGTTTTAAATTGTGCAGTCTGATTTGGTTGATTTTGCATTATTGGAATACATACAAAATAATTTTATGTGCACAAAATGTCCTGTGCTGTATCCCTTTGAATTTTGCATGTGAAAAACATGGGTTAGTACAATCATCTAATGTTAATCCATAGTACATTAATGTGTGATATTTTTAGCTATTGGCAGGGGGTGCTATTATTCATATTTAAATACTGACATTGATTTGAGCCCCCCTGCACTGTGTGGATTAGCCCCATTGCAGTAAAGCCAAAAGTATATATATTTCTCTGCTTCTTTTGTCCTTTGTTGATCACATGCCTGCATACTAAATGCTCAAAGGCCTAATCTCATGTTCAGCGTTGTATGTCACTGATTTACTGTATTCATAAAGTCTGAAAAACAAAATTAACTTTGTCTCTGATCTCTCATGGCTGTGGCCATGAGCTATTCTATTTATGTTTATCCAGGTTTGACTACACGGGACATGGGGCTTCGGAGGGGGTGCTAGCAGAAGGAACTATTGGTACCTGGAAAAAAGATGTTCTTTTTGTGTTGGATGAGTTAGCAGAGGGCCCACAGGTAAATATTTTTATATTATTCCAGTGTGTTCAACTCAGATTTAAGATGAACACAGAGAAACTCTTCCCTCCTCAGCAAATGAATTTGAAAACGACCTTCTGATGTCAGTCTCATATCACATTCATCATTCTGTGCGGTGAAGTAAGAATAAACAAAACCTGTTTTTCAGAGAAGGGAGGACTTTTTAATGTGTTTTGTATGATACTGAATATTACACAGATCAAGCAAAAATGATTAACACAATAAAACCTGTACTTAAAACCTAATTTTTCACTCAACAAATAACCAAAAAGAGATTTTTTTAGAGAGCCACTAAAAGAACCGGCTGAAACAACATGATCAGTCATGGAACCGGAATTAATAAAATTCTTCTATTTCCATTTCTATTCTTCGTTGTATGTTCCACCATTTCTCCAGAAGATGGCGCTGTGTTATCGCATTTGTGCTATCATCGCTCTGCATGAGTTTTTATGGGGTGTTCTTCATGAGTTTTAATTTGTATTAATCAGTTGATTCACAGATTCAGTATGATGTCTTGTTTGCTTGTAGATACTGGTGGGTTCCAGTATAGGGGGTTGGCTCATGCTGCTGGCAGCCATTGCAAGACCAGAGAAGACTGCAGCACTTGTGGGCATTTCCACTGCCGCTGATCACATTGTCACATCATTCAACTCCCTTCCTTTGGAGGTAGAAGCTTACAATATCATAATACTTTTTTAGATTTTTTTTGCATTTTCATTCAAACATATTGTCCTGATTTGGATTTGGTCCATGTTTGATTGTGCAGACACGTAAAGAGTTTGAGGAGAAGGGGGAATGGACGGTGCCCACCAAACACTCAGAGGAGGGTCATTACAAGTTCAGCATGGACTTTCTGCGGGAGGCAGAAAATCACTGTGTGCTCCATAGTCCCATCCCCATCACCTGCCCGGTGCGGCTCATTCATGGACTCAAAGATGAGGACGTTCCATGGCACATCTCCATGCAGGTTGCAGAACGCGTCCTCAGCCCTGACGTGGATGTCATCCTTCGGCGACACGGCCAGCACCGCATGTCCGAGAAGGACGACATCAAGCTCATGGTCTACACTATTGACGATCTCATAGACAAGTTGACCACTTTGGTCTGAATAAGGGATGGGAGAGTGAGCTTGAAAGGTTACTAAGATGAGGAGAGAACGACTGTTTACTGGGAAGTCAACCCTCAAGAAATCTACCAAACAATGGCATGTTTCCTGCCAAATATGACCTTTTACCCATCTGTTATTCTCCCCATACTTCTTCTGCCATTTCAATATGCCGTTACAGTGCAGACTATATTAAGAGGGAGCTCTCCTGCTAGCTGTTCCCATATATCTTCAGGTTGCATTTGTATGTTTTCCAGGTTGTTATATGGATTATTACATTGGCCTTTGTTAGGTCTGCTGTTGCTGTTATCTTTGCTGCTGTTCTTATTGTTTCACTGCCCCCCCCCCCCTCTCTTTACGTAGATACGTAGCTTTCCTGTGCCTTTTTTTATTCACTTTTCACCCATTTTGGCCAATAAAACCTCTGCACAACAGAGTGCAGGCCTCAGTCTGTTACCACAACTGCCACAACATTATGAGCTGAAGAGCAACAACTTTCTATGAATTAGGATAGCGTGCGGTTGATATTGAAAAATGCATACATAAATTTACATTTACAACTGTAGGAAATTGAAAGCTGGATTGAAGAAGTTTGACTTTAAGTTATGAGTTAAACACTCTTTTGTGTTTAGCTGCACATTTTAAAAGTGTTAAAATGTGACCCAGCAAAAATAACAACTAAAACCAGCAAAAAGGTGGAATACAATAATCAGGGCAGTTCTTTTATGCAAAACCAGACAGAGTAAAGCACAAAACAATGAAATGAAATGCAAGTCGCAGGCACACTAGCATTTCAACACAGTCGACCACAGTTCTGTCTCATGAGTTAAAAGGTACTGTAGACTACTGCTGTGTGAGACTTGTTTTTAGTAAGTAGAACGTTCCGTTACATGACTCCCCATACCTGTTGGCCTTTCGCCACAGAGAGGCCTGCTGAATGGAGCCACTGGATTGTTGATTATTAACATGTAATTGGCCGCTAGCTGCACTGTGCTCAATGGGGTGGAACGGACCACTGAACTCTCTCAGGTCCGCTTTACTGCAGCAGTGACCTTTAACTCAGTGTTGAGCTATGTGGTCAGTCATTTTTTAGTGTCAAAACTAAACCCAAACATCAATTCATGGGAGAACACAGCATCCCAGTTGTACAGCAGGCGGAGGAGATGTTGCAAAAAGGCACTGCATATGATGATGATAATGTTTTTTACATAAAGTTTATATTTTTGCACAAGATTTTTTCCCCCATGGTAAATAGATCTTTGTTTTCAAAGAAGTGTTTTTTAAGTAGTCCCACATTTTAGTGTTTTGGTTTTTTTTTTTCTTTTTGAAGATAAGGTGGCATGCTTTCCATATTGTGGCTCTGCAAACATTTCCCTTGAACATTTATCGACCACACAAAGCCTCTCAATTCAGGATGCGAAGAGAAACAGCTCCCATCAAACACAGACCCTGACAAACAATAAGCTTTAGCGTAGAAGCCCAACAGAATAATCAGTCAGGAGGGAAACCAAGTAGTTAAAGCGACTATTCCAACAAGACAACAGAAGCAAACCTCAACTGAGCATCTCTGTTGTGAAGAGGTAAGAGGGGTTATATTGTATACAGTGGGTTCATGTTCAGCACTGACTTTAAATCTCAGACGAGAGATTAAAAAATTAAGTCCATTTGGCAGCAGAATGTTTAGTGGTTTTCTGATTATCGCCTCACGCTGATCAAAGCTGACCACGCACTCCAGTGACCACTGTCCGGAAGCAGTGTCACGTCGCATTCTGTGTGGACAGTCTCTGGGGACCCCTCCTGGAGGAGCTAGCATATAAAACGAGTGGCTCGCCCCTCCCGGACTAACTAAATCCAGCCTGGCCCGACGCGCCTGTGCTGCGCTTCATGGATGCTTCAGCAGTTCAGCATCCTCAGCCCTGCTCAGCTCAGCGGAACTGAAACAACGGTGACAGGGGCACAGCTGACCGCTACCTCCTCTTTAGTAAGTGCACTTATTCCGTCTGCATTGAATCAAACTGCGTGGAGCGCGTGACATTGTGTACAATGTTTATGCAACCGACGCAGCGTCGCTGCTGCCGCTGCTGCTGCGTGTGCTTTGCGCAGTTGCCTTTGGGTTTGCAAAATGTTCATGCTTTAAAAAGCTGCAGAATGCGTAGCAGCGTGATGTGCGTGAAACTGAATAGAATTGCATTTTTATTTGTTTTATATGCAGCACAGGGGATTGCTGGCGTAATTTATTTAAACTTAACAGACACTAACTGTTGTACATTGAATGCATGTTTTGTAGGGAGATTAAACTTTTTGAAAACACGTTTGATTGTTGATGATTGGCGGTCATACTTGAACTATTATCTCGTGCCATCACTGCACGCACTCTCCGGAAACGGGCTTGATTGTTACCATAGCAAAGAGGGCTCGTCACTGTTTGGGACAGCAGCCAGGGACCACACCCTTCCTTGCTTCAGCTTCCAGAGATCCGCCTGGGTGGAGTGCCAGGCATGGCTTTTAACACTGATTTAATGCTGCAGCTTTTCCTTGTACCAAAAAAAATGTATCTATTGTCATTTAATCAAGATACAAAATAATCACTACTGTACTACAGCAGGTACATTATATGAATGTTATGATGGTTTTTCTGTCAGTAGTTACAGAGCGTTGCTGTCTCAGCCTCATGTGTGCCATTTGTTCTCCTCAGGGCTACTGTACACTGTATAAAGTGCTGCCATGGCGAACAGAGGGCCCAGCTATGGACTGAGCCGAGAGGTGCAGGAGAAGATCGAGCAGAAGTACGACCCAGACCTGGAGCAGCGATTGGTGGACTGGATATTTGCACAGTGTGGGGGGAACCTGGAGAGGCCGCAGCCAGGCAGAGAGAACTTCCAGAAATGGCTCATGGACGGGACAGTGAGTGGCTGCTGTGCCTGTACTCAAAATAGAAGTTACTATTGAATTATTAAAGCAGATACACTAGCTCTGTCAGGTTTAAAGAGCCATTGAAGTAAAAGAAATAATAAATAATCCTGCTCAATTGTTGGAATCATTTTCATTACTCCTGGTTGAAGGGAGGAGTCCTGCTGACAGTGCAGGGAAACAAAAAGTGAAATTTAAATTGACAGCCGTTGAACTGAGTCATTCTAGGAGGCACTGATGAAACCCCCCTCTGTCTTCATGAGTAGCACTATAAGCCATTAACAGCCAATTATGAAATACACCCTGCATGGTGCTGCAATGTATCCTTGCATGACTCTCCAGCTGACTGGCTAAAGTTAAAGTAAACAAACAAACAGCAACAACAAAACATCCCTCATAGACCAGGCAGAGATATTGATTGCTGCACAGGCAAGTAACTCAACAGACAATAATTCAGCGCAGCCACAAAACATGCCGCAACATGTTCTCTTAGGGCATGACAGCAGTTGTTCACGGAAATGCTTCTAATCACTCACAGAAGAGATTGACAAGGGAAGATGAGGGAAAGTTGCGAAATGGAACCTTTTAGTTATGGAATTTAAACTAGAGATGCACCGATACTAATACTGGTTATCGGTCTGATACTGACTCAGATAGCTGGATTGGATATCAGTGACAATAGGCAGATCTGGTGTTGGATAACTTAATTTTAATAATCTATAACTTAGTATGTTTATATGTATTGATTTTTTATTATTATTTGTTACATTCCTCTTTTACAAAGTTAGGAAAACAATGTTTAAATCAAACTTGATGTTGCCTTACACATAAGATAATGATTACAGTCTCCTCCATACAGTGAGGTATGCAGCTTCTTAATTAAACACTGGTATTGGACAGATGCTCGACGTGGGCCGATACCTAAAACCCAGGTATCAGTGTTGATATCAGAACTGAAAAGGTCAAGCCAGTGCATCCCAATTTATGCATGACAAATAGGAGTGTGACAAAGTAGACCCTCTGCTGTCCTTTTGATGTGGTCAGTGTGTCAGTTTGGTGTGATCAGGCAAGATGTGTTTTTAACTCCTTTGTCCCAGATCCTCTGTAGGCTTATCAACAGCCTTTACCCGAGAGGGAAGGAGCCTATAAAGAAGATTCCAGAGACACAGATGGCCTTCAAACAGATGGAGAAGATCTCTCAGTTCCTGCAAGCAGCTGAGGCTTATGGAGTCACAACCACTGACATATTTCAAACTGTGGACCTCTGGGAAGGTGACTGCACCTCTGATTTCTTACTTAACTACTGCTGGAGCGGTATATATATCCATTCACATGGAAGTTTTCACTACATGTCATAACAGCTTCATTCTTTTGCTTTGGCTATAGGAAAGGACATGGCAGCAGTGCAAAGAACTCTTATGGCTCTGGGGAGTCTGGCTGTCACTAAGGATGATGGTCATTACAGAGGTGACCGAGACTGGTTTCACAAGTAAGGAGAAACCTCGCTGTGACATAGGAGCTTCACATTTTCACTGCTGTATGGCCATATGATGCTATGATGTTCTTCCTTCTACCTCACCTTGTAACTGTTGTATATGCATAGGAAAGCCCAGGGATATCGGCGAGAGTTCAGTCAAGAGCAGCTTCGCCAAGGCCAGTGTTTGATCAGCCTGCAGATGGGCAGCAACCGCGGGGCTTCCCAAGCTGGTATGACGGGCTACGGTATGCACCGTCAAATCATGTAGAACACTTACTAGCTAATCTGCACCTAACCCCTGCTCAGACCTTATTTTATACTGATACCACGAAACTATAGTGTTCATATCCTTTGTAGCACCTGCAGTGTTAACCTCACTTTCCCTGGATCTGCTGCTTTGCCAAACAGTGTTCTGTCTTATAAACTGATGTCAGATGTCCTCCTTCTTCGAGCTCTCTTCTTGTCAAGTGCTGTCTTTTAACAAGTTAGCTTTGTTAACTCTGTTTCCTTACTTTCCACATCCACCTGAGCAATGTGGAACTCAAAGTCATTCAGTATCTTATGTCGTAGTCTTATGGAGAATTTAAGATTAAAATCTGTATACAAAACAAGCCATCAGTGTTATACATTTCAAATCTGAAATACCATTACAGCATGTTCTATACTAGTTATTTGTATGTATGCATGCATTTATTTACACTTATCTTTGGTTGCTGTTTTAGAAGAGTCTGTAAGTGTAAAATTATTTAGCCTTAGACCTAATGGAACTCAATGACCGTCAATGTCTCTGCTATCTTGTCTGAAGACTTGTTGCAGTATCCTCTGTAACCGAATCAACCTCACGTTGTGCCTGGTTATGGGACTACAGAGACTGGGTCCTGCTATATTGGCCTCAAATTCTAAATGAGTTTCTCTCATTCTGAGCCATGCCCTTGTTATTTGTTTGTTAGATCTATGATGTGTCCACTTTGTGTTCCAAGCAAGTAAATGTGCAGTAGCCAACATGTATGACAGGTAAAGACATTGCTTGAATGTGCACTTTTATGTATTGTCATGTTTCTATTTTTTAAAATATTTATATCTGGAGGCTTGTGAAAAGAATTGTTGAAGAAATAAAGTATGTGAACATGTGTCTGTGTAACACAAGCTGGGTTTCTTGATAGCGGGGAAGTCGAGGGTGTATGCTGTGTGCTCAGAGGGTTGCTTTCTTTCTTATCTCAGTTTGATGCACCAGCTCCTCCCTTGTGCCCATCCCTGCTGTCTCTCCTCACTGTACACAATCTAATAAAGGGGCAGCAGTCCGGCATAATCAGGATGATGAATCCTTTACCAGATAGTCTTGATTCAAGCCTGTGTGCTGGGAAACCTTTGCCTTGCTGAGTGACCTTGAGTATTAAATCCCTAGCTGGTCCAGTGATGCTGTTTAATAGCTGATAGAAGAGTCAACATTTAATGTATTTGCAAAAAAAGTTGTGTGTCTCCAGTGATTTTGTGTACCGCTTACCAGCCAAGGGAAATTCAGTGACCTAATGTTCACTCTAAATGTGGTTAACACTAAAATCAGTCAAGCATCGAGATTACATCTGAGGGGCAGTATCATTAAGGTAAACAGTGATCTTTATCTAAGGCATTTTACTGAGGTGGGGTTGGGCTTTAGGCCACAAAAGGTCAGATTTTATGTCAGTGATCCAGTTTATGGGGTCAATTGCTCCTGACTGTTGGCATTTTAAGGAGCACATATGAGAAAAGCATGCATGAGTTAACATTTTAGCTTGCTATTAGAATCCGGTGACTAAACAGAGCCCATTAAAGTCTTTTTAGTGGTACATTAAAAAGAAAATAATCTGCTGTGCAGAGATGAGTGAGGACAGCATGTAATCATTTACATAAGTTTAACATCCTATTTGCCTTGCTGTATACGTAGGAAAGCAGCACATGTGAAGCTATGTCACCTTTTGCATGACTGACACTCACATACGCTTTGAGTCTGTGCATAGTATTAGTCTCAACTAGACTGGAGAAGATTCTCAGGGAGCGCAGGTGAAGTGTAACAGACAGACTCAATAAGTAAGCCACAAACTCACTTGGGCCAATGAAACGGCTTCGAGGCCACTCTTGTCCAAAGTTCTTGTAAAGCTTATGTTTTCTTTGGTTGGAGTCTCAGTTGTCTTTTGTTCCACTCTGCTCCTCTTGAGCTGGCCAGTTTGAAGACAATTTGACGATTCTTTGCTGCATGTTTGTATTTGAACGGTGCATGTGGTTATGAAGTGAACTATGCACTGGCTTGAACTTCTTTTAGTCTGAAGGTTTTTGCACAGTAGGGTGTTCGATTTATAAGGCAGGTGCATCAGGTACAATGTTTACAGTCACTCTCTTGCTCCTGCTATTGGCGGTCAGGTGTGTGGCACAAGAAGAAACCCCAAATAAGGGCTGCGTTTGTGGATACCCCGGAATACCAGGGGACCCTGGTCACAATGGTGCACCAGGAAGAGATGGCCGAGATGGATTCAAAGGCGAGAAAGGAGATCAAGGTAACTTAAGAAGAGGAAACTTCTCCTCTAGAATTTGACTCTATGCACATTTTCATATATCTCTTAAGCTTCAACTTCGCTATTTATAATAAGAATAATTTATAAATCATCCATAAAAAGGTGAAGTTGGCCCCATTGGAAGACCAGGCAATGATGGCCAGAGGGGTGACAAAGGGGAAGCTGGTATGTGTCTTCAGAATATACTTTATATAGTATATATATAATATACTATATATACTTTATTAGCACATACTTTATTCATATAATTGTTTTGCCTTTTTCTGTCTATCTTGGCTGTATATTCATGAAATGGAAACCATTGGGTATAAAAGTATATTGTGTGCTTGTCATTTACAGGTGCAGTTGGCCCAGTGGGGCTCAAAGGAAAAAGGGGAGATAATGGAGAACGGGGGCCTCCAGGGAAAATGGGGCCGCAAGGAGTCCAAGGACCTGTCGGCCTTAAAGGAAATAAGGGAGAACTTGGGCTGCCTGGACCACAAGGACCTAAAGGCGATTTGGGGCCCCCTGGACAAAGGGGTCCCAAAGGGGAGATTGGCCTTCGGGGTGACAGAGGTATTCAGGGACCACTGGGACCCCTTGGCAGGCCAGGGCCTAAGGGGGAAATTGGTGTTCCAGGCCACAAAGGAAATATTGGTTATCGTGGGGACAAGGGGACTCGAGGAGAGAGGGGTGAGAAGGGTGAGAAGGGAGATGCGGTTGTAATCTCTAAAAGTGCTTTCTCTGTGGGACTCACAACACAATCTAAACTCCCAGCAGCTAATGCACCGATCCGCTTTGACAAGATTATTTACAATCAGCAGAATCACTACGATCCGCAAACAGGAAGGTTCACATGCTCTACAGCAGGAGCCTATTTCTTCACCTACCACATCACTGTCTTCTCCAGAAACGTGAAGGTGGCTCTCGTGAAAAATGGCGCAAAGATCATCCACACCACTGATAACTACCAGAGCAGCGAGGATCAGGCAGCAGGGGGCGCTGTGCTGCACCTGGACGTTGGGGACAAGGTGTGGCTGCAGGTGGCTGGGGGAGAGCTGTTCAACGGACTGTTTGCTGATGAAGATGATGACACGACCTTCTCTGGGTTCTTGATTTTTGAGGCTTAATTTAGGTATGATTACATTATAACAGCTGGTATCAAAATTGTTTTTAAAAGAATAACAAGTCAAGAGAGACCAGACTAAATCTGAACTTTAGTTGATTAATTTAGTTGATTGATTGGAATACATTGTGCCATGATGGTACGTAACTAAGTACATGTGCTCAGCTGCTGTATTTTTGCGTAAATTTCAGTTACTTTACCTGAGTCTATCCTTTTCATGCTATTTAATACTTAATACTCCCCATATTTCAGACAGAAGCGTCATGCATGTACTTTTGTAGTTATTTTATGAAGATTTTACGTGCAAAACGTATGACAGGTCTGTAAAATACAATTGATGACTGTACATTAACTACATAGAATGTAAAGTAGTTAAAAACTGCTGCATCTCGACTAACTACAGCAGGAAAATACCTCACACACATTAAAATAATATCCAGTAATATAAACAACACTCCCCTTTCTGCATTATGAGTTTCCCAGTTGTCTTTTTGATACTTTAAGTGAGCCGGTCGGAGTATTTTACACGTGTGTTTTCATTCGCGTATGGAAGTAAACAATCTGAACCTTCTCTTGCTTCTGGCATTGATTGTCCACTACGTGGGTAAATTAATTAAACTATTTTCCCGAAGGGATCTAGAACCTGTAATTCTGCTGAAATGATAACACCAGTCTGTAAATAAATAAGAAAAATCAATAAACTGATAAAAACTCAAGGAAGTTCGCTCAGCTTTGAGTTTTTCTTCTACTCTGTTAGTTGTGGTTGGATAAAGAGCAACATTAACAAAGTAGATTCTTGCTCTGGTATTTGGGGATGGGCATACACACCAGAAATACCCGGCACGTTGACTTGGCGTGATACAATGACGTGACATGAGAAGACAGTGCAACGCCAACTGGAAGGTCCAGTCTTTTTTTGTCTTCAAAGAACCGCACAAAATGCACAGCCGCGCTGACTTTTTTCCTTTTCTTTCTTCAATGAAGAGCGTTCCACTGTGGGCGTGGCTTTGATGGCACAGACTCATTCATCGACTTGTGATTGGCTGTCAGTTGATTGGTCACGCTTCGGTCAACCAGTAACCTCGATCCTAACCTCTCCAAGCCCCGCCCCTCGCAAACACTGCAACAAGTGTATTCAAGATGCTCGCCAGCCCAGTCCTCCAAGAAAGACCTCCTTTTACTGAAATCATCAGCGAAATTATGAGCTTTTCTTGAGAAACCGCGGAAGATATCGAATGAGTCAGTATTCGTCGTGTGCACTTGTTTGACTACAATCAGGTTTTGCCGGTTGGTGGAAGCGAAATCAAAAACCGCAGAGCTTGCGCAATTTAGAAGTTGATCAGGGGACTCGTGAGCTAGCTCAAGCTGCTATCCCAGTGTGTTTAAGAAGTCAGCCAGCCATTTGTCTCAATATGTTGCGGGGTAACTAGTTAGCGGGGGCAGGCGCACTTGTCGTGGTGTTTTGTACCCGACATGTTCTTGCCAGAGGACGAGGAGTGCGAGGCAGCAAACCGTTGGACCTCAAAGAAACCCAGGCTATTTCACTATGGCTAAACAACAAAAACAGCTGTTCTGTTGATGTGAGAAAAAAAGTCGGGAGGAGAACATCACCGACTATGAGCAGGGTAAGCAAAAGTTTGCGTGTTTTCTATCAACTAAGCAATGATAGCTAATTTACTTCTCAGCCAGTGCAAGTGATAAGTGATAAAATAACTATTTTAAATTATTAATATCATCCCTGTATCACGTTGCAGTTGCATTGATTTCCCCTCCTGTGTTCTCGGTTGAAATGGGACCAGAGGGGGTTATTGTAGTGCATTACAGCCGTGGTTGTTATAGTGATGTGGGAGATGCCAGGCTGTGCAGGGAGTTGGTGAACGAGGGGGTAGGGGGGCCACCAACTACAAAGAGCTTTATGGCCAAAGAAAGTTAATTAATGCAGAAATAAATAAGCACTTTGGCCCCGAGTTCTTTATAAGCTTAGAAAAGTTCTCAGCATAATCTCCTTTCATAGCCCCTTGTTTTCAGATTTTGCCTCATTCTTTGCATGTACCAACTTAGCTACACTTAACTGTAGGAGTATGCAGTCATCACTACTGTGTAGTCACAGTTAATTATCCGGTTGTCTTGGCCTGCTGGATAGATTTTTATGCTAGAGTCAAACCGCTTTGTATAAGATCAGCCAAGTCACATCTGCTTTATGGGGAGTATAAACAACTACAATATAATTTTACACCAGGCTACAGGTTGTAAGTCTGTCTCACAAGGAGACATGTGTTAGGGGTTTATGGACTGATTCTGCAGTAGGTTCCTTCTTTTCTTGCTTTAGTCTGCAGAGCAAATAAGAAATTTTAACCAGCCATCTTCAGTGCTGTGGCTCACTCAGAAGGGACATTTAAAAGGGAAACACTGTGTTCCTTAAAAAAAAAAAAAAAAGTCTTCCAGACTTCCAAAGATCCAGCTACTTTCATCTAAGCTCACAAACCGATGGGAACCAAGGTTTATGATTGTCTCGGCTCTCTGTGTGATTTTAGTGGATTTGAGCTCTTAAGAAGCTTTCTGTTTTCATGGTTTTTGAATGTTGATGGAGCAGCCTTATGCTTATTGTTGCACTTCTGTCAGGTTACACTGTTGGCTGTTGACAACGAGCCTTGGTGGTGTTTTGTACTTTCTGAGCTTTGTGCACTGTGTGGTGTTGGATTTCTGTCTGTCTGTCTCCATGACAGTCCACAGCAGATCAGGTGAGTATGTGGCTGCCTGTGTGAGAGGACTGACACTCCCTGGTTTGGCTTGTACCTGTACTTCCCACGCTTTATAGAAAGGGGCGTGGCATCTTCCAGTTTCCTTCTCTCAGCCAGTTGAACAAATGAGGAACAAGGTTATGGTACGAATGAAACTCTAACCAGGAAACTGAACAAGTAATATCTGTGTTCACCTGACGCAACATGTTGTCTGTGTCAAAATCATATGACCACAAAAGAGGCCATATTTCTATCTTATCTCTAAAATTTCACACAGGCGGTTTCCTTCTGATGTTAAGTCCTGTTTGGCTGTGTGCAAGCTTTTGGTGTCACTCTCAGGCAATGCTGAATAGCCTAGTTGTCTCCCTGATTAGGCTATCATGTGTAGGTGAAACCAGTCCTAAACACAGACTGGTAAAGCTCCGCTAATCAGATTATTACTAGGATGGAAGAGAAATGGGCCATACGCACACATACATACACACTTCCACACACTGTTCCCTCACAAAGAAGATTTCCTTTCTTGCTGACACTTTTCATTTATGCTTGGAAACAGGGTGTAAGTTCAGCTAGCAAGCATCGAGACTTAAAAGATTTTAATACGGATTATAGATTTAATACTGAATATTGTCAAGTGTTTTTTGCACAGATGTGTACACACTTACATGACAGATAAACTACAGTGAACTTTCTCTCTGGTACTGAACATATGTTCAGCTTAAGTTTAACAGAACCCTAGTTACGCACACTGATTTAGCTAATCAGCCAATCTGTTCTTTAAAAGACTATGTGGTGTTTTTTCAGGACATCTTAGAAGTATGTCTTCCTCACAGCTCAAATAAACAACCAGTAAAGTGACAGCTTACAAAGGAATGGTGGTGTTGCTCCAGGGTGGTTGTGTCTGTCTCAGAGTTAAGCCAGAGAATGGAAAATGACAGAAAAGCTTTCTTTCCCTTGATACTCTCTGTCTGCTGGTCTTTCAGTTTAATTCTCAGTTCATTTTGGCCTAATGAGTTTTATCCTAGCCTCAGGCAGGACATACCTTTGCAAAGGTGAACTATGGCTAGTAGGTCACTTATCACCCTGCATTTATGACTCCTTACATAACCGCCTGGGTTTTCTAGCCAAACAGGAAGGGAGTCAATGATTTAAATGCTTTCCTCCCTGCTCAGCTCTGTGCACGCATGCATTTGAGTCTATGTACACAGTGTGCACGGGGAGAAAGGATGCTCCAACTAATTGTGCGTATGTTTTTAAAGTGCATGCCTTAAGCCCTTGTATACATGTTTATGTATCTGGGTGCATGTTCACCCTCGTCTCCTGGAGTCTAATCTCAGCCTGGCTCCAGCTGGCTGCCATGTGTGTGTGTTTGTGTGTGTGTGTGGGGGGGAACTCCTCCCAGAGCTCTTAATTAACTCTGGACCAGGGCCCCAGAGTGCTGCTCCCATCCTCGGTTTAGCAGAAGGCCTGCAGTGATCGCGGTGCAGGCACAGCAGAGATGATACAGGAAGAGTGATCTGCATTCAGAGACAGTAGGGCGTGATAATAACATATATGTAAGTAATGTTTGTCTGAGTGTTGCAATATGCATGGCTGTAGATGTGGATGTAGTAGATGTCTATTGGCATCATTATGCAGTACACAGAGCTCAGCGTTTAAACCTCTGATGTTTATTTTTGAGAAAATTGAAGAAGGGGAAAGATGTTTTCAGAGTATACAGTGCCTTAAGTAAAATATTCTCATGCTAAAAGTAGCTTTTCGCAATTAAGTGTTGAATTTGTCTAGTAATATTAGCAATTATTGATTCTTAGGAGAGTGGCCATTTTAACAGTGGAGCAAGTAGGCAAAGATTGTCACTGAGATGCATTCAGGAAACATAAACTAACAAACGGTAGAGTTACTGGATTGTAAAGCATATTGCATGTAAATTGTTTATGTTCTAAGTCTGTGTTGTCTCTTTGTGAAATGCCATAGCATAGTCACCACCTGTGTAAGCTTGTTTCTTACTACCAGCACTGCCAAGTATTAGTGTACACCAACTGGCCTGTGACAGTTGGCGCCAAGTTTAGGGAGAAGGCAGAAAGGTGTTGAAAGATAGCACGGTTGGTAGAATGGCTGATAGCAAGACATGAGTGTCCCAAACAAAAGCAATGTACTGCAGCTGCAGAAATTCCTTCCCTATCTCCTAACTTTCTGCTTGGAAAATAGATGGAATAATTGATCCCGTCTATTTTTCCGGTTGCTACCCAACGTGATTCTTCTGTGGCTGAGGAGGAGGAAGTACAAGAAGACAATTCAGCATAGCTTTGAAAGCAGTACATTGTTCATGGGGAGGGGGGGGTGTTTACTGTCTGTCAGCAGTGGTGCTTGGCAGCGGTGGCTCTGTGTTTACATAAGTGTTCGGTGTGATGGAGCGAGCTGGTTGAAGTGACGGCAGATTCCACAGAGTTTGACTGAGAAAGCCCATCTGCCGCCGAACATGCGTGGGGACGGGAGTTATGGGAGCCTTCCAGGATCCCTGCGACTTCTGCATGTGTGCATAGCAAAGCTTAAAAAAACGGCTTCAGTTAGGACTGAGTGATGCTGACAAAATCGCAACACTGTTTGTTGAATACTAATTATAATAATAAAAGTATGTTGGAGGTGACTGTTTGTGTTTTTAAGAGATACGTGTCCTCGTAGTCGTACTTTCTTTTATTGATGATGTGGTTGTAGCTTTAACTTCTCCTGTTATGTCATGTAAATACATATTGTTATATCTACTCACAACCACGTTATGATATTGTAAAGAATTCATCATATGTTTATATTCTGTTAAATTGTTAAGGTTAAGGTGAACATAATGATTATGTAAATGTGTTCTATTCAATTAAATCTTCCAGAATTATTTAAAAATTAGGATTTTTGCTCTGTTTTATTATCCATATAACCAAAATCTGAAACAGTACAACAAGTACAACAGAGACAGAGAGATTGAGTGATAGTCATTGTTTTTATCAAACTAATCTGGAAAAAGACCATAGAAAATCAGTGCAGGGACTTTGTGAACGTAAACTTGCATATACATGCACAAAATGTGTTATGGGGGGATTTTTCTGTAGGCTGGGAAAGGTGAGAGAAATGTTACTGGATAATTTTGAGAAGGGACAAAAGACATCAGCCTTTTTTTCACAGGATATATTCTGTCACCATAAGAAAAGCATGGGTGTGAATAATAAAATGAATAATGGACTTGTTCACTGTCAGGATGCTGGTGTGGTACATGCTGGCTCACTGTCACACTGTCATGGCTTACTGGGACACTTGAAAAGATCAGAGACATTGTTGGGGTGCTATAACACGTGTGCTTTATCTACTATGACAAGATAAATGTGCCAAAGGTATTTTGGTAGAAGACCTATGTAGACAACAGACAAATAGCGCAGACTTCCTGTGTA
Organism: Scatophagus argus; assembly: GCF_020382885.2. Taxonomy (NCBI): domain Eukaryota; kingdom Metazoa; phylum Chordata; class Actinopteri; family Scatophagidae; genus Scatophagus; species Scatophagus argus. The sequence goes on from NC_058510.1 coordinate 6,260,541, forward strand.
GTATGATTAAGACTTGAACTATGTCACTAATTTGAAGACCACACATCCTTCCCCCCACCGTCACCTCACTATCTGCGTAAACTGGAGCAAACCAGGCAATTTATTACATTAATCACAATGGATTAGCAAGTTTCATTGCTTAGTCACGCTCACAAAGCCTCACTTCAAAGGCTGAGCTGCATTAACCACTGCCCTGAATCTCACACACACACACACACACACACATACACACATTCACAAAAAGCTGAACTTAGCACAGCACCACCCCAACAAGGGCCTCAGCTCTCCTTGGACTCTGAAATACAGCACCAAGGACAAATGTGGTGCACAAGATGATTTACTTACTTTACTAAAAATGTATATGTGCCTCTGTGGTTATCTGAAGTTGTCTGATGTGCAAATTTAATTTCCTCATAGTAACATCTGAATCCGACAATACATTTCTCCATGGTGCAACATGCAGAGAGCCCTAAAATGAATCTGTGTTTGGTTTTGCAGGCAGAGCAAAAGGACAGGGTCTTGTCCACAAGTGAAGACCCTCTCGTGTGCCTCCGCAGCTCTAAAGCTGACCCGCTGATTCGAAGTCGACCCCTCAGTGATATATACCCACTCCACAGTCATGCTGACAAAAGTGCACTCCCTTATCTGCTGTCAGAGTGTGGTGCCCAAGTACAGCCGGTGACTGCAGGTCCAGATGAAAACAGACTGAATGACATCAACTCCTCTGCCTGGTCCAACCCTGTTTTAGGTCAACCTGAGGGAAAGCCTTACTCTGCAAAAATTATGAAGCTTTTTTCTAACTCAAAGAAGGGCCCTGTACCTGCTCATAGTGCAACTGCTGACAGTTCCTCCTCAACCAATAGCAGCAGCAGCAACAGTGGCCCACAGACCTGGTCAGGACTTCCAGGACTGGGTGTTGTGGACTCCTTCAAAAAACTCCGCTCCTCTGTTCTCCAGGGTATACAGAGCAGAGGGGCCTCCTCCAGCGATGGAGAGCATGTCTCTTTATCGAATCAGGAAATGGCTAATGGCATCGTTGTGGCCAACATGAACCCTGGTCTAAATGATGCAACCAATCATTGTGTTTCTAATGGAAATTTTACTGACCCAAAGTTGGCTTTGATGAGCCAATGTGGATCAGATATTGAGGACTATGACTATGACGATGAAAATGATGAAGGGGATGGTCTTACGCGCAATACGCGATTCTCCAGGAGTATCAGGAAAGCATATGGACCTGGACGCATCACCTTACTTGACACAGGGAATGGGAGATTAACGGGAACAAGCACAAATGAAGTAAAAGGCAGTCAGAAACCTGATCTGACATTCGAGGTGAATGCCCAAACGGATAATGTGAATGAGAATACAAATGTGAAGGTCCTGAGCAGACTGAGCAAAAGTGCAGAAAATCTTCATATATTTAAGGTACCTTTTAGACGCAAAGCCCCATCTCCAGGACCTCCTTCACCTAAGGAAGACCCCCAGAGGACTAGCACATCAAATGGGACTCCAGGCATTCAGAGGACAGCCAGTGCCTCCTCAGTGGACCTCCGGGGGCATGCTGTTAGCCGCAGAAAGAGCCCTGTGAAGACCAAGGGGCCAATGCTAAAGCTAGTAGGCAGCATGACAGACCTGACGGTCCGACACAGGAGGAGTCCCTCCCCGAGCCCAACCTCTCCGTCTCTTATGTCACCCCTGAGCCGCCTCCATGATGACTACTCCCGCCGTGTGCCTTGCCAAACAACCAGTGAAAGACAGCGTCGGCCCTCACCCATTAGAGCTCGGGTCCTGTCTGCGGGACACACCCCTCTGGTTCATCCACAGCCCGAATTCCCACAGCAGCACCAGGTCCTCATCAACCCAATTTCTGTGGAGCCCCCAGAGAGCGCAGGTCTGATTTCACCTGGTATCTCTGCTCATTATGAATCGCTGACTTCAGCCGCAACAAGTGCAGCAGAAAGCGATTCATCTCCACTCAGCCAAAAAGAGCCTTCACAACAGCAAGAACAGACTGACGCCAGCGTGCTGCCAAACCAGGTAAGGAAGTAAAAACTTGTTTGTAAAGATGTGAAAATCACTGTTGCTTTACCCATTTCTCCCTCTTCATGGCATAGGAAGATGTAGATATTGTGACACAATGGAGGGTGTATAAAACAAAAATCATCAAGCTAGGGTGTTTATGCAACTGGTCTGTTTGCTTAAAGCTTTAAACTGCTTAACAGATGGATAAAATATACTGAAGCCGAAAGACAACAAGCCTGCAAAATGTCTTGCACGAGCAGCACTTAGAACTGACTTAGAAACCGGATTGGAAATCATCATTCGATCGAATCATCATTGGATTACAGTCTTTTTGTAGAGTTTCAAAAAGGAAGGAAGCACTGAAGGACAAAGGAAATAATCTAGCAGATCTTCCAGTTCAAGGGCACACCTCAGAGAAGTGATTTTATGAAGTGATCTTTGAATCTGGCGTAATTCTTGCATATTGAGATAAGTTCCAGCGTCAGTTTTTTTCTTTTAACCTGGAGCTTCTGTGCTAAAAAATATGAAAAGAAAGAAAACTAGCTTGTGTTTTTGTTTGTCCAAAGTCCCCTTCATTGCCAAATAAATAGTGACACACATGTTACTGTTCTTCACTGTCCTCTTCCTGTCAGTTGTGTTTGATTTAGTGACTTCTGCTGTAGCAAGGTCACATGCTGAAGCCAGCTGTTCTGTGCTACCAGGCACGCCGAAGGAGCAGACAGGTTAATGATTAGGCTTTGTTTATGATTAGCAGTCCTTGCGCAAAAAACGGCTCCATAGTCCTGTTGCTGTGGGAGGGTATGAAGTGATGAGTGAGTACAGCCCCAAGCCAAGTGGATCAAAGTCCAGCACCATGGACACTGGGCCTGGGACAGCTAGCAGCACCATCAGGTAGACAGGACCATAAACATAGATTTTGAGTGCAATGTGTTTTTGTCAAAGAGCAGGATTTTGCTTTGGAAGATGAGCTTAGAAAAATCAGTTTTATTTTCTCTAGAAATCAAGTGACTTTTAGTGGCCTCTGAAGAATTTGCGGGACATTGGCCTCGGGGACACAGGCCAGTCTGGGTTTGTGTGTGTTTTACAATGGTGCTGTTCCACTGTGTGCCTCTCCAGTGCATATGCCGGAGCCCGGATCCAGATCGCGAAAACCAAGAGGTGACGTTTGATATCTTAGAAGAACAGTTTCTAAATGCGTAGCCAATATTTGGCCACTGAGTATGCAGTACGTGCTGACATGACGTGCAGTATGATAACATTTAATTGTGGTTTATTTGTGCAGTTTCTGTTGCAGGTCTTGTTTAAACTTGATAAGCATAGGGTTTTGTTGTGTTCAGTATATTGAGCAAATCACTGTGAGAACTTGAATACTTTCATGTGATAACAAAGTTTCTCACGAGAATCCTGATAAAGTTCGTTGAAATAGTTTTGTGCTGATTCTTGTGGTTCTGCCTTAAGACAGTTGCTTCTAGTCGGGCTTTTATGACCTGTGGTACCATTTTGCTCTGTTTCTGATTAACAGATGTTCTCCTCAGCAAACATTATGTTCTTCATCTCTGTACATATCAGGCCATTGAACAGGGTAAAGTCTGTTATGAACTTTTTCCTCTGATCCCTAGGCGACATCAGACCAACAAGGGAAAGAAGCACTTCTCCAAACAGAGGATGTCTCTCCGACAACCGCCAGCATCTCTCCTATCTCTTCAGAGTCACCCACATCGCCCACAGATGCAGCCCCGTCTCCTTCCACAGAAATATCCCCAATCAAGCCCAGGCGAAGGAGCGGGCGCCCGAGACCTCGGCCCATCTCCGACTACGGGCAGCTCATTTCTAGGAAGCACTTCATTCCCGAGGAAGTGGCAGAACTGCGTGGTGAAGGAAGGATAGCAAATGCGTTATTGCATAAAGACTGCAGCGGTGACGACACGTGTGGGGATGGAGAGAGCCCTGAGAGCTGCAGTGTGAATGGAGACGTTCAGAGCACCAGACAGCAGCGGCCAGTCTCAGTGATAGGCGTGGATCTGTTCTCTCCTGATGCTGAGGAGAGAGACGACCGCCTTCCTTCTGTAAGCATTCACAGTTACAGTTTCAACCATCCAGAAGCAAGCAGTTTTTGGAAAAAAAAAAGATGACATGAACTCTCTTCTACTGTATTGAATTTAGTCTGGTCTTGGTACTAATAAAGGAGTAATCCAGGTAATGAAAGATGTCCAAAATATGATCACGGCCTTCCTTATAATTGTCATTTTGCAAAAAGTTGCTGGCTTTATTCAGGTCATCAGGTAGGTGTTGAAATCCAGGGAGACAGAGCTCTTCCTAAAACCCTGGATGTTCCTTCTTGCTCTCTGTGCAGCCCTTGTCGAGGCCGCCCATCCCCTCCCACGAGGTACCCCCTTACAAAGCAGTGTCAGCCAGGTTTCGCCCCTCCACCTTCTCCCAGAGCACCCCCATCGGACTGGACCGCGTTGGACGCCGCAAGCTCCACCGAGTGCTCAGCGGTGAGAACTGGGGCTGTTGATCATCTCGCATTTTAAGTCTGTGGGAAAGCAGAGTCTGGGAATGTCAATAAGTGTGTTGGAGGAAAATGCTGGTGTAGAGGCAGGTGTGGCTGTGCCTGCCTGCATTGTTTAATTCTTGTGAGAAAAGTTTTCTGCTCTGTGTATATTTTGCAGATGGTATGTCTGAGTGCTTGGCAACACTTGATGACAGCGTGAGTGAGGAGGAGGAGGGGGGCAGCTTTGATGAGCTCACTGATGTCACGCCCTACCTCCAGTCGGGGGTGGAGCTCTCCGTGCTCAACGAGGTGAGACTGAGGAGGGAAGTTTGTCATGTCGCAACACTCACAAGTATCTGCCACAAGGCATATTGGATTTATGATGCAATGTGTATCTTGTTATGTGCATGGCTTGTGAACAGCCATGTGAAAATGTTTTTGCCGTGTGTGTTTTCAAGATGCTTGGCCCCAGTTCAGCAGAACGCACAACCACCGCAGTTTCCAGCAGTCTAGATATAATCTTACATGTTAGACATGGGCTTAGGCTGCATGTAATTGCATCTTTATCTTATCTGCATGTGTGCTACTCAGTGGATAAGCTCTGGCCACGCGGTGTATGCTGAGGCTCTCTGGGACCATGTGACCATGGAGGAGCAGGAGCTGGCCTTCAAAGCTGGCGATGTTATCCGTGTTCTGGATGCCTCTCACAATGACTGGTGGTGGGGCAGGGGGGCTGACAGGGAGGCCTGGTTCCCCTCCAGCTTTGTGAGGGTAAGTGGACTTCCTGACCTTCGTGTCTGATGCATGTTTGCTCTCCAGCAGCACAGAAAAGACTTGTAAACTGGCTTAGCTCCAAACAAGCCTCCTCTTAACAGTGTGTGGGGAAGAGTTCAGACCTCAGAGGTTCTACTGGTTTCTGTGGTGACCTGAGCTGATTGACAGTTGAGTCTTAATTAGGCAGGCTGCGGTAACCATGGCGAGGGTAGTTGATTGGCAGACAGGCGTCTGCTGTGTAATTGCTTGTAGCTTGAATCAAAGTTGCTAAACAGGAGCTGGTTAACGTGCACATGTTGTTGCCTCAGTGATGAGAAGTAGATCTGACTCTTCGAGTAGCTTAAGTAGTTATTGTTCTCCATTTACATTTGTTTTCCCTATGATCGGGACTTTTTATTTAATTGAACCAGAGTCAGTTTCACATTGGAAGCACATTAGAATTTGGGTGCAAGAGCTCAAATAATACACAAATCTAACCAGTTGCACAAACCCCATATAAGACAGTTAAACAGTAAAGTTAAGTCAGGTAATAAAGTGCATATACGTAATAGATTTTTAAAGTGCTTATAGTCACATTTAAAGTGCTTATGCATGAGTGACACAGTGCAAGACAGCTTATACAGATAAGAGATGAGGTTAGGAAGATTAGATAATGTGTCCAAGCTCAGATAAGCTCAAATTGGAAAATGTATTTGTTTATTTACTCATAATCACCTGTGTAGTATCACAGGTCAGCTCAATTTGGAGTGTTTTAGGAGATGACGGGAGTAAAAAAAGAAAATATTTTGACTAGATATGTTTTGGAAACCCTGAATAGTTTGTGGTTTGGATGCTGTGGATGTATTTCAGGTGCGAGTGAACCAGGAGGACTCGAGTGCAGAAAGCGTGGAGAGTGTAGCAGACCAGGAGGATCTAACTCCCAGGGACACACACAGCACTCAGCACAAGGAGCAGATGAGAACCAATGTGGTTCAGGAAATCATGAATACTGAACGCATCTACATCAAGCACCTAAAGGACATCTGTGATGTACGGACTTTGACATTTAAGTCTATAGCTGCTGCTTTTCTGTTGTATTTGTCCCTTTATATAATCTCTTAAACAGTCATACATTCTAAGTCTCAACATTTTGTAATTAATTATTTGGATATAAGCAGTATTTCTATTTTAGTAATGACCGTCTAGCACCTCCTGTTGGTCAATATTTGCACTGTTTTCGTACTTCCTGTCAGTATAGTCTGCATGCTGGTTTTGTGTTTTCAGGGTTACATTCGTCAGTGCCGTAAACACGCGGACATGTTCACTGAGCAGCAGTTGAAGACCATCTTCAGCAACATAGAGGACCTCTACAGGTTTCAGAGGCAGTTTCTCAAAGACCTGGAGAAGAAGTACAACAAAGACCAACCACATCTCAGTGAAATAGGCTCTTGTTTTCTCATGCAGGTAGTGACTGCACACAAAACCATTCTCCAGTGCATTTAATCGCTGTGTTTTCACTGAATGTTTCTCTTTCTTTCCTAAGGGAGAAGGCTTCTCCATCTACTCAGATTACTGTAACACTCATCCAGCAGCTTGTGCTGAGCTGCAGCGCCTCATGAAGTTGGGCAAATACAAGCATTTCTTCGAGGCCTGCCGGCTCCTCCAACAGATGATCAACATTTCCATCGCAGGTTTCTTGCTCACACCAGTCCAGAAGATCTGTAAATACCCCCTGCAGCTGGGAGAATTGCTCAAATACACCCCCAAAGACCACAGGTAATCCTCTGAAAATTTACTTACTCTGGAAACTTACGTGGACAACTTATACTGCTCTTTTACACAGTTGTACTTTTTGAGCACCTTTGTATTGCTGCTTAGACTCTCTGGGCTCATATTATCTGCAGCTTCCCTGCACTAACATATAATATGTGTAAAATACTATATAGTATATGGGTTGATATATGTTGGTCTCTGTGCGGCCCCCAGTGATGCTTGTTGCTATGGATACATTCAATTCTACAACCACATCGTATGCTAGTTAATCATAGGATGAAGATCATGCAAAGCTGTTGTGTCCATAGAATTACTTCACAGTGGTTGTACAATGAAAGCTATAGGCAAGTTGCTACACTGATACTTAACTGTATGTATGTAGCCTAGCATCCGCTAACAAATCTATAACCATCAATGGTTCGTTCATTCATTAGCTCATCTGCAGTTGAAGGAACATTTCACTTTGATAAAGAATTCATGGTGGTCCCAGTGGATTGATTTCTTACTGTAAATTGAAATATCCATTCCATCAATTTTCTGTCAAAGGTAGACCCTTTGCTTATTGCTCCTTTGGTGATTTACTGCAGTGACTATAGCAGCGTGAGTAAAGCGCATGAAGCCATGAAGAATGTGGCCAGTCTGATAAATGAGCGGAAGAGGCGGCTGGAGAGCATTGACACCATCGCTCACTGGCAGGTGGCCATTCTGCACTGGGAGGTGATGACAGCTAATCAATATTACTCTCTCTTACTCTGGTTATTAATTAAAAGTATACTTTGCGTTTTCCCAGCCTCATGCTGAGAACGTTAATTATTTTGTACAAATCTTTTGATTGTTCCTTTGTAAACATGTTGCCACAGGGGTCCAACGTGCTGGAGCGCAGCTCAGAGCTGATCCACTCTGGTGAACTGACTCGCATCGTCCGACAAGGTAAAATACAGCAGCGCAGCTTCTTTCTGTTTGACCACCAGCTGGTCTTCTGTAAGAAAGACGTCCTGCGCAGAGACTTGCTCCACTACCGTGGACGGCTGGATATGGACCAGACCGAGGTGGTGGACGTGCCCGACGGACGGGACTCAGACCTGGGCCTGACCCTGAGGAATGCTCTGCGTCTGCGCAACGCCTCCACTCTGGAGTTTGTGTGTGTGCTGTGCTGCAGGAAGGCCGAGGACAAGCAGAGGTGGTTACAGGCCTTTGCCAAGGAGAGATACAGAGTCAAGGAGGACCAAGAAATGGGTGAGTAATGCTGAAGATATGATTGTCCTTTATTAGTCTCGCAGTTGGGGGAATCCTCCATTTCTTTTCATTCATGCCACAAAACAGCTGCTGTGGCAAGATGTCAAATAAAAGGTGAGCAGAATGAAGAGACAGCTGAAAAAAGGTGTAGAGGCTGGAAGTATTTTGACCTGAAGGTGTTCTTGTGTGTGTGTTTGGCAGGAATGGAGATCAGTGAAGAGCAAAGAAAACAGGCCATTGTTAATGCCAGACGAGCAAAACAGGGGAAGAGTAAAAGTAAGTAAATATTATGCTTTGTGCCGTTTAGCCACTCTTTGTGTCAGTTTTGCACTCATTTTTAGTTAAATTTTGATTTTCATTTGTAATTTTGTTGTTTTGCCCGTTCACCGTTTAGCCATTGGTTACTCTGGCCCACCACACCACCAAAACCTTCACCCACTTCACCAGCGTCACGTCACCATTCCAACCAGCGTGCCTCAGCAGCAGGTCTTTTCGCTGGCCGAGCCCCCGAAACGAAAACCTTACCACCTGTTGTACAGCATCACCCGCAACGCCTTTTTCAGGAAATGAGGATTTTGCTCCTGCGTCCTTTTTTTTCCCCCTCCTTAAAGTGTGCATGTTCACAGCCTGCACAAACCGTCCTGAAGACTCAAAGAACACTTTATTTTTTTCCTGTGTTTTCATGCCTGTGAATGTCAAGTTCTGTTTTTGTGCCTCACGTCTTTCTCAGCGTGTCTGTTTTTGTTTTTGTCGCATGTTGAAGTTTAGTGCCTACGATCTGCAAAGGGGCATGACTAAAGTGTTAAAATACTGACTCTGTCCATTTTGTTGCTCTGTTTAAGATGCTGCTCACTCAAGAGACTCCCACCCCTTTGTCTTATTAATTCCAGCTGAAAGATACTCTTGTATTGATTATGACAACGATGTGTATTCTGCTTTTGCATTGACAAACATGGTTTTAGTGTATTTCACAAAGGCTGGACCCTTTTTTTGCTGTGCGTCTGTCAGCTCTGAGCACAAAAGAGCCAGAGGATAAATTAACTGAGACCTCCATCTTCCCTGTTAACACTGTAAATAAAACTCTTGTACAAACATACCCAACGAGAATGGTGTCACTTTAAAATAATTCTGTTTGCTTATGCAGCTCAACCGGTTGTTCTTTTCTTTTCTTTTTTTTTTGAGCAAACACATTTTTAATGTTAGTTGATGAGAATGTGATGGAAGTTAATGAATGAAACCTAAGCCATAGGACTGGAGGAGGTACGTTTCCATCAGCGAGCTCACCGTTTCTCCACCGCTCGCCTGTGCTGAGGGATCTGGTTTCACACACCTGTTGGCTGTGCATCCAGACGGTGTGCTGTGTGGCTCGGCACAGTTTGTACGTCTGCTGCTGTTTTTAACAAGACGAAGGGAATGGATCTGAAAAATCGGAAATCAGGAATTAGATGATAAAGGCCTGAAGGGATGCCTGTGTCATGGGCACAGAGCGCGAGGAGACCGAGCAGGCCAGCGGAGATGATGAAGCATCTCAACAGGATGCTGCCAGTGTGAGTAAAGTGTGTTATTTTTCTAAAATGCTACTTTCAGTCCTTCTGTGTCATTTTAATCAGGCTGTTTCTCCAGATAAAATCCCTTTGATTCACATCTCTTCATGTTACTAGATTGCACATGTACTGTAAAAAAAATATTTTCTGGAGGGAGCCCATATCTTACTAACTTGTGATGGATGAAGTGCTGCTTGCACCGTATGGGATGACACTGAATGAATAATATATGTGCACTGGGTAACTCAGCGAGTGCCGAGTGCTACATCTGATGGAGTTACTGTTGTTGCCCCCCTCCTTCCACCCCCACAAGCTAAAGTGACCAGTAAGGTAGCATCATTACCAGCAGACACAAGCTTACATCACCGGTGGCAGCTCAACAGCTACATTCATTAACACCTTTATTCTGCCAGTGCATAATGAAGACCTTGATCCACTTACACATTTGCTCACTCATGTCTGTCTGCACTTTCAGGATTGATTAGCATGTTGTTCAGCCGACTGTAATGTAAACTAGCTGCCCTGGATAAGGTACAGTGATAAGAGATGAATGGTGGCTGTGAGGTTCTGCCCTCTTGATGTTTCTCCAGTAATTTAACCTTCTTATGGTCCTCAGAGGGAGCCGGCATCACTCTCTTGTGCCTTTTTGTCCCAACACTGAATCCTGAGGGCTCTAATAGACTCGGTGGGGCAGCCTCATTAAAATAACACTTGTTTGTGCTGATTTCAGCATCATTAACCTCATCCCTATTAGAATACACACAGACTGAAGTGACAGCTTGAAAGGGCAAGCGAAATTTAGAGCTACCACGATGGCGCTTTGCATGACTGTGTGTCCCTCCTCTTGCTGTAGGTCGTAGATGTGTCTGTGGAGGTGGCCACAGTTGACCACACTCTGCAGAAGATCTGCAGAAAGTACAGGAAGACAAGGCGGAAGCCAAAGGGCATCAAGAAGCTGTGGGCCCGTCTGCTGAACGTGCCGCACCTCGCGGTCATCATCACAGCTGTGGTGTTTGTGGTGGTGGTTATCATGTGGTCGCTGCTGTGGGTCTTCATCTGTGAGTGGAAGGATTCTCATATGTTAATCCCGCAATAGTAATCACACCAATGTATTTACCTGCATGTAATGCAATTTTTTACGTCTTTCCTTCAGTTCGCAGGGAAAGCAACAGTGGAGCTTATTTTGCCGGGATGTTCCGTGTTGCCAACGTGGAGTTTATCCCCGAGTACCGCCAGGAAGAGTCCCATGAGTTTGTATCTATGGCAAACAAAATACAACATGTGGTATGTATCATTGTTACCTTGTTATTTACATGTTAGTCAGTGCTGAACACAGGATGTGAAGAAAGTCTTATTGCTAATTGCTGGTGTCTGCTGGTGCAGGTGAGTGATGTGTTCAAGATGTCCTCGGTGGCCAGACTCTACAAGCAAGCTGTCATTTCAGACCTCAGGTGCACTGACTCCATTAGTCATCATCATCATCACAAAGCAAAAAGCTGATATTTATGATTCAGCTTGTGATTTTGAGTCCAGTTTCCATCATGACTGAACAGTACACTGTGATCTCATAGTTTTAAACTCTGTTTTTGTCACCTAGTAACAACAACAAGGGTGGTGTGCTGGTTCATTTCTGGATGGTGTTTGTGGTGCCTCGACTAAAGAGCCCGGCAGTGTGTGAGGAGTGTGTTGGAGCCATCTTCAGAGACTCCATCCACACCAGCATGAAGAACAGGTCCTCTGTGGGCTACCTGCTGGGTCTCCCAGTGGATATAGACTCCATCCTCATCAATGGTGCCTCAGTGTGTTTACATCTGCATGCTAAGTGTGTTCATCAATGCAGAGACTGATTTTTGTGTCTTTTTGCAGCTGTTCAGCGATCAGATTATATATCAGGAGCAGGTAGGCGGTAACACCTAAAGTTTGGTGTAATGAAAGTCGTACCGTACGTCATGCTGTCTGTCCATAATTTTGTGTCTTCTCCTTCCAGGCACGGAGTGTGTGGATAAGCTTTACGCCAACCTTCCTGGGGTGAGGGTCCCTTTAAACGTCTTTTCATCGTGGGGTGGTGTGAGTTGCCACGTGAAACTCACCGCCGTTCCCGGCTCTCTGATCCGTCTGACCGTCACCTCGTTCCTCATTGAGCCCAGTGACTGCGTGAGTGATGCCCTGACCGTGTACGACGCTCTGCTGCCCATGAGAGGGCGCATTCTGCACAGGTGAGTCTGCAGCTTCCATCTGGGCCTGCTGCCTGCAAGAACATGATTTTTATGTGTTATTACAACTTGAAGGGTTTCAAAAGGTTTCTTGTCATATGTCCTCTAAAACGTTGCATGTACTGAAGTTTATCTCCATGCTGCAGGCTGTGTGAGTCGGTGTCCAGCTCCTTCTCCCTGGTGTCTACCTCAAATGTCATGTTGCTGTCCTTCAGAATGACTAATGGCAACAAGAGTTTCAGAGGACACTTTGAGGCCATTGCTGAAGAAAGTATGAAACATTTACCTCAGTGTTACATGCCACACTTTCCCAAGCTTTTGGAAAGATGTAAGAAAGAAATATTGTCTATATGTGACATCTCCACACAGATTTAATATGTCTAGGATCAAAGTGATTAAAACTACCTACAATTTCAGAAAAAAAAAATAGAACAAGTTGTGACTTCTGAAAAAGAAACAGCTCCCAAACTGTGAACTACTGCCATATGCAACAGTGCTGTTTGATGCTGCTTGGGGTTGAAAGTATAATCTTGTTTCTGACTCTCTCAGCATGTTTGTCTCAAATTGAGACCCAGTTAGAGCCTGAGATCACTGGTCAGATCTACAGCCCCTTCCACCCCAGCCTCCTGCCCCCACAGTGCTCCTGCACCTGGAGGTTTGAGGTAGCACACACACGTAAATGACTTAAAAATCTGTGGATGAGTTTTTCCTCACTGGTACATTAAAATACCTTTTTATTCATTGTCTGTTCTGTTTGCATTTTCATCTAGACCCCTAACAGTGCATTAGGAGTTGCTCTGCAGTTTCAGAACTATGTACTGAAGCCAAAGGACATGAAGAGCTGTGACCAAGGCTGGTGGAAGGTCAATGAAATCATGTATGTGTGGACAGCTACGTAATCATATAGCTTTAAAGGACAAATTAATGTCAGAGCAAGATTTACACTTAATTCATATAATTTTGTTGCTTTTAATTGATAATGTCTCCCTAAGGAAGAGGAAATCATCTTATCAAACAGCGGATATATCATTAAGGAGTTATTTTTACATTCTGTTCAGTTGTGCGTGTACTTATTTATCCCACAATAACATCCTGTGACGGTTTGTTCCTTCCACAGTTTCTGTGGCAGCTACGTGGGACATCACACGGTATTTCGCATCGCTGACCACAGCCCAGATGTGGAATTTCGCTGCAGCTCACGTAACTCTGCTCAGCCTTTTCAGGCGTCTTACAGCAGCTACAATATCAGCCAGCGTAAGCAGTCCAGGGCCCAGCCAGGATACACAGTAGGAAATGACAGCTCATAGGTGTTTCATTTTACGTCAGTGTGGATGTCGGTTAATGACTTTGTTTTGAAGTGGATTCTAAAAATTCCAACCTGCTTTAGAGAGAGACTGGACGTTGGAAAAACAGACCAGCTGGGTGGACATTTTGCATTCTAATATGAAAAATAACAAATTTTGTCGGTTTTCACATTCACTGAGCCATGTGTCATTTAAACGTCATCACTATAGAAGCATTTTATGGTGCATTTTAACTTGTCACTGGACCAGAAACAAAGCAGGAAAATAAATCTCTTGTTCACGTACTTAATGAATTTCAATTTAATGGATTTATCTTCTCTGTCTCCTCGCGTCTTCCCTAAGACATGTTTATTGTGACCTCTCTTTCCCCTCTCACGTGTGCACCAGCCTGTCCAGACAGCCACTTCCTGTGCTCCACAGGACTGTGTGTGGAGAAGAGTCGACGCTGTGACGGCCTGGACGACTGCCAGGATGAGAGCGATGAGATCTTCTGCTGTAAGTTGTCTTACAAGTTTCATGATATTGGTTGTTTAACAAAAAAAAAAAACAGGGAATGTGACATTTTGATTACTTTGGGTTTCTGCCTCTTTTTTTCCTCCCTGAGGAGGTCATTCATTGAAAAAGTGTTGCATGTCTTCACAGCGAGACCCACTAAGAACTGCGGTGGCAACAGTCCTCTGCATCCTTTGTTCGTATGCAATGGAGAGACAGACTGCGACGATGGAAGAGATGAGATCAACTGCACTCGAGGTATGAATTTCTGCAGTTCAGTGAAACATGTGCTCTCTTTTCCCACTAATAATTGCAATATGTTCTCTGTTTTTGTCAGAAACAACCTGCTCTGCAATCAGGTATCAGTGCAACAGTGGCTCCTGTATCTTGAAGAAAAATGCAAAGTGTGATGGTGTTCACGACTGTCAGGACCGCAGCGATGAGGCCGACTGTGGTGAGCTGTTAGCATTTGAATCCATTCCCAACCCAGTATGTTAAGTCATGAAACTAAGATATTGTTTTCTCCACTTTGTTATCATCGCCCTGAAGAGACAGTTCAGGTTTTTTGAAATGGACCTTTAGGAGGCACTTAGTCAGTGTATTACCAACAGAAGATGGCAGTCGACATGCTCTCAGAAGTCTCCTGTTATTGTGTGACTTCAGTGAATCTAAACCAACCCTTCATAACACAGAAGCCTCACATTAACACAAACAAACTAACCTATCAGGGCAGCTGTGGACCAGCAGATAAAATTACTGCTTCTGTCAAAGGGGTCTGGTGGCTTTGAAGAGAGCAGTGTAACCTGTCAAGTGGTGAAAATATTCTAAATATAGTGTACATTTAAAACGTTACTGATGTTGTTCTTGAGGTCGGCCATCTTTAGTTGACTAAGATATTTATTGCTGCTGCTTCTCAAAACTACCTTAGGCAACGTGCTGACTATGGACAAGCACCTCATACAACCTCAATTAAACTGAAAACCTGAACTATCCCTTTAATTGTTTGCCTTAGAATCCTCACAATTGTTGGATGTGGTCAAGAACGTGTCTTCAAGGTGGTGCCTAAAATAAATACCAAAGTGAATTTTGGTCCCACCTGAATTGTTTCTTCATGAAGCGTTTGGTGTAAAGTCACTTATTCTGTCAGTAAGATCCTTCATGTGGCCTCATGAGAAAACTGTTGTTAATTTCTAATCCACTGGGCAGTTTGCTCCAAACCTGCTGACCTGCAGCGCTGAGGTGACCCAGCTGTAATAGCCTTCTCTGTTTGCCGTTATTTTATCATGATGGGGTCTCAAGTGAGATGGAAACAGGCTTGTCTTTGATCGCTCACCGGCACTGGACAGACTGTCCTGTACGTGCACACATACCAAAGCTCTACTTTTTAATAAGGTGGCAGCAGACCAGTCTGTTATGGTGATGACTCAGCATGTCAGCAGTAGTGCTTAGTGTGCGCACGCGTGCAAACACACGCTCATACTGATACGGGCACACTGTGCACATATAAATCCCTAACAGATCGATAAACTGCACTTAATAATAATAGTAATAACAGGTACTCGTCTGTATATCTCGCTGAGGGATGCTCGTGTTAGAAGCAATAATGTCTTGCATTTTAACTACAGTATGATGATATATAATATACTGCATGTGTGTACTGTACAGCCATCAAGGCCAGCAGGGACCTTTTTGTGCAACACACACACTGTGCACCTGAAACCAAAGTCCAGTATATTATATCCAGAATAACAACAAAATCCATCCCTCAGCCTGTGGTCGTCCCTCCTTGGTGAAGAAGGTGGATTCATCTACAGGACCTGAACGTATTGTGGGTGGAGTTAACTCTGTGGAGGGGGAGTGGCCGTGGCAAGTCAGCCTCCACTTCTCCGGTAGTCTGTACTGTGGCGCTACTGTCCTCTCCCGTGATTGGCTCATCTCAGCGGCACACTGCTTCAGTAAGGAAAGGTGAGTTACTGGTGATGAACAACAATCTCTTGTTGTCATATGATCGCTGTAATGGCTACTGTGTATGCACATGTAATATACCGAGCAGTTTGTCGCTCTTTTTGGCTTGTGACCCCCTGAAGCCATCAGTATTTACTTGCAAACAACTATCAGGTCATGTGTGGACACAAGGTGTGACCATTTCAACTTTGTCCTGCTCCGATGGTTTCATTTGAATGAATTTCAGAGGATGTAACAGTAAGCAGTATTTTTGTTGAAAAACAAAGAAAATTTTGGGAACTTATTGAATGTTAAATGTCATCCTTAATAAGAAAGGTGACTAAATTGAAACATGTGAAATAATGACAATACAACAATTACTTTTTTATATCACTAGTAATTCATATTTTTACCTCATTAGATCAAAATATTATTAAGCTTTCAACAATCACGAAGCAATAATGCACATCTACACATCATCTGGCAATTTATAATATTATATATATAATAGTTTTTTATCAAATTTCAACCCATTTATAGGAAACTTCATTATATCATGACAAGCTACTAGATCTACAGCTACTGGATCTATCGACTCATATCAAGTTTTCTTCTGTGCCTTTGACCTCTGTCCTCTGACTGTCTCAGGCTGTCTGACCCGCGTTACTGGACGGCCCACCTCGGCATGCTGACACAGGGCGGTGCCAAACACGTGGCTGACATCCAGCGAATTGTGGTGCACGAGTATTACAACGCGTACACGTTCGACTATGACATCGCCCTGCTGCAGCTGAAGAAGCCCTGGCCACCCTCCCTCAGCCCACTGGTGCAGCCTGTGTGCCTGCCACCCTCCTCCCACACTGTCACCGAGAGCCACCAGTGCTGGGTCACCGGGTGGGGATACCGCTCCGAGGAGGGTGAGCATCTTTATGAGCTACTGCTTATGTCAGCCCAAAGCCTTTAAAATGTGTAAATATTTGCCCCTGTCGGCTACATGATGTGCCCTCCTGCAGACAAAGTGCTGCCCTCAGTGCTGCAGAAAGCTGAGGTGTCGGTGCTGAGTCAGACCGACTGTAAGAAGAGCTATGGACCTGTCTCACCACGCATGCTGTGCGCAGGGGTGTCCTCTGGAGAGCGGGACGCCTGCAGGGTGAGCGCACAGCAGACCGAATCAACCCTCATCACCGGCAAAATTAACACTAGTGGGTGTGAAGCCTGAGGAGTTAGTCTGTACTTTCTGAATCATCTGCGTTCTCTCTGTTTCAGGGTGATTCAGGTGGTCCTCTGTCCTGTCAGGCACCAGGAGGGGGTCGCTGGTTCCTAATAGGCATCGTCAGCTGGGGGGCGGGCTGTGGGAGACCAAACCTGCCTGGGGTCTACACCAGGGTCAGCAAGTTCACCTCCTGGATCTACAGTCATATCAGCTGACATGATATCCTTTTCATTCCAGTGCCAGCGAACGTTTAAATGTTCTGTCGTTTGCATGGAATAATAAAAGAACAGTCGGATACAGTGTGCTGTGTATTTTTTCCAGGAACAATATCCACTTTTTATTGAGATTACAAAGTGTTATTATTGTGTCTCTCAGACAGACACCCTGACCAAAGTAAACAGTTAAAAACAAAGTGCCTTGAAAGTCTCTTCAGGTATCTTTGTTGAATTCCTCCTTTCACGTCTAAGCCTTTAAATCCGCGTTATGACCTGTGGTGCCACATTTTATAATTGCACCTCCTGTTTTACTTTGCGCCCCTGTGAAGCATCGAAGGACACAGCAGCCAAGCTCCAAAATACCTCGCACACGTTTCCCTCAAGCACTCTTTTGTCCCGCTTAGCTTTGCTCCCGTATACACAGCAAAGAAGTTTGTCCACAGACTCTGTCGCACGGATGGTCGTGCAGATTGTACCCTTTCATAGTGGTTTCATTGTCCCCCGCACTGCATTCTGGGGCTCCGTGAGACACCTGCCGCCCAGTTCAGGTAAACGGGAGGCGGTGAATGCCCGCCGCATCCGAGCAGCTCAGGTCGGATTTCTGCGCTTTTTTCAAAGGAAGCGACAGCGGGGGTTTCCTCTCTCTCTCCATCGTTTCTATGCCTGAGGTATTGTTGCATATCGCCTCTCCGCAGCCGAACGGGACAGTGCCATGAGGACTCTGCCCAAAAGCAAAACTTGCGAAGTGTACTGCGTCTCCGGGCATGGACACTCAGGCTGCTCTGCTGCACAGGTAAGCCATACCTGTGCTCTGTTCGTCATGCGTAAAAGACGGTGCCAAAGGGAACTTAGGTCTCTGCAAGAAGTATTTACTCATTATATTTTGTCTTTATTTAGAAACTATTTTGTTTATTCAACCCTTGGGTGTTTTTGTGCAATACCAACCGATGTATAATAGTCAGAACCAATCAAACCAACTCAGCCATGGTTGATCATAATTGTAAAATCTGTCTTAAGGGGTGTGTGGGTCTCTTTCTCATGAATGTCCGTGTCGGCCTGAGCCACTTGATTAAGTGCTGAAACTACAGAGCCAGGCCGTGGGAAAGCAGACTCCTCCAGCCAAGCTTTGTCTGCTCCCCTGGGGAATCCTGCCAACCCCTTAAATGTTTAAGGAGATGCTTTCAGCTCAAAGATGCTCACCGTTGCTCTCCCTAAATCATTGTCTGCTCAGCCATAAACGTATATGGCTCATTGATTTTGGCAGATAGGCTGCTTTTTCTTTACTGCTGTGGTCACATGAAGATTAAATCCAAACAATTACAAGCAACTTGAACAGAGACATAAATAGCTGCTGTGATATTTGAGTTATGTCCTTTTCTCTGGAAGGGAGAGGTGGAGTTGAAGGAGCCCACCCAGTCAGTGAGCCCCCCCACGAAGCCTGAGGATCAGGCAGAACAGAAGGTGGAGGGGGGGCGAGATCCAGTCTGTGGCTCCTGGAGGAGATGGATGTTAGGGCTCCTGCCTTTCTTTCCCTTCACTGCTGCCATTGCACTAACTCTCCACTTCTTAACATGTGAGTGCAGGCCTGCTTTGGTGTTTTATACTTTTCTTTTACATCCTTTGTTCTTTAAAGTGTCTTTATTTTGACTTACACCTGCAGTTGCACAAGTTCACCTGTCTCAGATCTCTACCTCCTCCTCTGCAGCTCCGCCCTCCTCAGTGTTCTTCCTCGGCGGCAGCGTGGAGTTCCCAAACCTGAGCTTCTCCTCGGAGCTGACTGACTCCAATTCCCCTCAGTTTCGCCTGCAGGCTCAGGCTTTGAACCATTATGTAAGTGGAACGGCGGACTTGTCCGTCACTGCCTCCCCTCTGAATGACACTTTAGAGTGCTGCTTGACCTTCCTGCTCTGAGCTGAAGTTGACGCTGCTCTGACTGTGACATGGTTCACTACAACAGGCTACTAGTCTCTTTTATGCTGTGCTTTCAAAACACTGCTGCCCTCTTTCTCTCATCCTCCTCTCTTGTTGTCTGTCTCTGCATTCTTATGCGTTTGCTTTTCTCTTTATCGGACTTGTCCCCCTCTCTCTCTCTCTCCCTCTCTGTTTTTTTCTGTGCAGCACTTTTCTCTCTTCTGTTCCTCTCTCTGTCTCTCTCTGGTGGTGTTAAATGTAAAGCTGAAACAGGAGCTGGGCCCAGTGTGTGTGCGAGTTCCCGAGACCCCCTGGGACAGGGCCCTTTCAGGGCTGAGGACAAGCCCAGCATTTGTGAGCCCTGCTAGGCCCAGGCAGCAAGAGTGAGAGGAAGAGCAGGTCTTCAATAAAAACATTGTCTGTGTAGCTTTCACACAATCAGCAGCTCTGTGTGCCTTACATTACAGAGAGGAGGAGACCCTCAGTTTGACGCTGAGGTTGAGAGGGAGAGACAGGGCAGTAGGCCAGGCTGGGGTTGACAGGATGACTGGAGATATGAGAGGGGGAATTTGGGTTTTGGAGCCAAAGGTCATGTGTGCATCCTTACATTCTTGCTGAGCAGTGGAGAAACTGATGGGTAAAAACACAGAAATCTGCAGCGATGCTACTTTAATCAGTTGTAACGGTGAGTTAGCACGTTTTTTAACCGGTCACATTATCTGTGCTGCCATCTGTTCATTAAAGAATAGGTGAACTCAAGGACAGCAGGCCATACCGCCCGAGGTCTTGCCTCTACGCGGCCGGCAGGTAGAGACACAATGGAGCTCTGTGCTGCTCAGAGTCAACATACACACATGCACAGCTTGATATCCACGCACACACAAGAGCAATGCTTTTGTTGCGCTCAGGCTGCATGTTCCACCAGGTGTGTTCATGTGTGGCTTACATGGGAAAAGTGACCTCACTTGCACCGCTGTGATGTCACACCTGCAGTACTGTAGTGTGTGGAGTTTCTGTGATCAGCCTTCCTTTGTTGTATTTCCTCACAGTTCTCAGAACTCTACGAGTCCTCACCGTGGCACTCTTACCACCTGCGCTCAGGAATTACCGCCTTCAGGTATGCTGCACTCAATCTACTGATGCAATCAGATGTGCATCAGTTCATACATGAGAAGTACATGCATGGCAACAACACATTCAGCTGTATTTCCCCTGTAGAATAGCAACACTGTAAACCCTTTGTGTGACAGTGAAGGAGTAAAAGGGCTCAACGTCTTCTACTGGAGTAAATTCTCCGCCCCGGATGACGTTGCCACTGCGATCCGGAGGTCCAGCCCAGAGAGGCTGCAGCGCCGGCTTCCCGGCAGCAACAAGGTGCTGCGGTACAGCCGCAACGAGCAGCGCTATTACATGGAGCAAGACGACAACACGCTCCACCTGCTGGGTAGCAACTCTCACTGTTGTCTGCATACATGCACATGTAGTATATTTTTGGCCTTCTGTAGTTTTGTCAGTGTATAGTACACCATACAACAGCTCTAACAATTTAAAAACGATTAAGTAATAGGTTAAAACTCAAATGTTTAACACACCATTAAATTTCAAATAGAAACACTCGATTTAGTAAGAAGTACCAGCTAACCCTTTAAAATGCTTTACCCATGTTTTATTCATTTTGATTTAAAGTTATCATCACTGTATTATGAATTATGTGGTTTTATATGCGTGTGGTGTTGGATTTGAATTTAATATCTGCTGTGTGTGCATGCAGGCTTGGACCCTGACGACTTTGAATCAGAAGAAAAATCAGACAAGAGTAAGAATCCAAACAGCATCCAGAGTGGGAAATGGCAGCTCGGCTTCCAGGGTGACTTTATATTACAAAACCTTAAGATCTGGTTTCTAACAGTGTGTGTGTGTGTGTGTGTGTGAGTGATTTAAACAGACTTTACAGTCTTTATTTAATCAAAGTCAGTCAAAGCTTGATGCATTGGTGGCTTGGTGAATTCTAATGTGCCCAAAACTAGTATTATAACGCAAATAAATACTTCAGTCACTTTCTCTGTCTAGCAATGTCCTTTGACCTCTATGCCAAATATGGCAACAACCGCACCCTGAGCCTCGTGAGTCCCAAGAAGCCGTACTACCAGTGGCGTCTCCGAGTTCCATCGGGTCACGTGGTTCGACTGGTCATCCTCACCCTGCACGGTGCCACGCCAGGAAGCTGCACCGCTCACAAGCTCTCGGCCTACGACTTCTTGCTTCCATTACAGAACAAGATAATCGCCAGGTAAAGGTTTTTAATGGCCTTTTTTTCTTCTCTGGAGATGCTATGGTAACATCTGCCCTGATCTTAGGCTCATTTATACATGGGTATGTACATATCCTGAGTGTATTTGCCTTTCTCAGGTGGTGTGGGCTGCCTGTTTCGGGTTCGTCCCCTGTCATGAAGCTGACGTCCTCTGGGAATGTGATGCTGGTCACCTTCTCCTTCAGCAGACAGAGGGATGGAGCAATCTTTAAAGCTTACTTCCAAGCCATCCCCAAAGCAGGTTTGAGTGCTCACAAACAGATAAAACAGTTACAGTTATGTGTAAGTTATACATGAACGTGTGTAGAGCAAAGTTTCCTTGGTGTTACTGTATATCCGGTGTGTTCATCTGTGTCACCATCTCCCCCTGCAGGTTGTGGAGGGTCAATTTTCTCCTGGAACGGCTCTATTTCCTCCCCCTACTACCCTTCCTATTACCCTCCTAATATAGACTGCACCTGGATACTGCGGGTGAGTCACATGACTATTACGTATACATGCCTGTGAGTGGACTAAGAAAGAGGAAGTGGATAATAGAAAACGGGCTGACTCATCCCTCTCTTATTTGACCTGTCCACATTCCAGCATGTGAACTCTTTCTTTAGTCGTCTTTGGTTACTTTATCAGGCGCCGTTGCCAGGATACTTGATCTCCATGACCATTGTGACGATGGACATACAGGATTCTTCGGCGTCAGACGGCTGTGAGAAAGACTGGCTGGACATCGGAGGGGTCAAGTGAGTTGTGAAGCTGAAGTGTGTTGCAACCAAGGTGCCCGTAAGCAAGGGTCAGCGTTAGCATTTCATCCACATCTGACAATTTTTAATAAATCATTTAAGACATCTCATCATTTATGCAGTTGCGTGAGTGAGTCAAAAGTAAAATTCCTCCCTTTTGTGCCCGTTTCTATCTAGACTGTGTAATCCAGTGTCAGACAGCAGCAAAAAGCGAGTCTACTCCTCTCCTCTCTCCCTGCACTTCCATTCAGATGAATCTCTGACTCACAAGGGCTTCTATTTAGTCTACCGAGCCTTCTCTCCAGAGGGCAGTAAGTAAACTGTGATGCTTTCACTCGCCGACCGTTTGATACAGAATGTCAGGTCCGCCAGAGGTCACATACTCCTCACTGTCTATCTCCAGCCTGTCCTCGCCAGTTTCGCTGTGGAGATGGACGCTGTATCCCTCTGAGGAAAGTGTGCGATGGAGTGAAAGACTGCTCGGATGGACGGGACGAGGCTAGATGCTGTAAGCCTGTTGCCTGAAGACACGATTTTGCCCCCACTTGACGAATTTGATTTCACTCAGTGATGTGCTTCTGTGTTTGTATGTTTGCTCATGTGTAAAACATGTAGCATCCTGCAGGCCAGGTGAAGTTCTGTGTGGAAATGGCCAGTGCAGGCCCCACAGCAGCCAGTGTGTGAGCCAGAGCAGCTGTGCAGACAGCAGCGAAGAGGGTTCCTGTGGTGAGTTAATCATCGCCGTGGCAACCCCTGCTCGGGCTTGTATGCATTTAGATAACAAAAGCACGTGTGTTTGTTTTCAGGGGGTAAATGTTACCACGTGTGTCCCAACAAGGTCTGCCTGCCAAAGTCTTCGGTGTGTGACGGTGTTATTGACTGCAAAGACCGTAGCGATGAACTCAACTGCACCAGAGCGTGTGAGTATTTATGACTGATCAATTCAAGTGTTTTTTTTGTTTTTTG
This sequence comes from Scatophagus argus, assembly GCF_020382885.2. Classification (NCBI taxonomy): domain Eukaryota; kingdom Metazoa; phylum Chordata; class Actinopteri; family Scatophagidae; genus Scatophagus; species Scatophagus argus. The sequence continues at coordinate 6,283,672 of NC_058510.1, forward strand.
TTTTTTTAATCACAGTATGTTGTTTTCATACTTGCATTTCTCTCTGGTTTGGTTTGTCACTCTGCCCAAATATGTCTTTTTTTTCTCTTTAGACCTTAAAGGCTGCTCCTCGTCCTCATACAAATGTGCCAACGGAAAGTGTCTCAGTAAGATTAACCCTGAGTGTGATGGGGTCAAAGACTGCTTTGACAGCTCGGATGAACTGCGCTGTGGTGAGTTCTCACTCACAAAACTCAGCCCTGTAATTGTGTCCGAGAACTCCTCTGACTTTCCAAAGGGAATTGTGATATTTTCTCTTCCTCCGTCTCCCTGTTGGTCTCTTCATGCCAGCCTGTGGCACCAGGCCCAGGAAGCGTACTAAGATAGTGGGTGGCTCTGATGCTGGAATGGGGTCTTGGCCATGGCAAGTCAGCCTCCAGATGGATCGCTACGGTCACGTCTGCGGAGCCACACTGGTCTCCAGCCGCTGGCTCATCTCTGCAGCTCATTGCTTCCAGGACTCAGACGCCATCAAGTAAGAAAGAAGCCTGAAATCCTCATCATGATGATCACAGTTCATGCGTGTGCTGTCTTCATGCGCGTTTCGTCTGCAGATACTCGGATGCTCGTGCGTGGCGGGCTTACATGGGAATGCGTGTGATGACCACAGGGAACAATGGAGCGACCACCAGACCGATTCGCAGGATCCTCCTCCACCCGCAATACGACCAGTTCACCTCTGACTACGACATCGCCCTTCTCGAACTCAGTGCTCCTGTCTTCTTCAGTGATGTGGTGCAGCCTGTGTGCGTCCCCGCACCTTCACACACGTTCACAGCAGGGACCAGCTGCTACGTCACGGGCTGGGGCGTCCTCGTGGAGGACGGTAAGAGAATCCAATGAAACTAAAGACACAGCACGCAAAAACTGTTTTTTAGATTTTGCAGATGTTTTGAAACTAGCTTAGTGCTGAGCATTACAGACGAGCATCGGGGCAAAGTTTTCCTTTTTTGTGTTTGCGTTAATTTTAGGAGAATTGGCCTCTCACTTACAAGAGGCCTCGGTGAAGATCATCAGCAGAAACACTTGCAACAAGCTGTATGACGATGCTGTCACTCCGAGGATGCTGTGCGCTGGGAACCTGCAGGGAGGGGTGGACGCCTGTCAGGTGAGTGTGTGCATCAGTGTGTCTTTGCAGAAACATGAAGTTTCTGTAAGAAGACAAAAAGAAAGATGATACTGATCTCAGGCGGCACTGTGGTGCAGTGGTTAGCACTGTCGCCTCACAGCAAGAGGGTTCCAGGTTCGAATCCCGGTCTGGGCCCTTCTATGTGGAGTTTGCATGTTCTTTTTTTTCTCCGGGTACTCCGGCTTCCTCCCACAATCCCAAAGACATGCACATTAGGTTAATTGGCTGCTCTACATTGCCCCTGCAGTAGGTGTGTGTGAGTGTGTGGTTTTCTGTCTTTGTGTGTTGGTCCTGCGATTGACTGGCGACCAGTCCAGGGTGAACCACGCCTCTCTCCTGCGACCCTGACGGATAAGCGGTATAGAAAATGGACGGATGGATACTGATCTCGATGCTGTTAAGAGTCATTCCCACAAATTGCCGTGCGACAGTAAGCTGTGATTTACCTGTTAGTCATAACAACAAAATGTACAGTCTGCTTAATCTAAATTGTTCCAGTCATGGATTTCAGAATTCCTCCCTGAATTGCAACAGACTGAATCAGTGAGAGAAGGAGTTACTCAGACCATGTAGGAGGGGTATTTACATGCCTCTTCTTTATGTTCTTTCCGTTCATGTTTTATTTGTCTGATTGTTTGTCCCTCAGGGTGACTCAGGAGGTCCGCTGGTGTGTCTGGAGCGAGGCAGACGGTGGTTTCTAGCAGGGATCGTGAGCTGGGGTGAGGGCTGCGCGAGACTGAACCGTCCTGGTGTCTACACACAGGTGGTCAAGTTCACGGACTGGATCCATCAGCAGACTAAAGGACAGGTGTGACCTGCCTGGCACGAACAGAAATGACAGACCCAACACACAGAACAAAGGTTTCAGGTCTGGAGTTCCTCTTCAGACTGCTGTCATGATTGAATGACAACACATGCTGTCACTTTTTGGGAGTGTGTGCATTGCAACAAGCTCACGGTGTGTGTGTGTGTGTGTGTGTGTGTGTGTGTGGGGGGGGGGGGTCGTCAACCAACCAGCTTCTTTTCAGCCTCCAAACATCTGACAGTGGTTGGTTATGATTACATGCACAAAAAGTACAGTACTATTTGGTTATTAAAGCAGCTACAAGGAAGTTTTAACTGCTTATGAAACACTGGTGCCTGTGTATGACCTATAATCAAACCATCAGCAGTAAGATCAACTGTTTCTGTAAAGTTAATCTGTCACTGGGTCCATTTCCCCATGAAGTCAGCCAAAACGATATACAACACGCAGACCGGAGGAGCAAATGTTTACATTTTCCAAGGCAAAGTTTTGTGGTGAGTAGCACATCAGCCAGTTAGAAGGAAGCAGGAGGAGATTTTTCTTTTAGGCGTTTTAATTTTGACTTAATGTTTTGTGGTCATGCCTGATACTGAGTTCTGAAAGGATTCAAAACCAATGCCAAACTGTCCCTCTTCACCCTAGACAGGTGGCATTTGTAATATGTCGACTCAGCTACAGCTTGCTGTTGGCTTATTATTATGAAGACATAAAATCAGCAGGAAATGTTTATAACTTTAGCTTTCCCATCAAAATCACTATTAGGCCTTCCAAGCAACCCAATCTGTTACTTTAAGGCTTACATGTACCTCCAGCTGTTTGACTGTGACATGAGGTTGTGCTGATGGGAAACACAGCCTTCTGTCCAGGAAACACTATCACAGTTTGTCCACAGGAGGCGCCAAAATCAACACAAAATAAAACTTGTTGTTGCTGTAAGTGCAAGTGGTTTTGTGTTACTGCACATACGCGTATTAGAATCTGTAGAATTGGGTTGGATTTCCTTATACAAATGACAGGATATTGAATTTCGATGCATAACATAAGATAACACAAAAAAGGCTCTAGTAGCTTTTAGTTTTCACTGTATGCACACATGTGAACTGAAAAAGTGAAGAGAAAATATGCAGTTAAAATGCCACTCAAATTAAAACGTCCATCTGTCTTATAGGAAACATTCTTAACACTCATTATTTTATATTTGTATTTTTAAAATGAAAATTATCAGAAAAACAGTTGAAATTGGGGTGAAAATCTGACTTTTGACCATACATTTATTTTCATTACTTTAAATGACTTTATTTTCGTGATCTTCAGCTTCTTGTCTGTGTGTTCTCGATGTGTTTGCTCTTCACTTTCTGCAGCACGTTGAGTTCTGCTTTTCTCCAGGAGGAATTCAGTCACTATAAACTGCTGTGAACGCTGCTGTCCTCCTGCAGTAAAACATGTTTTTGCGTAGAAACACAAGTCCAAACATAAATCCCGTATAAACAAAAGCAAAGAGATTCATTACTATTTCCCTGTCAGCCTCTGGTGGGCTCTAACAGAGAAATGATTTGTTTGAGTCCCATCAGTCAAAACAGGTCAGTACCTGCTTTGTTCATCAGGCCTCTGAACAAATCTGAGCTCAGCTAAATCAGAATCAGAATCAGAATCAGAATTCCTTTAATAATCCCTGGAGGGAAAGTCTTGTTCTTACAGACATTGCACATGCAGTATTCCCGACCAAGAAAGGAGAAAAGTGTAAAGTATAAAGTACGACCACTAGCCCGGTTTTCTGTGCATGTAAAGGTAGCCAATTACTTCCTGTTTTGCCACTTGTTTTGGCCAATCCTGTCTTTCTTTTCTTTTTTTACCAGCAAAAATCCCATCAGTCGTTTTATTGAATGTGGAAATAATTCTCTCCTGACAAGCATGTGCCTGTACATTTTGTCCACATTCGTCCATGTACTGTATATGTGTGCTCATGACCTGCTGTGTGTTTTCAAACTGTACTGTGTGTGTATGTATGTGCACATCATGAGTTAAAGTCATAGTCTTATGTTCAAAATATATTCTGTAAGTGTAGAGAAGGGAATAATCCCTCAGTAGGAGGTGATGATATATTTAACATTTCAGTTTCATTATGATTTAATTTATCTTTACGGTGCCTTCTTTGCTTCATGAAAAGCAGGATCACAGCTCGCCTTAAATTTCTACTGAAGCTGATGCTGGTGTGCTGAACAAATAAGGTTGTCACCGATCTCGTTTCTCGCAGCTCACAACGCCATCCAATGGCCAGTCTGCACTGTTTATGCCCTGGGGGAATTATGCACCTTACACCCACAGGACTAAAAAATGTGCAGTTTGTATCATTGTTTAATGATAATACGTTATGCCTTTATATTAAAGACACATTTTCCCACGCAGCAGGCCCGGCTCGTGTTTCCAAACAAAACTATTAATTGATAGGAAATGGAAAATCTAGTGCTACATTTGTAATCCGCGCGTTAAAAAGAAAGGCACCGGGGCAGTACAGCGCGGACTCTGACTGTCAGTACTCATATACTTCATATTACATCATCTGGTGAATGTTATTTAGGATAGTTTGAGCAAGAAGTCAGCGGTGAAATGTCAGTGAGTGTTGAGATCCGTATTTTTTTCTATGTGTGGAATGTCTGACAAGCTCTTGCAGGGAACACACTTTGTTTTCTCTGAAGAGAGGTTTCCAGTTTCGAAACGCGAGAAAGGCGTCTGACAAGTTGTTGATCAGGACACCACCCGTTTAGTCTGGTGTCTACGTGCTGATCATCCCGTTTACCAATCCAGCGTGGGCTACACGCAAGGTTTAAGCACATAGCTGCCCTGCGCGCATCCTCTCCGTTATTCAGCGGTGCGTAATTCTAGCCTGGACTGAAAAGCTGCAAATTATTGGTTAGGAAAGTACAGCTTTATGTGAAAATGCATGTTTTAAAGTATGTTTAAAGGGCTATTTTGTAGTCTTTAGTATGTCGTCATTAACACCTCAGTGGTTAATTGCTTGACCAGTGATGAGGGCAAAAAGTGGGCTGCTGTTACGCGCCATGGGTGTGTCAATGGACGTCACGGAAGTCCGCTATCCGGTGGCTGCACTGTGGGAACTGTATAAATCCGCGCCGCTATCCAAAACGATGGGAAAAAGTTGCACTGGAGTACAAGCGCGGCGTCCTGTTGCGTGATATCCCGCAGCTAACCTCTGGAAACCAAACTATCTGTGTTCACTGACCGTCAGCAGCTGAACGCCCAAGACAAGTGCGCTGCGCTGTGTTGATCCTGGAGGAGGGAGGGAGGGAGGAAAGCAAGAGCAGGAATAAAACTTAATTCATGCTTTATATTTGATACCCGCTTGCTGCATCGGAGTCACCAATGATGATGAATTTTATCCTCATCTGCCTGCTATGTGGATTGTACGGTGTTCTTGCAAGAGGTGAGTAACAGGTTTACTTTTGTTTGCACAGAGCACCTGCTGTAACGGTTTGATCTGATGTTCACATATTTAATAACTCATTTGAATATGTAATCTTTTATTTGGTTATTTAGGCTGATACACGGGGAAATATTTTTTTTCTTCGTTTAGTTTAGTTTTAACTGTTCCGAAATGTAAAGGAAGCTGAAGAGGTGTAACCTGTTGGAAACTGCGTTTTAGACACGATTTTTATTATGGAAGTTATTTCCCACAGAGGCTCCTAAAAGGGTCCTCAGGAACCTTGACGCGGTCTAAAGTTGTCCCCATCGCCAAGGCAAACATTCTGCCTTTTCCTCAGAGGGAAACAAAAGCTGTGCCTTTTCATTGAGGCGAGCTGCGGTGCGGCTGCTCATTTACAGGTCAATTAAGCGGTCGGTGCGGTCGTGTGTCTGAGGCTGATCGCCGTGTAAACCTCCATCAGCACCGAGTGCAGAGGGGGAGATAAGCTCCATCCTGCGGGGCATTTGTTTGGATATTGCGGACCTCTGTGGCCCGGCTCCTTGTGCGCTTGGCCCCGCTTGAATGGACACAGGCAGGGCGTTGTTTCCTGACACTGATGAGTTTGCCAAATGAAAGTTCTGACACAAATGTTGGAGGGGTCACGACCCACTGAAGGACGATATCCAGAGAGCAGAAACCAGGGTTAATCTGTGCTTGCTGCACTGGGCAGGTTGCTTTAACGCGCGCAGCGGATCTCTCCGTGCTTTTACCGGTCAGTTAGATGGTCACTTGTCACGCAGAGCAAAGCGATGTTTTTGTTAAATCACGTGCAAAATGAAATAATGCGCAATTAACGGCAGATTAGGAAGGTCATGTGATATTTTTTACAGGCTCGTTGTAAACGCAGATCTGATTTTAAAACGTTTAAGTTTGTATCCCCTAATTTACTCTTAAACACGCACTTTGTAAGTCTCTTTTGCATTTTTTTGAATCAAACTCAAAGCGTTTATAAATACTTGTTTTCTCTGTCTTTAATACGTGAAAAGTTAAACTCCACTCGCTAATTAAATCCTCCTTATTGGCCAAATCGACAACTTCAGGCCCAACTCCCATTTTAGGAGCACTAATTTTTCTTTTTCTTTACTATAATCATCTGTTAATAGACAAATAATTTTAAACGCAATCCAAAAATGAAGACATAAGAAATATGTTGTTGAGAGGAGACATGCAAACATCATCGAACATCCACACACATTTCACATTCATCTTCACTTGTACACTGTGTCATTACTGTCATCCTTTTAAAAATCCAATACGCATCACTGGGTTCATTAAAGATGATAACATCTGCTGTTTAATAGAAACAAAACAACGTCCTAAATATGACACGGTGCATTAACATTTTCAGATTAGTGACTCACTTTGTTCTTGAAACCTCAAACTGCAGAAAGGGGATGAGGGGCGTCTGCATGGATTCTCAAGAAATGATTCCCATAAACTTCAGTGTCTTGGATTTCAATGCAAACATATCTTGTGGTGCGTTGTCAGTATTTTTCTTTCCCCTTGAAAACAGACAACTAAAAGTTTCTTCATTTTTATTTTTTCATTGTGAAGCATCTCGGCCAAAAGTCCTTGATATGAGTCCCGATATGTGCAACTCCCATATGATGGGAGCTTTACTTTTCAGTGGTTAAAAACGTAACATTAAAGGTAATTTCTCTCTCTCTCTCTCTCTCTTTTTTAATTTGGTGAAGCAGCAGGAAATGGTTCTTTGGAAATGGTGCTTTTAGTCACTTCACAACTTGTTGAAAAGGCCCCAGAAGGCCCGGAGGACATCCCAAACTTCCTCTCTTGTCTTCCCTTACCCTGCCACATGTGTGTGTGTGTGTGCGTGTTTTTCTTGCCTACTCATACACTGAAATCCAAGGAAATAGTATCGGAAGTGCTGGCAGTGTGAGTAACGCTAGATCTGCTCAATGGGGCATCCACTGGGAACAATGATGCTGACAATGAATGGTAATAATGGACTTCAGTGATAAACTCACTCGCTGGCGGTACAAGTGATTTAACTACTCGTAAGACCGTTGTACTCTGAAGAGTGTTTTGATCTGTGTGTTGTGCACTCTGTAACGAGCAGTCAATGTGAAGGACGGACTTCCCTGAATGATGTTTCCGCTTTTGTTGGGAGGAAGGAAGGGCGGACAGGCAGTCGTCTTTATCTCTCATTAATAAACCCCAGCGATGGAGTGGAGAAATGCTTTTATTTGATAAACAACGGGGACACTGCTTACGCATTTCCACACGAGCTGTCAAGTGGCCTGAGCGGAGAGATGTGAGGAGGGTCACAGATACCGTGGCCTGGATGCACGACGTGCTGTGGAGCTGGGACCCAAGATTGGTTCTGCAGTCAGAGAGTCAAGAGTCTGGTTTAGTCCGGTTTGGAATGGACTGAGCTCAACTGTCCAAAATGTTTATTCGCTGTAAAGTGTTTTGCTTTCCAGGATTTCCTCTGAAAGTGGTCTCATGAAGACCTGGGTTCACGCAAAGCTGACTCCCATTCATAAGATTACAACTGAATATGACTGCATTTTTCCATATTAGTTTTTTTTTTAAATTATTAATAAACAAGAAATTGTCCTTCAGTGGAGTCCCAGGGACTGAACATCCTGCCCAGATGTCCCTGAAGAATAGTGCATGATGAAGTCTTACAAGCTGACCTTGACCTCTGACCTCTGAGGACAGGTTCACATGTCAATGAATAAAGCTTTATCACCTTATAATCACTAATAGACAACCCATACAACAGTTAAATGCACTTAATCGGTCATGGAGTTTGGGGATTTTGCTGCTCCTATAGACATTTTCTGCATTCTCATCCTCTCTCCTGATCATTGCAGATAAAGACCAAAAGGGAAAGTACAGCGTCCCTATTCTGGATGTGAAAACCCGGCACCTGGTCGTGGACATCAATCAGACACTACTACTCGGCTGCAGGTGGGTTTCAGGTAGATAGAGCCAGGCCAAAGAGCCTTAATTTGAGGAAATGGGCTGGAACTGGTGTGGGACAAGGAAGTGGCTACCTCCAAAATCAAAACAAAGACATCCCTAAATGTACCAATCTTTAAGCTGTAGTGTCTTAATATTAACTGAAAAATGACCACCAAGACACTCATTGGAATGTAGTTTAATAATATGAGACACCAAGTTGTTGTAGAAGAAATTTACTGACTTTTTGGTGTAAAGAGATTACATGGAGATTGCTTGCAGTGGCATTGAGAAAGACCTCATCCCAAGCCACGTTAGTATTTTTAGAAAGATTTCTTTAACAGTTTCTAAGAAGTCATCCTGTATCAGGGAAGTTATTTATCCCCAGTTCCTCATCTTAGATTTCTCTATCTTGCGTATTGGTATTTTGACCAAAAATCCATTGCTTCCTTCCATTGCTGCCAGGGGTCGCTGGGAGTTGTCATGGGCTTTTCCATCGGGTTTTGCCAGAGATCAAGTGCAAGTCGAGGAGACCCGCTGTGGGAGGACGAGCCAGCAGTACTGCAGCCTTGTGACGGTGAGCCACAGTCAGGCCAAGCACACCGGCCTGTTCCGCTGCAGATACCGGCGCCGACCCCGAAGACAGACCTCCATCTACGTATATGTCACAGGTAAGACGCTGCTGCTCGAGGTCCGAGACTACAACCCATAACTCTTCTTTGTTTCCTGTCTTCCTTTCAAGTTGTACTCTCTCTCTCTCTCGCTCTCTCTCTATCACTTGTCGAGAAGGCCCAACAGTCCTTCACCCCCTCATTCTTATTGTTTATATCCCCAGGTTAAACAGGATGTGGTGGGTGCTAAATACAGACCAATGCCAGAGAGCCAATTATATCTAAACACTGTTTGTCCCAACAACACATCCTTCTAGATGACTCTGGCACAGTTTCACCCGTTTCCCTCCTCCCCCTGCCTCTCTTTTCTCAGGCCGGGTCTACCTCCCTGTTGTCTAAATATAAATCCTTTTTTTTACTTTCGTTTACGTGCTACCTCGAGGCCAGGAATAGTCCAGCTGCTGAAAGGCTCAGGCCTGGGCAGAGTTTCCCAGGGCATCAGCCTTATCTGCTCTGCTCAGCCTTGCTTGAAGCATCCTGTGCTTGGGGGAGGAGGGGAAGGGCTTGACGGGGTGTGCTGGGAGGGGGGTGTCGCTGTGTCTGTGCAAGGTGACTGCAGGGGAGGTGCATGGAAGTGTGTGTGTGTGTTTATAGCTGAGAAGGATAAGATGAAGGCCAGAGGCTCAGTGGTATCCAGGGGCAGAGGAGGCACGATGTCTGTACCGCCGACTCCTCCCTGTCCTGGAGGGTGACGCTGTTCTGGCTGGGTCGCACCGGGCAAGGAGCTGGGCTGGAGGCCAGGGTCACAGGGCACGCTACTGTTTGGCCAACAGGACCCTCGGGGGCCATCAATCGCTCAGGTCACCATGTCCATTAAACGTCAGACTTGGCCTGCGGCTCTGCTCAGACGTTGCCTCCCTCCCCGAGTCCTCTATTAGGAATCAAAGCAAGAGAAGGAAGCCCTCAGTTTGCTAGTCCTTGGGGTACTTTTGTTCGAATGTTCAGAGATCTGCTTTCCTTGAATAACACCCTACGCTAACAAACAATACAGTGAGCAACACCCATACTTTTCAATGGTACCGGACTATTACAGTAGTCAAGCGGGGAGGAGAAAGCACAGTGAGGTCGTTTGATTACTTCTAAACAAACTATGTGTTTATTGTTGACTGCAGGCAGTCATTTGCTGAATGGTTATTCAATGAATGGGTGTGGAGTATGTTTAGGAGTGTGTGTCTGTTTGTTTTGGTTTGTTGTTGAGATTGATACTTGGAAATGTGTGTTTGTTTGTGTGTTTGTGTGTATGGGCAGGTGCTTGTTTTCTTTCCTTTCTGTTTGTGTGTGAAATTAAAGGGTCAGTTCACAAAAAAAATTATTAAAGAAACATTTTTTTTCTCACTCATTCAATGGGGGTAATATCCACTTGGGATGGGAGGACATGTCCCCCTCACTATAAGCATTGTTTCAGGTTGATTTTCTTATTAGATGGGATGAGAGGGGAGTTACTAAAATTACTGATACACTCATCTTTGTTGCCTTCATTTATTATTGTGCGCTTAAAGAAATAAACTTGGCGAGCAATGAGTGGTGAGTACTGTACGTAGGGCTTGAATAAGAAACAACCAACTTTAGTTCTTCGGGTCAGAAAGAGAAAAGAAACAAGTAAAGAGTAGATGCAGACTGTTGAAAAATCTTATTTGAGATTTCTGCCTCCAATCCAATGCAGTGGAGGTGAATGGAAGTTTGTCGTTCACAGCATTAAGAAACTACAGCAGCAGCAATCTGAAACTGTGCTCTTGTGTAACATTCAGTGACACATCTCTCTATTGAAGAAACATTTTTGTGGAAGATTAACTCAGATTAACTACTTGTTGAATTTTTAAAATGTCTTTCACCTCCTGCTACGGGAGCAGAATTATACAAAAAATAAACAGAGCTGAAACAATTAGTCGATCAATTTACAAATTATTTGCAATAATGTTTACAATTGATTATCCATCTCTGTCCTTTTTCCAGGGAAAATATCAAACAATATCTCATTATGGCTTCTTAGGTTTTCCTCTTTTTCTGTTCTGCTTTCTGGGTTTTAAATGCTGGTTGTACAAAACAAGACAGTTGAAAACATCAGATTGGGTTTTTTTCCACTACATTTGGACATTATGTAGCACAAACTAATAATCAATTTTCTAGTTGCAGTCCCACAGTTCTACAAATATCTCAAAACTCAAAAAGATAACCACAACTAATGCACGACTAAGTACCGTTAGAGGTGAGAAAACATGTTTTCTTCATATTTGATGAACTTACCCTTTAAACTGCTTCGAACTATACACATAGTTGCATAAAGAAATAAAGAGCCTTTGTTGACGCATTTATTTGACATGCTTATTATCTGTACCATATGTGTCCCTGACCGCAGTGTTTGGGTTTCAGACAGCCAGCAGCCATTTGTGGACCATCCGGGTATGAGCCCAGATGTGTTGTACATGAAGGAGAAGCAGCCGCTGGTCATCCCCTGCCGGGTCACCCACCCAAATGTCACCACCACACTGGTCAAGGTCAGTGCAGGAAATGTTAGTATGTGACAAGTGACAGTTTGGATGTGTTTTAATTCATGTTTGGGTGCCGGAACAGTCGGCTCTATCTACACACTCATGTCACACTTTGTCCTTCTCTGCCCAGTCACGTCACTCTGGTTTTCTACACATCATCACTCGTCCCAGTTGTTTCCATCAGTTTTTTTTTCACACATGCACACAATTCATCGTCCCCATTATTTCTCCTTCTCCAGATCATTCGCCACATTGTTCTTATCTTGGCAGCCATTACGCCGTGGCGTGTGTGTCCGTTTGTTTGTGTCCGTCTGCGGATATGTGTGAAAGTGTGTGCGGATATGTCTGTGAGTGTTGGTGCCTGAGTGCTGAGTGAGGAGGTCAGCGGGTGATGTTACTGAGTGCAAAGAGGAGCAGTTAGAGTGCTTGTAATCCACATGTGTGTCTCAGACTGCTTGATGGTGTATGATAGATGTAGATGTTATTTGCCTGCGAATAAAACAAAACCACATGTGTCTGCTTCAAGTCAAAGATGCCCCTTTCTTTACTGACTTCTTCCGATCCAGCGGCGCCCGCAGCGTCCTGTTGGCGTAGTTTCTACCTCGGGAGACAGGACATGAGGTCTGGAGTGCCCCTTTGGCCCCCAGCCAGCGCCACTTCCCACATTTCACCCTCCACCTCTTGTAGTAGGAATCCTGGCTGCCAACTTCCTCAAAATGATGGTTTAAACAGCTGGTTTGCCCAATGGAGGAAGCAGAGGTAGCTACTGTTGGCCACGAGAGATCAAAGTACAGTCCATTCTCTTTAATCACGAACTCCGATCATTAATACGATGGCCCGTGCGTCACTGTGGGATACTTATTGTGGTGTTGCTACAATAGAGTAGTTGTAAAACATACAAAAGACCCTGAACTGGACTGCTTTGGTATGTGTAACAGATGCACAATGTAGAGTAGTAAAGGGACACTCCACCAATTTATTATTGCACATCTTTAAAGTTAGACGACTTGTAAGAGACTAACCCTAACCATATCCCCATACCAGCAGTGTGTGCAACATGCTTTCTTTTTTCTAAAAAAGTGTAGATTCAAGACTCTTTATTGTCATTATGCAAGCATAACGAAATTTTGTGCAGATTCTCGGCTTAAAAGCACACCTATAAATAGCAGCTTCCAAGTTAATATTTCTCATGTAAAAACACACAAGTCATTTTTTAAATAAATTAATATTTAAATAAACTAGACTAAGAGTTGCAGTCATGCTAGCAGATCTGTGAGGTTAATGCTGATGTTTAACAGGTACAATGATGGTGAGGGAGTTGGTACTAAACAAAAAGTGAAACTGAAGCTGCTGAAACTGTCCGCAGTTTTGCGGGTATTTCACGATAAACAATCGCATTTTCTTTACCCACTCAGTGTGCTTTAACTTAAATGTGTGAACTATATTTCCTGCCAATGAATCAAACATTTCTCTCAAAACCATATACGTGAACCTCATGGTGGCACCAGAGCAGAGGTTTTAAAAGTGGGAGGCAGGCATCCCCGAGGGGCCTCCAGACAGCTTCAGTGAATGCATTAGTCATCTAATCACATAGAAGAGCCTAAATGTTTATGATCTGGCTGAAGATACTGTGACTGTTTTTCTCACTTTCCCAGAGTCAGAAACTAATAAATGTCGTGACGGACCACTTCTATGTGTTCAGTGCAGTCTGAAGTTCAGTCAAACAGCTACATATGAAATTATCTTGGCTCAGTTGCCTTTTTCCAAGCTTTGCTAGTCGTGTCAGACATTAGGTGTCGAAGTCAGGGGATGATCAAAGTCAGATGGATTCATCATCTGGAGAACACGAATGCAGTTGTTGAGATACTGCAGTCTAGCGATAGACTGACAGACCAACACTGCCATCCATAGAGTCACTCTGCTAGCATGGCTGAAAAAAAAACCCAAACCTTGAATTCTCATGATTTTGGATCCAGGAAGTGCAAAACATCCTTGGGGCCCTGCATGGCATATCCTACTAATTCTCCAGACTATGAATCTGATCCTAAAACACACATAACTGTACACAGCACACACACACTTTTGTCCTGCTTCCATCTCTTCACAAACTCCTGGAGCCACTAAGGTAATTAGTCCAAAAATAGATCTCCTCCTCTTCCTTCATCTCCCACTCTCACCCTGTGCTGGCCCGTCTGAACCAGGAATCCACTCACTGTTGCAGCCTCTGGAGTGTTTTTTTCCTGGAAGGATTTTGCACTTGCCTGGATCTCTAACATGACCCTTGTCACCGGGAACAATACCCAGGAGGCTCTGCTCTCTCGTTCCTGCCATGAAAGTGACCAGGAGGTCCGGGATGACGGGGTCGACCTGGGGTTCCAGTCAAAATGTCTATATCCTGTAGTAACAGGATGCAAGGAGATGGACTGGAGTCACGTTTCTCATATCACCCCTCCTCTGACTCCTACGGCCCTCCCCCCTGTCTCTTCACCTCCAACACTGCTTCCACTTTCACACATTTTCCCTGCAGATTTGGAGCGAGAGGGGCAGAGAGGGCATTAAGGGCACTCAGAAGGGCAGTTAGTGAGTTCAGGAGGAGGGAAGAGTGGAAAGCGTTATGGGACTGAGAGAGGAGGAGGAGGAGCTTGTCACCTCACTCTGGGAGGGGGGATATCAGTCAGTTCACACCGGAGGTGCAGGAGTGGGGTGTGTGTGTGTGTGTGTGTGTGTGTGTGTGTGTGTTGGGGGGGTCCACCTGTTCCCTTGAGAGAGGGTGGGACGCTTACACTATGACACAGAGACTAATAAACATTTCCTCGAGGCTGTCTCCAAGAAAACAACAACGTTGCACAGTTACACAAGTGTCCAAGTCAAGGTAGCCAAGAATTATGAAAACCAGCACTGTGAGAATACAGGTACGATCATGTGGGGGCTTCTTTTGATAAATTTTACACTACAACTGGCTTCTTCTGAAGATTTTTGTGTGACCAAAAACTGGATAGATGACAAACAAACGAAACTGGAGCAGAGAGTCATTTCATGACCTGTGGCCACACACTTTGAATATTTGTTATTAAAACTATGAATTAAAAGGACTGGTGATGTGGAAACACATAATGCAGCTTTAAAAGGAAAATTTTCAAATAATGAGTCATTTTAAATTCTCAGCATTCAGAGGCCTGAAAGATATTTTTTACACAGACTTGTTCCTTCCTTGGAATAAGTGAAATGTCAAATTTAATAGCTGTCTACCGTCATATGATCTTTACCAGCAGACGCAAGTAAAGTGTTGAATTACTTGAGACTTGACTTGAATTTGCCCTTGTTTATTACCTTTTATTTCCTCTTTGACAGCAAATCTAAGGAAAAACACCACTGTTTTAACAGGATGTTGCATGTTACGTGTTTCCCCCCCTTATTTGCATTTATTTTTCTGATTTAATTATCTGTAGCTGTCACTCTGTTGTCCCCCTTCTCTTTACTTGTTCATGAGATTTCAGCTGTGCATTTAATGGGTTTTGTCTTCTCCCTCCTCCCACAGTTCCCCAGCCACAGCCTGAGTCCAGACCAGAGGAACATCATTTGGAACAGCAAACACGGCTTCACCATCCGCACTCCCACCTTCTATTACATCGGCCTCTTCTACTGCCAGACGGTCACTGATGGCAACATACACAAATCACGTATATACTTTGTCCACAGACCAGGTCAGCAGGGCATAAATTCCTTTTAGATGCAAAGCAAATCACATGTAAACACGTATGTTTTATGCAAGAAAAGTCGACTTTTATATAAAATATGTTCTCCCTGTGTTTTTTCTTTCTTGTCACAGTGAGTAACATCATGGATGTGTATCTGAACAGCAGTGACCCTGTGCAGCACCTAAAGGGCGAGCGACTGGTCTTGAACTGCACTGCCACCGGGGAGTTGAACACCAGAGTCAACATCACCTGGGACTATCCAGGAAAGGTCAGAGCTGCATTAAAGTCTGTGGAGACTTTGTATGAAGCAGAGAAGCACATGTTTAGATGACAGATGACCTTTGAAAGGGACTTTAAGAGACCGCAGTTACCCTCAGACAGCTACTCAATCAGTGTGATCTGAAATATGAAGGCAAGCTGGCAGAATGGTAAAAGTCCCTTTTATTTTATTAATTCCTCATCTTTTGCGATGATGAGTTCAGTGATGATGATTCCCACCAGTCAAAACGATTTTTCCATCCTTAAATGTTCCAGATATTTCTATATATTTATATATAAAAAGTATATGAACTTGTCAACCTTGAAAAACGTGCTGCACAAGGTCCAAACTCTCGAAACATCTCCAGTTATTTTGACTTTGAAATTTAGTCCAGAGATTCTACGCTGCTTTGTGAGTTGAAGAAAGAAGCTTTTCAAAATAAATGTTAAGGACACACAGGTGAGATCTCAGTGTGTTAATTCTGTGGCTCCTCCTCCCTCTCCATCTTCAGAACAACAACACCGGCTTGATTTCTAAGAGGCTCCTGAAACACAGAACGCACATGTTGTTCTACAGCATTCTGACCATCCCGAAGCTCCAGCATTCAGACCGAGGCCTGTACACGTGCCGCGTGACCAGCGGTGAAAATACCAAACAACAGAAAGTCAATGTTACCATCTATGGTGAGCTTGTCCCTCTGACAATCTTTAACATTTAGATGAATCAACCGCAGGCACTCTGAAGGGCCAATTTCTCCGTTTCTCGTTTTCTTAATCTTGCACAAATATGTGCATGTGTTTCCTCTGTTTCAGATCGTCCATTTATTCGTCTGAAGCCCAGACGTGGATCTGTGATGGAGGTACAGGCGGGAGAGAAATCTTACAGAATCTCTCCCAAACTACGAGCGTTCCCTGACCCTGAAGTCATCTGGTAAGAGATCCCTGTTTGAATCCCTACAGTTTGTCTTGACTTTTTCATGCCAATCTTTTGCCTCTGTTTCATAGTATCTAAAACAAATCTTGGCTTTAGATCTATTTTAATCTCTGGAAAAACTTTCTCCACACCATTTCCTTGGAAAGACCTTGTAATGGTTTTTATTTGAACAAGCATTGCTCATCAAATTTCATCATCAAAATGAGTCAGAGTTTGTTCCCTTATTTATAATTTCAAATATCCTCCTTAAAGCTTTGCTTACATTTTTTTCCCAACAGGTTGAAGGATGGCATGGTGGCAGCAGAGCAGTGCTCCAGATACCACATGGATGGGAATTCCCTGGTGATCCGGGATGTAGCAGCAGAGGATGCTGGGAAGTACACCGTCCTGGTACGAATCCAGGAACATGAACTCTACCAGAATCTCACATTCACACTTCTGGTCAATGGTGAGTAACCCTGCTTATATTCTCCATCCGCAACCACCTTTTGTACTATTTTAGACATCAACAATTAAATTTCCCTTTTGTATGTGTGTGTGTGTGTGTGTTCGTGGGTGCCTCTCGTCTGACAGTGAGTCCTCAGATAGGGGAGAAAGCGGTGTCGTTGCAGGACCCGGGTCTAGTGCCACGAGGGAGCAGACAAACCCTTCACTGCACGTCACACGGGGTCCCCCCTCCACACATCCAGTGGCTCTGGCATCCCTGCCCATCCAAAGGCCTGTAAGTAGCCTAGAAGAGTAGATGTGGTGCAAGCGTGCACATACGAATTTTGCCTCCATAAAGATCAATAAAGTGTTTGAAATTGCTGTGCATCTCGGAGAGAAATAGAAGCTCAAACCAGGCAACAATATAAATAATATAAACATAAGCGCACAGAAGTACTGTGCATAGCTCTTAAAGCTCATAGCTCTCGTAGCTCTTATAAATTTTTAATCAACTCAGAGTATTGCATGTATTTTGAGGTTTTGAGTTGCCATTAATTTAAACCTTGTATGGTTTGTACATATTCTGGCTACAATGTTGCATACAGTACAAAAAAAGATGTTTGTTGTATGTTATTTGGTGGTGTGTGTGTGTGTGTGTGTGTGTTTGAAAAACGAGACATGTTTTGTCTATTTCAGCATGTGTTCAGACAGCGTTTCCTTCTTGTAACCAGAACAGATGCCTTTGGGGGCCTTTCATGTGCGGGAATGTGTGAAAATGTGTGCATGTTTATTTGCGTGTGTGTGTGTGTGTGTGCACATATATGTGTGTTGCATCATGTCTGTGTTTCTGTGTTTGCTTGCAACTTTTTTCCCATATGTTTGTTCTCTTCCTGTCCTTATGTTCTTTTTCATCTCTGTTTAAGTGCACGCAAATGCACAGCCTGTGTGTGTATGTCAGTGTTTTTATGTGTGTGTGTGTGTGCCTGGTACATTCACAGACACAGTAGACACAGTATACAGTGTATCTCAGACTTGAAAGGACAGAGAAAAAAAAACACACTTCAATAGAAGCCAGTTCCGTGCTCTCAGTCACGATTTGTTGGTTTCCAAATCAAACGCTATGATTTAATGAATTTCCTGTCCAGGACGCAGGGTGAGAGGCCTGTTTATTATTGTGATTGCACACTGCATCCTGTGATGCTTTTTCTTATATCTGACACACACACTATATATAAAATTCTCATGAGAAATGACCCAACCCTCCAATGCAGAGGGACAGTCAGTCAACACACACACTCGAACACACACACACACGAGAGCCTTCAAGCAGGCACTTGGCAGAAACACTGATTGAGTTATTCTTGGAGGTCAGACACTTATTGTGTTGCTTATGACCAAGTCAGAAAGGTTAAGTATTACCTGAGAGCACCGCAAGCAGCCGCCCCTACTCTATTCCCCCGCGGAGACACTCTGACATCATCAGTGCACTTGACCTTTAACCCTGACACTCTCGTGTGCGCCATGCCAAGGTGCTTCCAGCGCAGTTTCATCCATCCGTCTCTGCAAATGTAACCTACATAGTGTACGTGATAGCCTATTAGACCAGCGGGTGATGCTAAAGTATCTCAGAAACTCTTTATCCTGCAGAAATGTAAACTTCAGGTATAAGCAATTTTTGAAATTTGACTTTGTTGTACCTCATTATGGGAGTACTAAATGACAATTGTTTCAATCATGAAAAGAGTCACATGCAATCTGCACATGGATGCAAACATGCCAGAATTAATTATTTCGTGATCAGTCAGGAGGATCTGTGCTTAGATTTAATTAGATTTAAATTGAGTCTGAGTTGGCTACAAGTTCAAATTTTCAAAAGTTATGAACTTTTGCCAGTTTTTTCTTAATTAAAATAAAAATAAGTTGAAGAAAACAAACATGCAACAAAAAAGGCGGTTATAAATCTATCTATCTATAGATAGATAGATATATGTAGTTATATACATATACAGTAAAAATAATATAAAATAGTGTAAGATTTCTGTTTCACAGAAAAGTATATAATGAAACTGCAGCTTATTATAATAAAAGAATTTAAGCTTCAGCAGATTACATTTGGCCTCTTCATGGTCCTTTGTAAAGCTCTGTTCTGGTTCTGGTTCTGCTTCAGTGTCTGTATTTAGTGTGTTTCTTTAGACCAGTTTTTTGACTGGATCCTCACTAGGCCCTTGTTCTTTGCAGCCCGGCTGCACCACGAGCCTGACGCCGCGCTGGAGGAGGCCCAGGGACAGTGGACCAGGCTGGGCCAGGCTGACGGGGGGCCTTGTGCCTGGGTCCTGGGCCCACTCCTGGGTCTGGCCCTGGGAACCGCAGTGGTCTTATCTGGCCCGGGCAGGAGGCGCACTGGGCTTCCTGTGCAAAAATCAGAGTGCTTTTCCTCTCGTTGTTTGGCTTCCTCTCCGACGCGAGACGCTTCCCAGCAGCGTGATTGTCCCTTCGTCTTCAAACGTGGCACAGTCCGCTTCCTCAAGAGCTTGATCTATTCTTGAGAGCCCCCCCACCACCGCCACCACCCCACCCCTTCCCCCAACTCTGCTGCCCCCCACACATACCTCTCCAACCCCTTCCCTCACCAGCTCTGCCCTCCACCCCAACCCTGCATCCTCCACCTCCACAGAAGAACAGTTCTCCATCGCCCTCCCCCTCCACCACCACCACCACCACCTCCACACACCCATCTCTCCACAGCAGCCAGAACCCTCAGTGACATTACCAGTGATGCTACGTGATGATCCTGTGCTTGCTAAACTGATGAGGAAAGTGACTTGGAACACTGCTGAGCAGTGAAGACCAGGAGACACAGGAAACAAGGAGGAAC
This sequence comes from Scatophagus argus, assembly GCF_020382885.2. Classification (NCBI taxonomy): domain Eukaryota; kingdom Metazoa; phylum Chordata; class Actinopteri; family Scatophagidae; genus Scatophagus; species Scatophagus argus. Next base: position 6,303,402 of record NC_058510.1, read on the forward strand.
ATAAGCCACATCACTAAAGATATAAGGACACCTGCTTTACTGATTATTTATTTATTTCCCCAGTTTAAGTCCTCCGCTCGCACCCAGCTTTCCTGTAGTCTTACACTTTTTACATTCACATTTTGAGCCAGAACAAGTGCAATTCCATCCATCCACCAGCCACATTTCTGGAGCTGCTTTGCTTGTTTTTTGTGTCCTAGAGTGGTACTATAATGGGTGCACGATCCGTGCCTGTCCCAAGCCCTAATCTGATTCTGACGTCCACAAAAGCTGTGAGTTTCTGTTCCGATTTTTTTAGCCATTGGTAGAAGGTCAAATGTGCTCACCTTGGACAGGCGAAAACAGGAGAGAGGACAAGCTTTGTGTTGTTCACTATGGGATGCCTGCAGTTCTCTATTAAAAGACTGATGGTCAGCGGACGCCTACCATGTAGGAAGTCTCCTCAGACCAGAGACTGTGACTGTCATGTTTTGTCATCCTGTGTCGTCCAGTGTCATCCCACACCAAAATGTCTCGTTTGTCAGATGATGTCAGCATAACAGCCCTGTTGTCTTTGTATTGAAAGTTAATTAAAACCTAAACGTATGTGTGATGCTACAAGCCATTTTAGGAGAACGAGCGCCACAGGTGTTTTAGTAAAGTCCAGTTCTGTGTGTGTATGTAAAGCAAGCATGAGAGTGTGTGTGCAGAAGTGTGTGTGCACGTGTGTGTGTGTGTATCATTCTACGGGTGTCTCCCAATGTGATTCATTCCTTGTATGCAGATGTTCTATGAGTAATATATGAGTCTAATATTTAATAATTTTATACAACTAACTTACATATGATGAATGACAATATTTGCCAACTTTGTATGGATCTGTTAAGATGTACTTAAGTGTTATATCAGTTGTTTGTGTTTTTTTTTTTTGCATTAAACTTTGCTTATATTTGTGTACTGGTTCACGCGGCTTCTTGGTTATTTTGGAGACAGGAATGGACAGGGACAGCGGTCAAAGTATATTTTAAGCAAAGAAACAGGACAGGAAGAAAAGGCAGGAGACGACCCCCCACTGATAAACATCTGAACAGTCCATTCATTCTTCCAGGTGACTGCTGCTCACCCCGTTGGCAGGCACACACTGTGTGAATGTGGCTGTGGCATGAGTGTGTATGCATGCATGTTCATTTTCTGTCTCTAACCGCGCTTGTGTCCGCACACCCATCCAACTAACCCAATCTGTGTGTGTCAGTGCAACTTCGAGGAAGAAGTCCTTTCCAGGGAAGCGTGGGAGTGTTAGGTGGTGCAATCTGTGCTTTGTGTGATGTGTGTGTCAGGCCTGCGGTGTCATGCACAGGGTGGGTCATCTGGGCAGTCGCGCACTAGATGCCAAGAGGAAGAGCAATCAGGGAGCAGAGAGGAACCAACCGCAGGGAGGAGCTCAGGACACACGGAGGAGGATGACGACAAGGATACAGACAGGAACAGAGTGGACATGACAGTTCACAGCGAGGAGGATAGATAGATAGATAGATAGATAGATAGATAGATAGATGTAGTGGGTAGAAAGTACAAACGAATGTCATTCACACAATCATCATCATCACTAAATCAAGTTGCACCATTGAATGAGCGCTGCACCCCCAGAGAGAATATACAAAAGATATATAAAATACACAAAGTGTTCAGTGCAAAACGCTTTGTTACTCCAGCCAAGACATTGACTCCATCTCACGCATTTGTGAAAGAAAAGTTTGACATTTTGACTTTCTTAACAAGACTGAAAATCAAGACCTCTCTTATATTTGTGTCCTGTGCTTAATGAAACCGAAAATTAAACTTGTGTTTCTAAGCACATTTGCTTGTTAACAGTTGAAAACAAATTTCATTCACATACATCTGAATCTCCTTTAAGACGTATGTTGCCTCTGCTCTGAAACTTTTGAGGCTCCCTACCACTCCCTGCATGATTTCAGAATTTTTCACCCGAAGATGAAACAAATAAATAAGACCACAAGTAAACCACAGAGCAGCTTGCACAAGCTCCAGTTCCCACAGTCCCACTGGTGTGTAATCTATGCATTTAGACTTGTGAGAGTCATTGAGAGGCACAGGAACTCTTGTCCTGGAAATGTGGGATGATATGTTGAGAATGGAAGGAAGCTGATCCACAGGATGACAACACCACCTCTGCATCCTCCATAGATGAACAATCCGGCGTTACATAGTACACCAAAGATCCACTATTGTCAGCCAGCAGGACAGAGTAGGAGGACGTGATGCTATTGAGAAAAATGGTTTGATGATGATGATGGTTGTGTGAATTCGGCTGTAGATGACATCAAACAGGGATGATCAAACATCGTCCCCGATGTTCTGGTATTCCTCCTGCTGAGCACAGCTGGGAAAAACACCCACTTCCACCACCACCACCCCCACCCCCAACACACACACACACACACACACACACATATAGAGTCAGACACACACACATATAGAGTCAGACACACACACATATAGAGTCAGACACACGTGGAGGCAACATAAAATAACTTGTGTCAACACAGCTGAATCCCTGTCCCTCTCCTTCTCTTCCTCGTCCTCCTCCTTCTTCGTTCAAGGTGCGTGTGTCCAGTGTCCTCCTTGCTATGGAGCCCTGTGACAGAAAGAGTCCCCGCAGCATCCACAAGCAACCACATCCTGAGCGTTACTCACAGACAGGAAGTGCTTCAGGGGAAGAAGAAGGTATGTGAAGCTCTGAAATAGACACCGGGACTGACTGACTGAAGAGCCACATTGTCAGTCTTAGTTATGCTTCACCTTGAAAATGAGAAAAGCATCCTCATGTGGACAAGCTTAAAAGTACATTTAAAGTACATTTAACAGATTCTTTGATGAACAAGTTGACCAAAAATGTATCAAAACTCTAAAAGACACCAGGAAAACTTCACTGTACAGTTTCCCCCCTTTTGGCTAGCAATACTGCTTTCAGCTCTTACTCCCCTTCTTTGCTTACTTTTCACACACACACACACAGAGACACACACCAATGTTAATGCTTATCGACAGCTCGCATGTTGAGCTGCCCACTGGGTTGGAAGTGAGCAGAAGGTCTGGCTCACAGACCCCTATTGTCTGCTCAGTGGGCCCACGGAAAATATGATTCCTGCCATCAGTGGCAGAGGTAGCAGGCCTGAACCTTACATGTGTGCTTGAATGTGTGTGTGTGTGTGTGTGTTCCATGGTGTGCTAAGTGACGGTTTGTTCATGCGGATGTTTGTGCTTTCCATAGACCGTGGGGGTCCTGACTGTAGCAGAGGCCTTAGTGTCTGGAGTATATCGCTGCGTTGCCTCCAACTCTGCAGGCATGGACCAGCTAGATGTTCACTTCTACATCACAGGTGATTTCAAAAAATAAAAATAAAAAATCTCCTCAGATGTGAGGGTATAACTCATGGGCATTTTTGTTCTTTTTCTGTTTGCAGTCTATTTAAAGTTTTGTCTCAAATTTCCCCCCCCTCCACCTTTTGACTCCTCAGAAACTTCTTACTTTACATAACTAGTTTCTGACTTCTGTCATCCGCTCGCCTTTCTCACTTCTCTGTTTTTATTCTCATTCCCTCGGGATTAACACGAAACCACGCTTGAATCATCTGATCCACTCAATGCTTTGTCACCATTGGCTTGGTAAATCATTTTCACACTGATATTTTAGTCAAAAATAATGTTTTAAGGGTGAAATAACTTAATCCTGCCTGTTCAGGAGTTTTAGTCAATGAAAAACTATACAAGTAATAATCTTCTCGGTCTGAAACTCACTGAGAGAGTGTCTTCTGTGAGGAATGAGAACATATTGTCTCCCGAAACATTTTATGTCAGATTGAAACTGGAAACTGACTGGTTTTTTCAACATGATGTCACGTATGATGGGATTCATCATTAATCTTGTGATTTGCTTTCACCCCACACGCAAACACTGATACACAGACACTTATGCTTTGCTCAGTGACACTATGACTTTGAATTATTACAGCGATCACACACACACACACACACACAGTGCCAAAACACACTGTGGCCTCAATTTCATATAAAAGAAAACATTAAACTAACATAAGGGTTAGATGTGTAAATGCAGGCAGTAAAGTGGAAAAGTGAAATACTGACAGGAAAGGAGGCGAGAAGCAGGAAAGGCGATGGGGATAGAAAATTGACTTCTCAGGTTGCTGTAATATGTTGACTGTTCATGGAGTTGTTACTGATGTGTTAACACATGATTGTCCACGGTGGAATTTTATGTAGCTGAGCAAAGCAGAAATCCACAGAAATTTTTCTAACTGGTCAAAGTTTGAGGCTTCAGCACCAGTTTTTCAAGTTAAACCACCTTTTTGTGATGTCCTTGATTTTTTTAAAAGAAAATCTTTTAAAAAATATATTTTGTCACCTGCAGCAGCATGTCTTGACTGTTTTCACAGTAAATTTTGAGTTTTCTGTGGGGATTCACATTAACATACTGACTATAGTTGTTAGTCAACAATGGGTCACCATCAGTGAGACAGGAGACACAGTGTCACAGATGTGCAGAGAGACACCCTGGGCTGCACTGCTGTGGACAGAGCGTGACGCTGCCTAAATATACCACTGAATCCCAACTGGAAGCTGCTAAATTGGTTTTGTACTGAGGAAAATTCACATCTAAAAATTAAACATTCTGCAAAGGCAAATTTGATCCTTTTGTCACGGAAAACAAACACAAGCACTCAAATAGATATTTTATATATGTGTCACCAGTGAAGTGGCTCACACACACTAATGTAGGTGGAAATATTTGGCAGACCACAGCAGCGTACGTGCATTGGGTACATACTGTATTTTTGTGCGTGATGTGATGTTAGATTTGCTACTAGGCCTACAGGTTAAGGTTATTATGTGTCTATTTGTTTTTGAGCGTGTGCATGAGTGTGTATGCGACTGTGCGCAAGGCTGCGAGCTGTTAGTGTGTGAGCAAGAGCGAAACAGGAACCTGGGGCTCTTATCGTTTCACTTCCCCGCGCAGCGCACTTCCTTGGACTGGCAGGTCCACTTTATTTCTGGAGGCCTTGGGGTGTTCGGGAAAGATAAACACTATCTGCCATCAGGAAACTCTCGAGCCGTTTCCACGGGAAGTTTCAAATGGCTAAAGTAAATAAAAAGCCTTTTCACTGTATTCCACTAGCTGCTTTTACCCACAATAGCCATTCAACATTGTCGTCAAAGGTTTAAAAAAAATGGAGGATCAGTCGAATCAGCTCTCCTGGTTTCAGGCACCTGACAGGAACCACATTCGCATGTCGAGAAACTGAGATGGCTTATTCATCAACGATCAGTGAAGGCTTACATTTTGTTCATGCTCCCTCTCCCTCACGTCCCCTTCCCCTTCAAGACATCTTTCCATCTCTGTTTCCTTCAGACGTCCCTGGAGGCTTCAGCGTAAGCCAGAGGGAGGAACCCAGAGAGGGTGGAGACCTCCATCTCACCTGTGTAGCAAATAAGTACCTGTACACAGCCCTGTCGTGGCAAAGGGTGAATGACACCGAGGGCGCCCAGTCCGCCGGCGCCAAGCTGAGTCGTCAGCAGCTCACATCAGGCGAGTTCTCCAACTCTCTGGTCCTGTTGATAAAGAACCTGACAGCCCGAGACTCTGGAGCCTACAGATGCTCCGCCCACCACCCCGTCACCAGACAGGAGACACACCTGGACACACAGGTGGTGGTCACAAGTGAGTCACACCTTTATTCACTTTTCATCGTCCTCCTCAGCGTCTAGTTGGAAATCCCTGTTTTAAAAGACGTTAATTATTTTACGTTGTTACTTTGGCTTTTATGTTTTTTAGATTATGCTGCAATAAATAAATAAGCAGTCATGCGAAATTTATTCATGAAACAGTTTTCAAAAAAGAAAAGTTAAGCCTTTAGCTTTAAATGTAAAATAGACATGATAGTAACAAACACAAGAGCAACAAAACAGAAAAATAACAGAATGTGTAGCAACGAGTGTTTCACCTTTTACGAAAAAAATCCCTCTTGTTAATTTATGTTTTGAATTCCTCGCGATTTCAATTTGCAGTTTCTCAAGTTTTCAAATTCAGACAGAAAACTGAGGTCCCATCCTGTCAGGACGGAGGTCTAATCTCTCCTTCTGGGGTTTCACTAATCCAGGTTTGGTAACTTCTTTTTACTTGACTTGAAATTTTAGATGTGGTTAATATGATTTTAATAACTTGAAATAAGCTTCTTCTATCTGATTCAGTAAAATCTGATAGAAAATTGCAAAAACAAACGACTGTGCTTAGCGAGGAATTCAACACATAAATTCAGATAAATGGTTTTCAAAGTAGAATATTTCAGTTCTGTGAAGTAAGTCAGAATTTTATTTCAGCCTCAACCATTTCAAAACAGCCTTTTTAGCAGCTTTTATTTGCTTCTATATAAATCATGGTTGGCAGAAACTGAACGAATCCTCCAGGACTGAATTAGTCAAGGGTCCCACATCTGAACAAGGGCTCTTGAACAGAACAACCACAGATTTAAGCTGAACTCCCACTCTACTTAAAACTCAAAGCCTCCCCATGTTTTCTGTTCACATATGTTGCACATACATGCAAACAAACACCCACACTGTCTCACTCAGTTTCTCTGCTTGGGAATTGGGTCCCCCTCCACTTCCTGTGGCCCCACCCTGCCTTTGCTCAGGCGCTCCAGCTCAGCACCTCTTTCACGTGGGAATGAGCTCTTGTCTGAAGGAAGAGCACACAATGGTATTTCCCACAATGCCACATTTACAGGCCCCCACACAGGGCTGGAGGAACAATCAGCCAATCAGACACTGTCAAGCCCCAGCCTCCGCGGACAATCATCAATTGTTGTCCAGGAGGAAGATAGGGGAAACAACAATCAGTCGCCTTGGTTAAGTGACTTTTCTTCATGTCTTTTACTGCTGTTCTCTATACAATCAGGCCTCAACACGTCAACTTCCTCCCCCGGGACCCCCGTGAGGGAATTGCTAGAGATACAGGGCGAACAGAAAGGCATAAGTGCGGGAGAGAAAAAGCAAGAAAAAGAAGGCGATTGAAGATGAAAATTAAAACATGGGGTTAGACAAACTGAGGGGAACGAGGTCTGATCTCGTCTAATTATAGTACGTTAGTATTGTAGTGTAATTATAGTGCATGAGGGATGAACTAAAAACTACATTCAACTCATTGTGAGCCAATAGCATGATGAAATACTTCATTGTTGTTGCTTTTTAAAAATGGGTTTGTATGGCCGGGTATTTCAGGTCGACTGAGGGGCCCAGGAGAACCCAAGTGTCAGCTGACTCACAGGCTGGAACTCTCTGGAAAAGTGTGTCACTACCATTGCACAATTATTGTCCAGAAGTGGCACTGGTCCAGAAAACAGTGGGAAAAAATAGCACTGGTTTCACTTCATCACAAATCTGTCTTAGTCTATAAATAACTACCCATACAACTGTACTGAAACACATGTAAACACTGGTGTTTTTTAAGATAGTTTGCAGCAGTTGGAGAAATATTCAGTCTCTTTGCTTAAGGAAAAAAAATGCACTTACCTCAAAGTACAAAGCAGCTGTAATGTAGATTTTTATATAAGCAATAGATGAATAAGGGTTGGTTATCGGGATGATCCCATTTACAGACTGGTAATCACCTCAGATATACAGAGCATTTTAGCATCTTATAGCTAACTGATTTGGTGTTTTGGTGCACTTATTGACTGTTTTGGTTCACTCTAGCTCTTATCTTTCCTGTCCATTGGCAGGAAATTATATTCAGTCCTCTAAAACCTCAGTATAAACCACCTCATGAGCACCTAACAGCAAAGCAGCAGACAATTCAGCAGCTATAAAAATAGATTTTCTCAGGAACTGGTAGTAAGCAAAAACCAAAGGGAGACTGAAGGTTAGACTTACATTGACCAAGTGTTCACAAACAAACACAGCGAAGGCTGACGTTGCTCTGTGTCTGCTGAAACAGGTAACACTTTAGCTAACAGGTTAGCTTTATCAAAGGTGATAATGGACCAGTACTCATGTTTACAGCCTGTTTCCACTGCTTCCAAGTGGCCAAAAAATCATCAGCAGCTGTCCAATAAACGTGGCAGAGTAGAAATTATTTTCCTCTAAAACATAGTGGATTTGAAGTATAAAGGTATAAAATGACATCCAATAGAAATACGTAAGCCCAGCACTTGATTACTTCACTTAGTTACATTAAACTGCTGGTAATTTGCCAAGCTATTCATGATGTGTGTGTGTGTGTTTCGTCTTTCAGTTTTGAAACCTCCTGTGCTGCTCAGTAATTTAACGGATTGGGCTGTCAACGTTAGCAGCTCGGTGATCCTTAGTTGTCCCTCCCAAGGTGTCCCACCCCCAACCGTCACATGGTACAAGGACCAACGTGCTCTGTCACAGGGATCAGGTAACAAAAAAATTGAAAAAAATACATAAATAGATTAAAAAACAACAAAGATGCAAAATGTCTCTGTATTCTAGCGTCTAAGACTTTGTGCCACCATCTTCAGGTATTGTAATATCACCAGAGGACGGGACCCTCCATATTGATCGAATCACAGTGGAGGACCAGGGCCTGTATACATGCCAGGCCACCAACCAGAGGGGATCCGTGGAGAGCTCTGCCTATATATGGGTCAATGGTGAATATCTGTCAACCACTAGTGTTTTTTTCAAGCATGTGTGCCTTTGATTGGCTGATTACTTCTCCTCAAAGATGGGAGGCTTCCATATACGGGAAGGTCTGAAGGTCCATTGTGTTCTGAAAATAGATGTATCATCTGGATGTACAGACATATAGAACAGTATGTCACACATATGGATAGGTCTGTTTATCCAGTTCTGAGTAAACACTGATCAAAGAAGGTCTTAATCCCAATGTGGGACACACACTCAGTCTTTTGTCTCAGTGTCTCAGTGTCTCAGTGTCTCTCTCTCACACACACACACACACACACACACTTACACATCCGGTGGTGGCAGAGGACGCAGGACCCTTGTGGTTCTCCTACACACCGCAGTTTCAGCACCATCCACTGGCAGAGGTGGTGGACGTGCTTCCCAGCCCCGGTCTGGTGAGAGGAGTGTGTGTGTGTGTGTGTGTTCTGATCAGTCAGGAAGGAAGCTGTCTCCTGTTTTTATTTCCTCTGGAAGTGCCCAGCCTGTGTCTCAGCTCTGCACTGCAGTTAGCATTTCTACTTATCAAAAAAAAAGAAAAAAATAAAAGAATAAATAAACTTGGGATTTGATGAGGAGGATGGACGGTTGCGTTCATGGATTACGGTGTGATGGTGAAAACACAGTGCCCCCATTTGGAAAGGTAGTGATGCAAAGCACCTAAATACAATGATTGACTGTAATCCTCATGAAGCATTTCTGATTTCTCTGCAGTGTCTGTGATTAGCCTAAATTTGAAATGAACCGAAATGAATATATTTGAATGTTTCTAACAAACACAATTAACTGATTTTTTTTCCCCAGTTTTATAAAGGCGACGCTTTCACAGTCCTGTGCAGCTGAACCCAGACTCACAAGTAATGTCATCTGTGGTAATGTAAAATTGAAACTGATTAAGCACTAACGTGTGTCTGTTATGTGTGTGTGTGTGTGTGTGTGTGTGCGTGCACAGGTGCCTCAGAGGCCTCATTTCTGGAAATTCCCACACTCACTTGCACATGTGTGGTGGCCACTCTCTTGTGGCTTTTGCTCACGCTCTTCATACGCAAACTGAAGCAGGTGAGTTTTAGCTGAAATTTGTTAGAACGCTGAATAGATTAGATCAGATTAGATATTATTGTCAGGTCTCTCTGAAGTTTGTCTCTCTTCACATGTTTCACACAACTTGGAATATTTGTTAGTGATGAGAGAATAAACAGGTTTCAGAATTCACATGAACCATTTTATTTCATTACATGCTTGATTACTGGCCGTCCTCCAGGTTTGATTTTTAAATGAACATAACTCATAAATAAAATGCTTTTTAGGCACCACAATTTCAGATCTCAGATGTTGGAGTTACCTAAAAGCAGCTGAATGGATTTTCAAAACAATCCCTGCTCTCAACTTTGTACAAATAACAGGAATTGCAAATCTACTACTTTTATCATATAGTGCAGTACTGGTACTGGCCTTTACATTTGATTTCTTATACAGTTTTTGCATATTAAGTGCTCTACTTCTTTCCTGGAGAACAGAAAGTTTTTTAATGATAGCCTATGTTGTCCATTTTGCAAAATAAAGCCCGGCAACTCCAACACCAAAGCAGAATACCTGTCAATCATCCTGGACACAGGAGAGGGGCCCATAGAGGAGCAGTGTGAGAGACTGCAATACGACCCCAACCAATGGGAGTTCCCCCGGGAGCGGCTCAAACTAGGTACGCTTTTTTTCTTTTTCTTTTGTTGTTTTGAAAGTAAAAATGAAAGAAACTGATGTTTTTAGCGTGTTTGATTTCAGCTGTGGAGGATTTTTGGGAATATAATGCTAACGATGGGATAGAGGGAAGGTGTCTCAGACCACATAACAGATAGGAGGACTTTCTCATAGGTCTTATCAGATGATTGTTGGGAGTGACTCTCATTCCATTAATCAGATGTTGTGTCTGTGTTGTCTGCTGTGGAGCTAATCAACTCCAGCACAGGGCGGAGGGAGGGGCGTGTAAAGTGTGTTGACTGGAACTAATGAGCTCTCACTGGCATCAGGGTGGGATTCGGGTAGAAGGACTGTTGATGGGGTCCGAAGTCTTCTCTTATCAGCAGCTCACATCCGGGATGGAGGATAGTAATTAATAAAGTTGCTCAATTAGATAGAAAAACACACCTTCCTCTCCACCCTGTCAGTCTCACCCACGTAGTTTCTCTCCCTCTTTCTCTCTCTCTTGCAGGGAAACCTTTGGGCCGTGGAGCCTTTGGTAAAGTGATGCAGGCGTCTGCGTTTGGTATAGACAGCACCACCGGCTGCAGCACTGTGGCTGTTAAGATGCTCAAAGGTACAAGATCGGAGGCCTGGTATTCTGAGGAAATAAAATCACAAATCTGTGGGAGAACATAAGTGCCAATTTCTTTGTTTCTTTCCCGCCTTTTGTCCACCAGAGGGAGCTACAGCCAGCGAACACAAGGCTCTGATGACTGAACTCAAGATCCTCAACCACATTGGACATCATCTGAATGTAGTGAACCTTCTGGGTGCCTGCACCAAGCCCGGAGGTGTGTGTGTGTGTGTGTGTGTGTGTGTGTGTGTGTGTGGTTTGCACATATTTAGATGTTTAAATGAGCTTGCCAGTGCCTGCAAGAGTATGTGTCATTGTGCCTTCACACTCAATTATCTGTGGTGGTTTTTCTGTGTTTGCAGGACCATTGATGGTCATTGTTGAGTACTGCTGCTATGGAAATCTCTCCACTTTCCTGAAGGGCAAGAGAGAAGTGTTTGTGCACAACACAGTGAGTCTACAGACACGATGATAGATGGTGTCATGATAGCTGGATTTTGGTGGTTTGCAAACACATCCCTTCACACATGCCTGTGTGTGTCACACCTCAGCTTCTCCTTGACGTGGAGAGAAAAAACAAAACCTGACTTCATGCTACACGCAATTGCAAAATTACACGCTTAAAAAACTCACTTCTGCAATCTCTTTGAGGTCAAAAGGAGTTATCTGTTATCAAGCACTATGTTTACTTCCTTAATTTCTTCACAAGTTTATACATAACTAAACACTGTGGCCTCAAAGGTCATTTGCACGGAGCAAAACATGTTTCAGAATTTCTCAACAAATTTCAGAAGACACATGAGCCTTTTCTCAACAGTTTGGGTCCACCCAAACCTTTAAATGTCCTAACCTTTACTCTCCGTCATCAAACATTCGATGACAATGAACCCCCACTGCTCCCCGGGCGCTGCACGCGGTCGCCCACTGCCCCGGGTTTGCTGTGTGTGTGTGCACGTCACTTGGGTGGGTTAAATGCAGAGCACGAATTTCGTTGGAGTGAGTTCCCTCCAATGACGAAATATGTCACTTTCATCTTTCATCTTTTTTCATCTTTCATCTGATTTCTCACCTTCTCAGTTGGCTGGAGGAAAGACTGGAGGGTCAGGCTTTGTCTGCAGCCTGTCTGACAGCCAGAGCAACACGAGAACCAAATGTGATGAGAGAGACGAAAATGACAATCACTCGGGTGAGACAGGAGCTCAGTATTCATGTTATGTTGGTGATAAATTAAACTACTTGATTACATCCGTGTCCTTGATCTCTTTCTTCTTCTAGATCCCAAATCTGCCTCCAACTCTCCTTTATTCCTTGAGGATCTCATCTCCTTCAGCTTCCAGGTGGCACGAGGGATGGAGTTTCTGGCCTCTCGCAAGGTCTGATGCTCGATGTGCGTGTGCAGATGCAGGTATACTTATGTTGTTTTGTGTTTCATATACATCCTTCTGTATTTCTACATCAGTGTATTCACCGAGACCTGGCAGCCAGGAACATTTTGCTTTCTGACAATAAAGTGGTCAAGATCTGTGACTTCGGCCTGGCCAGAGACATCTACAAAGACCCCGACTACGTCCGCAAGGGAGATGTGAGTACACGTGAGCAATCTGGTTCAAAACTCCACCATTTGCAAAGCATTATAATTGTGTTTTGTTTTTTACAAAATGACAGATGAGATTCTGATACAGCTCACTACTAAAAACAAAAGTCAAACAAAACTCCAATAGGGAAAAATGTTTGACTTTATGTCACATGTTACATATTCTAGTGTTTCAGTTGAGTATAATTCAATATTTTAGAATTCATAAGGTCATTATAGCTTCATAAATGATGCAGATTAATCATTAAAAAACGATGATAAAATAGGGTTTTTTTATAATTTGATTCCTGATATTTTGATTTTACAAATTAAATAACTTTCGCAGCCACTGAGCATCACAAGCAAATCAACATTAAAATGCCATAACTGATACATTTTACTACAACTTAGAGGGATTGTGCATCCTGTTACTGCTGCTCCCTACATTAACTTGTTGCATATGTTTTACAAATATTAAGCATTGAACATCACATACCATCGACCAGCCAAACTTTAAATGTTTCCTCATGAGTGGCCTTTTGAAACCTGATCTGATCTGACTGGCTGACAGGCTCGCCTCCCTCTTAAGTGGATGTCTCCAGAGTCTATCTTTGACAAGGTGTTCACCACCCAGAGTGACGTGTGGTCTTATGGCATCCTGCTGTGGGAGATCTTCTCTTTGGGTAAGAGATCTCTCAGAGTGTAAACAGGAAGTGAAATACAGAAACGCCGCCTCTTTTGGAAGCTGTTGATTTAATTCTTACACTGTTCCCATATTGATGTAATGACATGTGTGCGTTTGTCCAACAGGAGCTTCCCCGTACCCTGGTCTTCACATAGATGAAGACTTCTGTCACAGGCTGAAGGCAGGAACAAGGATGCGAGCGCCTGAGTACAGCACCCCCGAGATGTGGGTGGACATGTTTCCGGCTAGGGCTGCAACCAGTGTTGTGTCTGAACGCGTTCAATGAACGATGGTTCATGAACTCGTTCATATTTTGGGTGACCTGGACGCGCTGTATTTCCGGTTGATGAACGCTATTGTGAACGGCGCTCTCTCACAGAGCTTCGTTCAAGAGTGTGCCAGATTTCCATAGAGCCTTCCAAGCGAAAACCCACGCTAAACACACCGTAAACAGCCCTTAATATGTAGCGGAAAAACCGCCCAACCTGGCAACAGCTGCCATACCTGTCGCACGAACAAACACGTCATCAAAATACGGAGCGTGGACGAAGGCCACGCGAGCTCGGACCGCTCGGACTTTACGGCGTTTGACTATTTGAAAGAATTTTATGCAAAAGTCAATACTGACCGAGATGGTAAAAATCATCAGTGAAACTGAAGGTGAATGCGACAACGTTGACATTCAGGGCGGCAACAAAGCGTCAGGGAAATGCCAGTAATTTGAGGGCTGTCGCCTCAGTGCTAATGTTAACCCTGGGTGGATAAGGATTCAAAATTGGATACAAAGATGAGTTTGACACGGAGTTTCAGTGTTAAAACTGATAAAATAATTACTGTCTGTGGTTCTCTGTGGGCTGCGGCAATAATTTTGACAAATAATAGCTCGCAGCAGCGTATTGAAGAAAAAAAAAAGCTATGAACTGGTTCATTTTTGAACCTTGAACTTAGTTCAAAATTTTGAATTATGAACTATGAACTGCACTGGCTCATTTTAAAATATTGAAGTGAACTTTGAACTAGTTCATGTAGAAAGTGAACTTTCCAAACACTGGCTGCAACTAACGACTATTGTCACCATTGATTAACGTGCTAATGATTTTCATGATTAATCAATTAATTGTCTGGTGTACAAACTGGAAAAAAAAATAAATTCTGAAAAATGTGCAGCCAAATTTCCCAGCATCCAAGGTGGCATCTCAAAATTGCTGCTTATGTCCCACCAGCAGTCCAAAATCCAAAGGTTCTTCGTTTACTATCATTTATGACAAAGTAAAGCTCAAATGTTTACGTTTTAGTTAAAACTTTTACGCTGTGGTCCCTGATGTGATCAAGGTTTTGATGCTGTTTGAAGATGAACCACTATACCTGTATGTCTGTGTGTGCAGTTACAGCACCATGCTGGCGTGCTGGGAGGCCAGTCCCTCAGATCGACCCACCTTCACTAACCTGGTGGAGACCCTGGGAGACCTGCTGCAGGCAAGAGTTCAGCAGGTCAGGATCTTTTGTAAAACGCCTCTCAAGACACGGAAAAGCTTCACGAAAGACAAAGACGCACCTTGACCTGACCTTTGTTTGTTCTCTTTAACAGGATGGGAAGGATTACATTCCTCTGGGATCTTTCAAGAGTGGGGACACCGGTCGCAGTGAGACCTTCAAAGAAAACCCGCTTGCAGTCACAAACTTGAGGTAACGAAACAAGAGAGAGAAAATGAAAACATCATGCAATTTGGTACACGTTTAACAAAAGAGAAAGATAAACGAGACAGGTGCAGATCAAAGTCATGAGAGAGAATCGCCTCAGATTACTGAAATTAAATTCAGAACCAGCAGGAAACATGTTCAGAGAGAAAAGAAAAGAAATGTCCAACTCATGTCTTCAATCTTAACCAAATCCATCCAGTTACATGAGGGGAATGGACACACTTCAGGTTTTTGAGGAACTGCCCTGCGAGGAGCCAGAAAGCCCAGACGTAAGAAAACACTCTCACTTCTGCTTGCTCACGCACGCACACACACACAACTTACAAAGGTGGTGAGACAACGAGACAAACATGCAACCTCACTTTGTCAAAACTGAATAGAAAAGCTATAAATACAGAAATGAATTTTCTTGCTGAAAGCCCAGTAGCTCTCTGACTAGCGGCGTCCCCTGTGCTTCAGGACGAGCAGAGTGACAGCGGCATGGTCCTGCCATCTGAGGAGCTGAAGCACCTGACGTGGAGCGACGACACCAGGAACTGCAGACTCAGCAGGTGGTGACATCTCGGCTCTGATCGCTGCCTCCCGGACACATGCAAATATTACACTCACTGTCTGCTTGTTGAAAGAAGAATCACAAGCACTGCATACAGATGTTTTGAAAAACAAACAAAAAAAAAAGACGAGCGCACGTCTTATGTGCATGACGGATGTCAGTTTGTGGATGCAGTCTCTTTGCTAAATGTGTAATAATAATGCGGCAGCCGTGGCTGAGGTGGGAGAAGCGGCTTGTGATCGGAAGGTCGTCGGTTCGATTCCCGCACCGGACGGGCAGGAAAAATTTGGGCGTGGTGGAGTGATTAATGCGACAAATACTCCCCCCCCCCTCCATTAGCCGGCTGATGTGCCCTTGAGCAAGGCACGTAACCCCCAATTTGCTCCCCAGGCGCTTGATAGTTGCAGCCCACTGCTCCTGTGTGTCCTGCATGTTGCATGTGTTCAGCCAGATGATGGGCTAAAGAGAAGTAATTTCCCAGCTTGGGATTAATAAAGTAAATATAAAAAAAAAAAACAATACCTCTGAATTCGTATGTCGTTTGTGTTTAGGTTCTTCACCAAGTGCCGGGACAACCAGGTGCCTTTCCTGTGCAGTGACGTCACTGGTCTCCGTGACGACGAGCCATCGATCTTGCCGTGTGATTGGGAGTCTGACGTGGACGGCTCACCTCCTCCTGACTACAACTCCGCTTTTCTCTACCCCTCCTTCTAGCATCTGCTCTCGCCCAACTCCACGCCAGGTGTACACGTAAAAGTATTTTTCTTCTAATCATGTTTAGCCAATCAGAACTTTGCTGTTCGCTACCTCACCATAATACCTGTATGTATCCTTCTGCCCTGTTTTTTTTTTTATTTCCTTTTTAACCAAATCTGTTTGCTTTTCCTCCAAATCCACGTGCTGTTGTACAACAAAGCCTCCTAATTATCTTCCCTAACCACACAAAACCCCTTCCAAGAGCAGCTAAGTATTACCTGACAGTACTTAATCATATGCAGTTATGCAGAATGTATTTGCCGACCTACAACTAACAGAGCTTATTGTATTGGTACCTCATGTGCTGGGCTTTGTGAAGAGGAACACAGCTGTATGAAACTGTTCCTCCTTCACAGCTACTATATGCTGGAAAAGAATTATTATCCACTGAGTTATAGTTTGTGTTAGACAGAATGCTATCTTTCTGTATTTATTTGAATGTTAATAATAGCACCCAAATAGTATCAAAATCGAAAATATTAGAGACAACCATGTTAGACTCCTTTGCTTTTAGTTAGATATACCAAATAAACTGGAGACTGAGTGTAGAGTTAATCCTCTTTTAATTATAGTTTCAATGTGGAATCGAGTCATTCAAAACTGACCAAAAAAACACAATGTCCAAATTCACTTGAGCTGTTCTTTGCTGTATTTTTACTTGCAAAGAATTATGAAAGCAGAACAAAGATCAGTTGAGTGTTGTGAATTTCCCCACCATCTATTCCTTTTCCCCAAACCAGCAGAGCTGAAAAGATTGACGGTAAACCTTCTTTTGGCTTTTCGATTGTGAGGATTTGCTGCATTTATCTTAAGTGACTGTAAATTGATTGATGTTCACGCACTCCAAATGTGGTCACGTTTGACAATCTTGGCCATCTCACTTTGTATTTGTATTTGCTTCAGTGTTAATTTCGTTGACGAATAATATTCAAAATCCAAATTGGATTTCAGCTCTGGCAATCATTTTCGTCAGTAGAAATGTCAGTAGACTTTGTTATAGTTTTTGTCCTCGTGCATTAGTTTTTATTTGGTTATCGTCTTGGTTTCGGCTGTTAATTTCATTGACGAAAAATCTTCGTCACAGTTTTCTTCCACGACTGTTTTTCAGATGCAACCCAGACAATAACTAAATAAAAACTAATGCACAAGGACAAAAACTATGACAAAGTCTACTGACATTTTCCTCAATGAATAAAAACAAGACAAAAATGACTGCCAGAGCAGAAATCCAATTTGGATTCTGGATATCATTTGTCAACAAAACTAACACTGATTTGTTTGTATTTTAAAATATTTCAGTTATACATCAAATGCTGTAATGTCCCCAGATGCAAAAAAAAAAAAGACAAGATCCTACATGTTATAAGTTTTGGTATTCTTTATTAAAATACTGCTGTACACACAAATATTGCAAAATTTGAGACAATGAACACAAGAGGGGCATAAAACATACTAAGATGGTGATTGTAGGTGTGTTCACGTGGTGGGTGGGGTGGTTATCACTAATATTAACTGGAGTGTGTGTTATGACGTGGAAAACAGTGATATGAGCACTGACATTGTGTCGACCGAGTTGGGGGTCATTTTGTGTGTGTCTCAGTGTGTTTTCAGGGTTGTCTAAAGCACCACATTCACCAAATATGCTTTTGTCAGTTCATTTCACTAAAACAGAGGAAGTAGTACATGATCTAACGCAGCTGGCTCCCTGCAGGTATGTTGCCCCCGAGAACAGATCATTGACTCCATGAACACCAATTGACGCCATTCTGGTTTATGTCTTTCACCTTGACTGGTTAACACGTGTGACCCTTTGCCTGTCTTGTGTTAGAACAAATTTGCTAAAGCTACAGTGAGAGAAGACGAAGGCTGATGTATCAAGAGCAGTAGCATCTGAGTGAAGCAGAGTTGCACCAATTTCATTCAGTCAGATTCAAATCGTCAAATATGAACTGTGCTTAAGGGCAACACAAAATCCCACCCACTCCCACTCCCACTGTAGCTCATCTATCTGACTGGACGGGGCGGCCAATGACAGCCAAACACATTCAATCACTGGGCCCCTCCAGCGGTTTGTCATCCTGAGAGAAATCCAAGCCATTCGAGTGAGCGCAACGGCGACCACTGCTTTTTCTCCAGCAAGTTTGTATATCATGATCTTTAAAAGTCAAATAAAACAACAATAACAACAACAACAAAAAAAAAAACAGTTGGTGCCCTGATCCTATTCTCTCCTTCGCCCTCAGCCCCTTTCCCCTTTCCATAAACCCCTGCTGGAGTTGGTCCACAGAATAATAAAGTTGAATTGAGGCAAAAATTACTTGCCCTTTTATTTCCCATCATGCATTACTGCACAAAGTCTGAGCAAAGAGGAAAAACCAGCTAGAAAAATCACAAAAAGTGTCTTTCCCCCTCCCTAAATTTCGAGGGGCCAAGACCCCCTGTGGGGAAGAGAAGTATGAGATAAAAACAGAGAGGGGAGAGTAAAAGAGAGAAAGGGGACATCGGGGAGGACGGGAGGGGGGACAAAATAAGGACATTCCACAAAGAGGCAGCTGTGGCTCCACCTCAACAGAAGCCCCACCCACACGCTACACCCAAGTGCTGGATAGCCGAACCAAAATGACCCATACTTGAGCAGTTCATGTCACAATAGCGTCCATTAACCAAAGGCGGTAGCTGCATATGTAACAAACACTTGGTAGATGGCATCAGGAGAAGACACCCCTTCCACAGTGCCAACAAAAAACATATTTTACCCCCCAAGTCCCAGTCCATACTAGCCCACGTCCCCACACATGAGCCTGATGATCCACAATCTCCTGAACTAAAATGTCAGAAATCCAAAGGTTTTTTTTTTGTTTGTTTTTTTTTTCCAGTTTTAAGAACCCTTCCCACCCACCCAAGTGGTTTGTCCTTTCTGAGGGGGAATCAACAAACAAGGCAAAAGTGAGCTGGCCCATTTAATGAAACAGGTGCCATCCTGTCCCAATGAAAGCCTCGAATGGCGAGTCACATCTTCTAGTGCGTCACAATGAAGGGGGATGGTCTCCCGCCGAAGAGAGACACAGTCAATAGAAAAGCTGGATTTCTTTTTTTGTTGTTGTTGATTGTTTTCATTCTTACTCTGCTCTGGTATTTATGTCCAAGTTTGTGTGACTTTAGCTCTCTGTACACCCTGTAGGCAACTCACAAATATTCATAAAAATAACAAAAATTAACAAAAAAATTAAAATCTTAGTGCATCCTCTTCTGAAAAATAAACCCCAATTGTAGAAATAAACAATAAAAGCAGGAAAAAAGTTCGAAACCTCATGGTTTGTTTCTCGTTTTGTTCCCCAAATCTAAAAAAATGTCATCATACTCGTTCATCACAGCTTCCACGTTGTCCTTTTTTTCCTTTTGTTTTACCGTTTTCAGCTGTGGGGTTTAGGAAAACTAAAAAAAAATACACTTTAGAAATAGACTTCTTGGTTTGACAGGGTCAGTGTATGTGACTGAGGTTCACGAAGCCCTGCCCCGCTGCCTTCGCCATGCTGATGTCATCTCAATGAGCCTGGTCCTCCCTTGTAGTGCAATAGTGTGCTCCAGGTCCGGGCAGTCCCGGCCTGGGCCTGAAGAGGGCGCTACAGAGGGCCGGAGGCTGCGGCCTGCAGCTCCTGGAAGGTACTCTCGAAGCAGCGCTTCAGGTCCGAGTAGGTCACAACCAGGACGCTTTTCTCATCCCGAGACACAAGGCTGATCTTCTCAGGAACACCCGCGTCCAGCTGTGTGCACACAAGACGATACAAAATGTCAAAAACAGTGGAAACAAATAAACATAATAACCTACAGCTGCTTGATTATAAAAAGCTCTAAAATAAAGGAACGACTATCAGATAATTAGCCAATTACTCCAACAACTACATGTGATGATTTTCTGATTTTCTTTATCTTACATGACAGTAAACTAAGCAGCTGGAATTTAAATGTCATAATGGGTGTGATGTTGTCAACATTTTCTGACATTTACACTCCAAACAGTTAATCAAGAAAATAAAAGGCAAATTAATCATCTCTGAAAATAATTTGGCTTATCAACTACACAATGTCATGGCTTGAATTAGCTTCACACGTAGCTTACAGTATAGTGGAAAGAGGAACAGAGGAGAGAAAACAAACAGAATTATAACCACAGGTGGCAATTTGCAAGGTCAAGCCCTTTTGCGTTTAAAGCTAGACTGAGCTCAACAGCTTTCGAACTATGTGGTTATGTACATGTCAAGTATCCAAAGAATGTCTGTTTAACTGAAGACTTGTGGAGGTATAGATGTTAACTGCATATGTTAAAAAAAAAAAAACAAATACAGAATGACAGACAACATTTACATTTGAAACACTGTAGTCCGCCAAAAGTTCACTGGTTTTGCTGAAGCCCCTTCGGGGTTTAAACCCCATTAACCGCCTCACAGATGTTCACCTCCGCCAACAAAGTTGCAGCTGACGTCCATTCAGGATTTTTTTTTTTTTTTTTTTTTTTACACAGGAGTGCAGAGGATTGATGTGAGTGAATTTTGCCTCTTGGTGCAACAACAATCAAGCTCAAGATTAACGAATCAAGTTCTACTAGCCGAACGCCAAATGTCAGTGATGAAAGAGGACCAATAATATGATAAATACTTAATCTAACTGTCTTCATTACTAAAAGTATATACAGCCTCTCTCTTCTGTAAGTGGCTGGAAATTGTGTTCACATGTGAGTAAAATATTACATATTTGACTAATGACTTCATCATAATGGTCAACATCTGCATGGTCAAATTCTGCATGTTCAAAAAAAGAAAAGAGAAGAGAGTTCACTGACTTTGTTGAGGCAGGAGACAATGTGGCTGAGGTCGATCCAGGGAGCCCCAGCTTCTGTCACCTGGTGGAACAGGTGATCCCGGAAAAGCTTCAACAGGTAGCGGTCGCCCGTCTCTGACCATGTTGGGTCCTTCTGAAACCTGATTCACAGAACACGGGGTCACAGAGTAGTAACAGAACCACAAGTCACATCCTGGTGGATCTTTATACAAGTGCTGCTTACTCTGGCCGCTCGTTGATGGTGCCCAGCTTGGCCAACAGGCGGAAGAGACGGCCGTTCTGCACCTCCTGCAAATAAATGATTTATAATCAGAATCAGAAGAATTTTTTTAAATTATTAATTATATTGCACAATTGGTAGCGAAGAAGCAGGTATGAAACGAGTGCACAGAGAAAATGCATAACAGTTATGTTGCGGTAAAGATTCATCTACCAGGGCACGCCAGAAAAACTGGCCATCAGCAGCTCTAACGTAGGTTTTTCCGAGCAGCTGGACAGAAGGGTGCTGGTAGAATTTAGTGAGGCTGAGTCACAGACTTTTAACTATAAAGTTAAAGGAATATTATTTTCTTAACACACTGGAAGGTTCTGTCCTTGGGCCAATATTATTCAGCCTGTTTATGCTCCCCATTGGTGATATTATTAGGAAACACTCCATACATTTTCACTGTTATGCGGATGACACACAATTGTACTTATCAATGAAACCAGATGAAACAAATCAGCTAGTCAAGCTTCAGGCATGTCTTAAAGACATAAAAACCTGGATGACCAGCAACTTCCTACTTCTAAATTCAGACAAAATTGAAGTTATTGTTCTGGGCCCCGAACACCTTAGAAACAAATTATGCAGTGATACTGCATTGCCAGATGGCTTAGCCGTGGCCTCAAGCTCCACTGTAAGAAATTTAGGAGTTATTTTTCACCAGGACATGTCCTTTAACTCGCACATAGCAAATATTTCAAAGACTGCATTCTTTCACCTCCACAATATCGCAAAGATTAGAAAGTCAGAAAGATGCAGAAAAATTAGTCCATGCATTCATTACCTCTAGACTGGATTACTGTAACTCCCTTCTATCAGGCTGCCCCA
Source organism: Scatophagus argus (assembly GCF_020382885.2). Taxonomy (NCBI): domain Eukaryota; kingdom Metazoa; phylum Chordata; class Actinopteri; family Scatophagidae; genus Scatophagus; species Scatophagus argus. The sequence goes on from NC_058510.1 coordinate 6,325,637, forward strand.
ATAAATCCATAAAGACTCTCCAGCTAATCCAGAACACTGCAGCACGACTACTGACAAGAACCAGCATGAGAGATCATATTTCTCCTGTTCTGGCTTCTCTACATTGGCTACCTGTAAAATTCAGGATAGATTTTAAAATTCTCCTCCTCACTTATAAAGCCCTGAACGGTCAGGCACCATCCTATCTTAAAGAGTTAATAGTACCCTATTATCCCACCAGAACTTTGCGTTCCCAAAATGCAGGGCTACTTGTGGTTCCTAGAGTCCTCAAAAGTAGATTGGGAACCAGAGCCTTTAGTTATCAAGCTCCTCTACTATGGAACCATCTTCCGGTTTCGGTCCGGGAGGCGGACACCCTCTCTATATTTAAGAGTAGACTAAAAACTTTCCTCTTTGATAAAGCTTATAGTTAGGGCTGGCCTAGGTCGGCCCCTAGTTATGCTGCTACAGGCTTAGACTACTGGGGGCCCTCCCATGACGCACTGAGCTCTTTCTTCCTCTCCCTCTCCTTCTGCACACATTCATGTCCCATTAATGCATATTACTAACTCAACTTCTTCCCTGGAGTCCTTGTGCTTCCTTGTCCCGCAGATTCCTATCGATCATGACTGGCCCTCCTGCTGCGGTCCCGCTGTCGTCCTGCTCAAAACCTACTGCAATTACTACTGTTTAGTCATAATCTGATTTAAATCTGTTATGACTCAGTACAGCTACTATCATTATTGTTACTACTATTGTTATCAAAATCACCATAATACCTTCTGTATACTTCATTGTCATTATCATTATCTACATTTCCGATACTTCTGTTATTATTACTGCTGCTATGCATCTCTGCTTGTGTGCTCCTTCTCTCACACCCCACTCTCTCTCTCTCTCTCGCTCTCTCTCTCTCTCTCTCTCTCAACCCAACTGGTCAAGGCAGATGGCCGCCCATCTTGAGCCGGGGTCTGCTCCGAGGTTTCTGCCTTCTAAAAGGCAGTTTTTCCTCGCCACTGTCGCCAAGTGCTTGCTCAAGGGGGAATGTTGGGCTCTATTTACAATTTAATTAAAGAGTTTGGTCTAGACCTGCTCAAATTGGAAAGTGTCATGAGATAACTTTTGTTGTGAATTGGCGCTATATAAATAAACTGAATTGAATTGAATTGAAAATGACACAAACATAGGGGTACATTAAAAATGCAAACAAGCAAATGACTGAAGGAGTGCATGAAGAAAAAAGGAATTAGTGAATGAAGATTGAGCAAAAAAAAGAAAAACAAACAAAAAAAAAATATTAAAAAGTCAGAAAAAGTCATGTGACAATTCCGCCTTTAAAAGAAGACAAACACTCATCCCAGTCAGAAACTGAAACCTGTCACTTGACTTTCTGTCCATATATGATGCTACACCTTGTTTTTTTTTCACTTTCCAGAAGACACTTCCTCCTTACTGAAAGTCCACAAGAAGAAGCATTTCTTCTAAGTTCATCTATTCTGTATCCAGTCTCATGCAATTACTGAAACCGAACAGCCCCAAAACATCAATTGTAAACTAATAGAGTGTCAGCTAGTGTGTAGAGAAGTAGCTGCAATAAAGGGGCACCCATAGATATGATAAACACTTGATGCTTTTGACTGCGTATCAGATTACTGTTGTAGCTCACCTTTCACCTCTTCATATACACTTTACTCCTGTCTCTCCTTTCTCTTGCTCCTCTCTGTCTGTCTCACCCTGTCTCATCGTTTTCTGCACTGCAGGACAAAGTAAAAAGTATTGAAAACTTTTGGTGTCCGCATAGGGAAATAAAAGAACTGATGTTATATTTTGAGGCCAGCAGATGGTATATTTTGAGGCCAACATGTAGAGGTTGATTTAACTGCATTTTAAGTCACTTCCACATTGGGTCCAACACTCAGATAAACAACACTGCTACTATTAGCAAATCACTGGAACTAACTGCAGGTACAGATATCCTATTTTTCTATGCTATTGTTTTAATCTTCAGCTGTTCTCCAAAGAGGAGAAAAAAAACTACTTTATTTGCTGGATGTGCTGAGAGTCAGGGTGTAAAGGGGAAGTTAAGGTATGAAAAGAAAGATGAGATGAGGGTGGGTTGTTTCACACATTCACACTCAAATGTGGGGAAACTAAATTCAAGACGAGACTGCAAAGCCTACAATATACCATATAACATCCTGTATGCAAACAACTTCCCTCTTAGCTCACCAAACCAACGCACTTTTCCGGCCCCAACCCAATAATACCAACCTGAAAAGAGCCTGACTATGTGTGCACGCTTTCTTTCACTCTCTTTACTCATTTTTTCAAAAATAAAAACAAAAAAACTGCCTGAAAGAAAAAAAACAGTGCTCTTCATATACCTTGGCCAAGTCCTCCTCAATGACATCATTCCTCATCTGCGATGCATCCAGCTGTGTGTAGAATCGAGCTCCAATCATTGGCATAATGTCATTGACACTGCGCAGGCGAGACTGTTCAGTCAGCAGATACCTGCACGTGCAGAAAAACACTTGCATTCAGATGAGTTGGAAGGGCTCGATACCTCAGCGCAGCGTCACTAACACAAGTATTACAGCAGCCTCTTTATGGATAATTAAATTCTACTTGAGTAAAAAGGGTAATAATGTGAACACTATTACATCCTGAAAGGTTGCGGAGACAAATTTTTAAATAGACCAAGTCTGACATCTAAAATCCTTCCAAACTTATATGTTAACTGCATCGTGTGATCAAGTGTGACGTAGTTTGAAGTCATAACTTAACAGGGATGCCTATTTAAAAGAGCAGATGTTAATATCCAATCAGATTTATCTAAGCTTGTTTGGACTTGTTTCACTTTTTGGGATCACTGGGTGGCTATAAAAATCAGCCAAAATATATAAGAAATGTGATCTGATCAAACCACGTTCAGGGGTTGTACAACGCACTGTGTTCAGAGCTTTTAAAAGCATCAATCTTGTCAAGGCATAAAAGAAGAGTCAACTCCTTGACAGTATCTAAAAGTCTGTCAAAGTCAAATGCAACTGAACTTAACACGGCAAGTTACTATACCGTTGCACTTCAAGTTCAGAATATCCTCAGTCGGCAGACACATTCTCAGATCCTCCCCAACAAAGGTCATGCAGTTCTATTGATAAACCTGCATTAATTTTGACCTACAGTTAAGTCGCAAATGCTGCTACGATGACCATCATCAACTACGTAAGTGGTGTATTCGACTGTCTGAGTTCTGGGAAACAGACCATCAGATATAAAGTATATCTGATTACTGTTGACGCTAAAAACAGATAATACGCTGAATAATGTACTTACATCCAAATGTATGATTAGAATCCTAAATAGAGGGCTTGTGCTGTTTATTTATAGCAGCATTAGCAGTAAAACTGGGCATTTATAGAGCTCGATATAAGCCTATCACAGATAAAACAGTGTAGGCATACAAATTTTACAGATTTTTTTTTTTAACCACAGAAAAAGATGCTTCTATACACATAAACACACACAAACAAACAAGAAAGGGTGCAAGAAAGGGAAAGGTCTTGGGTCAAAGTAAAATGAAGGAAGCTGCTTGTCATCAACAGGTGTTTGATCAACATCATGTGGGTACGGGAATGTTAACAGACTGACCCAAACCACATATTAAGTAGATTCTATGCCACATTTCACAGGTGACAGCTGTAATGAACAGCACAAGCAGCTTCATGCTCCAATCCCTCCCTTTCTTACAGAATGAGGTTCTTGAGGTCTGAGGAGTAGTTGATGGACACAAGCTCCATGGCCTTCTGCAGGTTCTCCCTTTGAATGCCCGCAAGGGAGTTACACGCCAACGCCAGCACCACCTTGCCCAGCGACACTAGGTCTGCTTGCTACATGACAAAAACACATACACACATCACAGAGATACAAATATTTTTTAAGTAGATGAGCTATAGCTCTCGTCATTAGCCATGTTGTACAGCTTGTAACATGTGAAACTGATCACAAACTACATCATAGAAAGTACCTGGTACTGTGGCATTAGAGCAAGATGATTGGTCTGACTGTTGTCAAAAGTTAAGACATCAAACACCCCAACACAATTAACCCGTAACCTGAAGAAATAAGAGACAGATCATTATCATCACCAGTTTGTGTGTATTTCTGCACTAACTGCACTCTCCTACATTTGAAAAAGGAAGCCTGACCACAAAATACTCTTCTGCTTTTAATGCATTCAGTTAACAAACATGTCTACACTTTCCAAGGTGCAAACTGAAATTCATGCAGCTGTGTATAACATGGTTATAAGAGTCTCCAATGATCAACATTCATTGTCTTGTACTGAACGATGAGGACAGTGTTTGTACCTGGTCTTGCCAGTGATAAGAATCTTGCTGGGGTCCATGACACGGCAGGCCAGGCCGGCAGTGTGGATGGTGCGCAGGGCCGAGCTGAGCTGGACAATGTAGGCCCAGATCAGAGACTCAGGGAGCAGACCTGCATGTTGCCGTGGTGGGGGAGGTTCATGTTGCCCTGCACATAGACAAGCAAACCTGAAGGTCAGCCCTTTCCTCTGAACTAAACCTCAAACTATCTGTCACAACTCTGATGTCGAACGTCATTCAGTCAAACAGCATTTCCACATCAATTAATCTGCTAACAAGTAACATGAAGCAAAGGTCTCTATAACATTTGTTGGAAATAGTGAATAATACTTATCATAATATCCATAAAGCCAAATGTATTAGTTTTCAAAAATGACACAATTAACAATTAAAATAGTCCCAGTTTATTTTTGGCAACTGACCATTTACTTCAACTCAAGGAAATTCAGCCTACTGTTCTCAGAAATCAAGTTTACCATCAGTTGAGAACTTACTTGCAATATTCACTAACTCTTACCACAAAGGAGAACAGGGTGTTAAAAGAAGGCTGATATATTTCTTTCTCAGAAGGACAAACAATATGCAGTACAGTACTTTTTAGGTCTTTTTCAGCATGTTTTCCTGTGTAATCCTATACAGTTCATACATTATGGATTATTATCATTGTTTGCTAAGGTTCAGAGGGAGCCCAGAATCTGAACGGTTTTGCTTCCTCTGTCTGCATTCCTGTAGGTAGGCCATACAGCACCTGCCCTAGGATCAGTTTCAGCCACAATTTCCTCCAACTCCTCATGTCTCTCCGGCACAGACACACATACCAACTGTCAAAGTAGGACACAACAGGCTCCAAACACTTGAATGTTGCATGAAGATTCAAGACATCCATGAGAGTCGTTTTAGACCTTTGAACTTCAACCCTGTGGTTTCATATCTACACAACACTGTTGGGTGAAAGCACAACTGCATGCAACGCAAACATAAAACAGGCACCTACACAGAACTAAACTGATGACCTAATTAGCAAACAAATAAAAAAAAAAATGTGTGAAGCAGTCATCTGAGGTGATGCTGGGTATATTTTAATCTGAGGGACCAAGGGAGGAAAAAAACAACAACTCACCCCACTTCCTCTTTGTAAAATACGAGTCTGCTGCTGGATCATTGAAGTGTCTGCTGAACATGGTTTCTGCACCCGCATGGAAGTCATAGGAGAATACCAAGGCTAGAGTAAATAGATGAAAAAGGAAAAGAGTTGGGGCTCTGAAAACTTAACAACCTGCAGCAGTCTATAAATAGCTATACACACTTCTATTCATCCAATGATCACCACATTGTTTGATTGCAATACTGGAGAAACAAGCTTTACTTTAGCATCTTCTTAAACATCAAAAATGGTGATGTAGAAGACTAAATCCAGAAGAAAAATCACCAACAAGTCCCGTATATTAAAGTGATTTACATACAATATGCACTTACAGTGGTCTCCGAAGGCTTTTGTGGTGAAGACCTCCCTCAGTGTTACAGAGTTTGAATGTTGAATCTTCTTCCACATGTCCACCAGCATCATGCACTTGGTGTTAACAAGGCGGAAACCTGGACACATTTTAAAGACACAATAGACAGGTGGTCAACTTGAAATGAATAGTAGTATTTTACACAATCACTGTAACCTTCAGTGAAGGTAACAGCAGCCCCACAACACAATTTCATGACTTTCATTTTGTTTGAATGGAAGTGAGGAATCACAGTAACAAATGTTGTAATGAAGTTTGTTTGGGTTTTCTGCACAACAGCAATGTGTGGAAAATCTAAAGTTTATGTCTTCAAATAAATAAATGATTATTCCCAAAGGGAAAAAACCCTGTTTCAAATTAATGATTATTTTAATTCTACAAATAATGTGACTTAGTTCCACTGTCCCAACTATATTTTGCAAAAACATGCATCACTTTGGTTGGGTGAGAATAATCTAATAATTTCTTAGTATAATCTAAGAAATTACTGCACTAGAATCACTAAGACTACTCTTAAACAAATAATGATATTTTTAAAATGCTTTGAAAACAGGTAATTATCTCAGCCATCTGGTTGCTTTGGCACAGCTATCTTTTAAAAAAAAAAAGTGTGATTTCATAACTTGCGAATGGCTATTCTCAGTGTATGACGTGGGTTATGCTTCTCTGAAAAACAATTTCTCATCTCTTACCATGTATCCTCCTCAGGCAGTAGGGCAGGTCATCTTTGCTGTTGACTGCCTTGTAGCAGGAGGTGATGTAGCTGAAGTTGCTGGTTTTCTGCATGCGGTTTGGTGGAGGGAGGGGCTCGAGAGGGAACAGGCTGTGGTAGCTGTCCACCTCAGACGGTACATCTGCCAAACACAGACACAGTTTCAGAACCAAAAAAACACAACAACGGATCAAACACCTTTTAACAGGCTCTGGCTCATAGCCCTTACGACCAACTGCAGAACTAAACTAAATCAACACTACATTGTATTTCTTATATGATGCAGTTTCACACATGTTTACCATAAAGTAATCTGACAGTTCACAGTTGTAGCCCACTCCATGACAGACAAAAGAAACAAGTGGCTGATTGGGCACAAAACCCATAGAGACCACAAACACTTAACTTCAACATCTTTCCATACCAACATAAGGAAATCAATTCCACTTCAGACTAGCACATTTGTTTAGGCATGCAATATAGGTTTGTTTACTTGTGAACGAACAAACGAGCATTAAAATGGTCTTTTGTCTGATATAGATCTCATCTTACACAAACTGTAAAATGTTTTTATTGCAAGCGTGCCTCACAGAAAGAAAAGTACTGGATTAATAACAACCCTATGTTGTGACAACAGAGTCAACTTTTTACCTGGGTTCTCTGAGTGGTCAATCTGGGCCATGGTTATGAGATGTCTGTTTATCAACTCCTGGAGGTGGAATAAGAGGACAGTACTTCAGACATTACCTCCAGAGTCAGAGACAGGGGAGACACAGAAAAACAAAAAGGGTGATTGGGAAATACCTGTCGGAGTTCATCAGCCATGAAGAAGGACGGGGCATTGGCTTTTGGCTGCATGTAAGCCACATGGGGTGCAGTAGGGGGATAGATATGGTAGGTAGGAAACACCTGCAATGAAACCAGAAAAAGACAGCTTCCTATTTATTGAGAAATGAAAACCAATGCGATCATACTTGAATAGCTTGTAGCTACACAAATGAATATTATGGAACGAAACTCTGATCAAGACTATGATTAAGATTAAGATATGGAGCGTTTCCGAAAAACAGGCAGTTCACTGAATCAAATTTACCGTCACATGCAGAAATTTGAAAGCAGTTCGGTGTTTGGTTGGACTTCTAATGCATTCCCCACATTAGACTGCAAGAGTAGAAAAAAAAACAGTAGGATACTACATGCAGTACATACCATCCCTGCCATTGGTGCCGGGGTGTTGTCTGTGTAAAAGTAGGTGGTCCCCCCTACAGTCTCCTTCTGGATTATGTGAGTGCCCTGGTCAGATGCCGTGGTGGGCACCATGTAGTTGGCAGGGTTTGGGGTGTGACTACGTCTGCGAGGAGCAGGTGAGGTGTGCGGTGTAATTTTTGGGGAATGGAGAGGAGAGGATCCTGCAGACAGAGACATACCTAATATCGGAGACAAAAATTATAATAAATAATTAAAGAGCACGCATTGGCGGCAAAAATATAAAAAGAGATGAGCACAGAACCCAAAAAGGTCTTATTTTGTTTCAGTACAAAAGAAGTGCTATATACAAGAATGAATTCCCATATTTGCCAACTATACAATGTCAGAGCTATGGATGGAAAACAAAACCAAACTACGTAAAAAGTCGAGCAAAGCAAATACAACAGGGTGATTTCTCAGTTGGTAATGATCTAAAAACTCTCACCTGGAGCCAGTGCAGCAGCGCTAGAACTGCTGAGCCCAGGATGTGGGAAGAGAGGCGAGGGGAAGGCCTGGACAGCAGACTGAGCCATGGTGGCCATACGTGGAGTTCCTTTAGGGATGAACTCACTTGCTGCTGGGTTAGGGGCCTAGTGGCACAAGGAAAAACGTGTAGCGTTACATGAAATTCTACCCTTCTGTTAAAGGCAAGAAAGACGATAATGGACAATAAATTCATCCTAGTTAGTTTAAACTTATGTCGCTTTCTTGAATTGGATGCATATGTGCTCACCTTTCTCCTTTGGGAAATGCTAAGAGCACCAAAGTCACTGAACAGTGAAGATGTCGGGGAGTTCACTGGATCTGCTGAAGCCAAAAGAGGGTAAGGAGTTCAGCAATGGTTCTTTTAATATTTGGCACATGAGTACTGAGTAATACTCCACAGAAAACTATAGGAATCTTACCATGAGAGCTGTGGCTGAAGTTCTTGGCACCATCGTTGAGGAGACTGGGAGAGCTGCTGCTGGTAGTCATTCGCTAAAGAGAGCAGCATCGAGAACAGACATATTATACAAGATGCATGCATACATCTCAATATGTTATCGCTATACATGTGGGGACCTCACTAACAAATATTCAAAGAAGTTTGGGTCATGTTGTATGTTTACACTGATTATGTATCTACAGCTTCCCTTCTTTACCTGCATCATTGAATATTTAGACTCAGCTGGGCTCCCAAACCCATTAACCCCAATAAAGCTGCTGCTGAAGTAAGAGTTGGTAAGATTGGCATCGCTCAGGGTTGCGCCCTCCATCCCTGTGACTGTGGATGACAAAAGCAAAACTTTAGCAAATACTAACTGCAGTGAGATTGGTGTCAGCTAAATCTGATTCCAGGAAGTAAAACATGCATTTTAATGTCAGCAGTACCGATTGTTGGCTTCGCCAATTACAAAGCTAATTAGAAAGTATGTAAATAGCTCCACAACTGCAGAGGGAGTCACAACTTATGTCCGCCACAGGTTGAGATCCACTAGAGATTTCATTTAATAGCAGACTTTTTTGCAACAACTACCCTTTTCAAGTGTTCCAACACCGAGTGGACGTAGTTAGCTTCTGAGTCACATGTGTTTGTTGCTGCTTATTTACGTTGGGAAAACACGACACACACACAACGTAAAAACAAAGCCCCGCGAACAGCTAGTGTAGCTACGCTAATGTTAGCAAACATTAAACTTATCGTACATCTTAACACCAAATGTGCAGTTCGTATAAACCACGTTTAACTGTAAAAAATAATGGCAACAGTGCGGAAACTTAAAACGCCATTATGAAGACAACACCAAACGCACTTAAGGTAATTAAAGCGGTCAATTTACGTTAACGTTAAGTTAGCTTAGTTAAGTTAACGCTAGCTGGCGAGTTAGCCATACAAGCTAACTTCGGTTGGTCGCGGATTTCTGCCCACTCACAGCTGTCATACAAACAGCAGGCCTCCTCCGTGTAAGCTGCAACAACGTGAATTGTGTTGTTATCAGCCACAAGTGATACAACTTGAAGACACAGATAACAGTAATATAGCTTAAGGACACCGTCTGTGTTAGCTGCATACAGAAGGCTTAGGATAATGTTTGGCAGGTAAATGTAACCCACGTTGTTCGGGGGTAACGTTAGAGAGGCCTCAGTGAATCCTCGGGCTAAATTTTAACAAAGCCCAACCCAGGCCCCAAAGTAAAGTCAGTCAGTCACCCCGCGTGAGGCCTCGTCTGACTGTAACTGTTACTCACTGGTTAACAGCTGCCCCTCCACAGACGTGCCTGTAGGCCCCAATGTTTCGCTCTTCTTGGTCACACCAGTCCCTCCGCCGCCCGGACAGGTCGCCGCGGAACCACCGAGGGTATACCCAGCTGGCGTCCCGCCACCCCCGGCCATGGACAACGGCACTGGGCTGCCGCCACCACCGTGCAGCGGCAGGCTTGCCATGGACGGATCCTCATGCAGGAACTGACACTCGTCTCCATAAAAGCAGGTTTTATCTTTCGCGTAATATCGGCAAAACTTCACCTTGACATTGGGTATCCCGGCACCCCCGAGCGCAGCAGCTGAAGCTGGGAGTCCACTGTTCATGGCACCGCTGCTGCCGCCGCCGCTGCTGCCGGAAGACACTCGCACATAGAGAGACGCAGATAGCTAGCCAGCTAGCCAGCTAGCCTGCAAACAGTTTTCCCTAAAAGGAACGGATTAATATCACTTCGGCCGATGAAGAAAGCGCAAGACGCTACTCTACTCACATTATAAGTCTACGATGCATTTTGGTTTGCGAAAATATCATTGCACGCGTGAAATCCTGGTCGTCGTTGTCGCCATCCATGCAGCTGCCTTATTCGCAAAGTAGCCTGTTGTTGTTTTTGCTCGCAGTCAGGCTGCTCAGCTAGGGACCTGCTAGCATAGCTTTGCATTGTGGGTACAGCGTCTGGCAGCACTTACCTTCTGCAATAGTAACTTGCAGCACTGTGATAATGCGAATGCAAAGGAATAATCTAGCTAAAGGGGTAGAGGTCTTTCGTGCCAAATTTGCAGGATGAGTGCTCTTCAGTCTGCTGGTTTAAAATTAGAGTTAATTTTACTGTTAAATGAGCGCATGTTAAATTCCGTCAACCGAAGCTGATTACTGCAACATGTAATAACTTCATGTGTGTAAAACCACAATACAGTTTGCAGAAAAACAGATGCATGAGAGTACATCAGAATAAAAACCAAGGGATGACCCAAAAACAGAAATCCTGCAGTAAATTTGAGTTGTAAAATATATATATATTTTCAGTGACCATTATTTATATAGCGCAAGAAATGTAAAATCATGATAATTTTATTTAAAAACAGACACAGAAAATCCAAAAGGACTTTAGAACCACTTCACTTTACATTATTTTTCACATATATGGCATTTTATCTACTGAGGCGTTCTATTATTCCCTTGTGGTATTCCAACGTAGTTTCTTGTACATAACCTATATTACCACTTTTGGTGTGTTTACTTTCTATAGCAGCCAGGCGTGGCTGACACCGTCGTCATTTGCAGTAATACTTCCCCTGTTTAAAAGCTTCCCACTACCATCGTCTACATCAAAGCTTCGCTGTCCGACCGGTAATAAGTATGTGACACTGAAAGCATCAATGCCGAGGCAGAGAAATATGATTGCGGGTGAGTCGGACCTTTTCAAGTATCTGTACCGTGGGCTGACTGTTACCGGCACTCCAGAAAATTGGGGATGGCGTAAAAGATGAGATATTTAAAGCTTGGATTATAAATAAACAATTTTGTACACTTGTGTACTAATGTTTTTGGATACTTTTTTGTTACAGGTTGTAGGATAGTATATTTCAGGCTAGTTTACTTTTGTTAACATCAAGTCTCTTGGGATTCATTAGCCTGCATCAGAAGCAAATGTTTACGAAATATTTGGCTTTTGTCTGCATTCAGCTGTAGTTCAATGATGTGGTATGAGGAACCAAACGCATAAAAAGTAAACCATCTAACTTATGCTGCGGTCATTTTGCTACTTGGCTGAATCAACAAATATTTATGACAAATAAACATAAATATTTGTTTTAAAAAGTATAGTATAAAATTATAGTTTATCCACTATACATTTATATTTACAATTTTGTGTCTTTCAAGTGAATTTCCCCGCTGTGGGATCAATAAAATTCATCTTATCCTATCTTATGCTTTTTTAAAAATATAACCACAACTTTTTTTAAATACCTATACACACAAGCATTGGAAATAAATTTACAATTTTATGTCTTTCAAGCTGTTTTCCTGCTGTGTGCCGTCACGCTGCACTGCTCTGATGATGTGGCCGCGAAGAGCCAGGCCTGCATACCCAGTCATGAGGTGAAAGCTGCAGCAGTGTTTTTCCCTGAAAAATTCAAATTAATTATAAATATATGTACTTGTCCTCCTGAGTCACTGCATCATTTCTGAAACATTATTGGTCATTTTGTCATTTTGTGTGTCATTTTAGCTTATCTTGAATAATAGCAGCTTGGCCAAAGCAAAAACAAGTCGAGTTTTTAAAGTTACTGATTTGACTTGTCACTGTAGGAAAAGTACGCGTGGGTTTATTATTTACCTGCTCACATTTCAGTGGTCCTTCATGCTCGCTGTCACACTGAGTCGCCTGAATAGACTGGAGTCCATGTTAATGATAGAAGTGTGTGTGCTTTAATAATGAAAACAATTGGCATTAATGTAAAGAATATGCAACTTATAGTGAGTTAACTCAGCCTTTTTGTGTGTATGCGTTCTTGCAACATTTAGACAAAATCTTCACCACATTAAATGAAAGATGATGAAATGTGGAGTGTTGCCTTTCAGACCGCATGTTTTGTGCCAGCCGACTTTCTGAATGCATCTGGTCCAGTCAGTGTGGAGGTTTGTGTCGGAAAGAAGCTCGTCATTTCCCTGGAGCATGCATCTGAATACCCCGTTTGTCACTGGATCAGAGGAACAGATCCAGTACTGACAGTGTGAGTGAAAGTCTCTGTGTGCATTAAGTTATGCTTTATGCCTATTTATTTTTTTATGGTGATTAAACTGACAGCTTTTCCTTAAACCTCACCAGAAATGGGAGTTCCACCGTGGTCCTACCACCGCTTTCAGAGACTGATTCAGGGGTGTACACGCTGAGCTGTGAAACCAGCAATAAGTCCAGGTCTTCAGTGACTGTGTCTCTCCATGTAACAAGGAGTGAGTGACACCTCAGTCAGCGCTCAACACCAGACTGCTTAATGCTGATAAATCAATGGAAATTAGACTGTGTTAACAATTTACCCTCCCCACCCCACCCAGAACGTCCAACAAAACCAAAGCTGACAGTGAGCCGTGTAGCGGGTAAATCAAAGTCTGCTGATTTCACGTGCGTCTCTGAGAGCTGCCCAAAGCCCACTTTTGCATGGAATGGGTAAGATGTCGTCCATGACATTTGTGGGCATAATTCTGAGTTTTTAATGTGGCCTACTGACACATTATTTTATTTAAAAAAAACACACACACACACACGCATTATATCTTTCCTTTTGAACAGGAAAACTGTGAGGTCAAGTGAGAGTGGAAAGTCAGTAATATCCAGTCATGAATATTCTTCCAGTGGAGTGATGTGCTGTGCTACTAACGACGAAGGACAAGAATGTTCACAGCTGTATGACTATGGTAATGACATATTTCAACAAATGAACTGAACACCTCGCTCAAAAGATTCATCCATAACAAACAATTACAGAAGCAAGTTGGTTTGCTTAAATTTAGGTTACAACCACAGGAAGTTAACAGCCCTGACAAAAATATAAAATGAATCTTACCATAGCAAGTAATTCAAGAGAGTACAAAAATATTTCCTCCTGTTGAGTTTGCTGTGTGACTTGAAGCCCTGCTGTGTTTCAGACCTAGAGACTGACTTTATGAAAAATGATGAGATTTCCAATGTGACCGTGAGTCCCGGTCAGCCTTTACTGCTTCGCTGCAGAAGAAAAAGTTATTTCCCACCAGAACCATTGTGGGAGCAGGGCTACAAAATAATGGACAGCGTATGCAGTGCTGATGGCAAGAAGCAGGTACAGTAACTCTGCTGAGAGTTTTTGAGAGCTAAGTTTTCATGTGAACAAATTTTAATTATTTATAAACATGAGTCTTACCCACTAAAATCACAGCAGCTGCTTGTTTTTGTCACAGATCTGCATTATAAAGGACAAGAATTTCGACAAACAGATGACCTACCTGTTCATTGAATCAGTTAGTGTGAACCACAATGGCATTTACACCTGCAAGGATCCACAAAATAGACATAGACATAAGTCTGTCTACATTCATGTCCAAGGTTAGAAGAGCTAATTTCACTTCATTCATTCTCTCTGTTTACTAATTTGAATGGTCCTTATTCTTTCTAATGTTTTGGCTCATTAGTAAAATTCTGTCCTGATTTCTTTCTTGTGCTGCGTCAGCTGAGGGTTCCCTCTCCATCAAGCCGGATGAGACCAGGATCATAACAGCCCAGAATGCATCCAACACCTGTTTGCAAACCAGTGTTTCCTACCACCCTGTGCTCGAGCACTGTACCTGGGAAGCTCCTGATAAAACTATGAGTAAATGCATCAGGGACAAGTGGGTGACCAAACACAGGTAGCTGCATGAAGCAATGTTCCTCTAGCTGAACTGCAAAAGACCATAATGAGATAAAACTGCTCGAAACATTTAATGTCTTTACATGAGCCTTTGTAGACGACTGCTGCTGGAAAAATATAATCACATGACATCAGGTGCTATGAGTGGTTGGTTTCACATGAATGTCGGCTTTGACGCTGTCTTCTCAGGAATGTGAAGCTGTGTGATCGCCTCATATCAGGAGATTATAAATTACATCTGGAGGCCGGAGGACAAAAACGCACAATGACGATATCAGTGTGTGTTGTGGGTAAGAGAGATTTAATGTGTGTGTTTGATTTTTTTTAATTAATGTAACTAATGCACAATGCTTTCACTTTAAAATCCATGATTATATTTTGAATGGTGCCAAAAAAAAGCTTATTTTCCACTGACTTTGTTCCAGGAAAACCAGAGTTCAAATTCAGGGTTAATGGGGAAAATAATACCTTCACCTTTGAGACTGTAAGCCTTGTGCCTGCAAACTATACCTGGATGTCTTGTTCCTCATCCAATGAGAGGTACGTTTGCTGTTAGATCTGCTCAAGTCAAAGGACACACACACACACACACTCAGATTCAGATTTCCTCAAGTCTCTTCTTTTGTCTCATAGCACTTGTGAAACAGATTCTTCCTGGGAAGAGATCCCAGGTGCCTCCGGAACAGACTCTGATGTCTCCTGTAACAAGACAATCAAGAGCTACCTGAGCAGAGATCTGGTGAACGGACACAATTTAAAGTTTTGCCTGACAAACTCAGTCGGCTCCTGGTGCAAGAGTCAATTCTCAATATACTATCCACCATCACTTCAGTCTTCCATAGGTAGCAAGTTTGTTTTCAAATTATACTAATTTATTTCATAAAATTGCCTTGCAGTTTTTGTTGACTCTCATTAAAAACCGTCCTTTCACTGTGGATTTTAGGTGCTCCAAATAAGGATAATGGAAGCTTGATGATGCTGAAAATAGGCTCTTTGCTTCTGCTTCTGGCTTTGGCAGTAGTTAGCGTGGCACTGGTGTACTTTGTCAAAAAGAAGGTATGTATGACACATCCACACGTACACATACAAACAATAAACACACATGAGGACATGAAACCAACCCCTTTGTGTTTCCAACAGAAACCCCAGTATCAGCCCCAGCTTCAGATGATCCAGATGGTTGGACCCAATGACAATGATTATATCTACATAAACTTCAAGGACTTTGAGTACGACCTGAAATGGGAGTTCCCCAGGGAGAACCTTGAACTGGGTATGAATTACACCAGGCATTAGCCAAAAGTGCCAATACAACAATGTAAAGAATACTCAAGTACAAGTAAAAGTACAAAGTATATTATCAGCTAAATTTACCTTAAATGTCTGCAGTAAAAGAACAGCTCCTGCGACTGGTAAATAAAACTGATGCATCATCGTGTAAGCAGCATTTTACTGTTGTAGCTGGTTGAGGCTCCTCGAAGGGGTCACAAGATAAATCAGAGGGGTCGTCAGATGATTGATGGAAAGGAAAGGTAGTTTGAGATGAAGTTTTCAGTTTTCTCTAATCTCAGCTTTTTTGTGAAATTTTAGAGAGTTTCACCTCTTTGGACCCGAAACTGTTATTTAAATGAGAACCATGTGAGAATCTCTCAAGATGAAATTGTACCGAGAGTGTTTCTGTGTCCTCCTCAGGTAAAGAACTGGGCTCTGGGGCTTTTGGCATGGTGGTCCAGGCAACAGCTTACGGCATCAACAAGCCTGGAGTCTCACAGCAGGTGGCCGTCAAGATGCTCAAAGGTCAGTGTAGCATCCATTTATTCTTTGGGCCCAAATGCAAAACATTTACGGAGGTCACTTCCAGTAGCTGACGTGCTGTTTGACCCCTGCAGAGGAACACCAAACGGTGGAGAAGGAGGCTCTGATGTCAGAGCTCAAGATGCTGACTCACATCGGTCATCATGCCAACATCGTCAACCTGCTCGGGGCGTGCACAGAAGCAGGTGCTAATCACACACATGCACAGCTAATGTGCAACACCCATTCAGTCTGATTTTATCCTAAGCAGGTGGGTGGGTAGCTCATCTGACTTAAGCATGATGCTGCACCTGCATGTAAGTCATGAGTTCATCAGTTCACATCACATAGAGATAAAAAAAATTGAAGTATCTAGACTCAAAACACTTTTTATTATAATATCCCAGTTTTTGCCTTTATAAGTAGTATATAAAAATCATAAATGGTTCATGACAGTATATATATGTATGTATACATGCCATTGTAAGCAGATGTAAGCTGTGTTTATCAATGAAAATAATTCCTCCTGTGGTCACCCATAAGGTGGGTCTGGTATTTACAAACACCTACAACATCCTCCTATCAGTTTAAAACTACATGATGGTGCGCCATAAACCATGAAATGTTTATTCAGAAAAGTGACTCCAACATTAATTATTAAATGCTTTTTCCCAAACAGGACCCACATACCTGATTTTTCAGTACTGCTGTTATGGAGACCTGCTGAACTACATGAAGAAAAACAGAGAGCACTACCACAAGTCTGTGACTGATGCTTTCAACAGGGACCGCTTCAGCAGCCTTTACCTCAACCTGCAGCCCCGGAAAAGCTCTGGGTGGGAACACGGCCCGGGAAGATCAATCTGGGAATAGTTTGTCAATAGAACAACAAGAGTTTTATAGACGCAGACATGCTTGGTAAAATTGCTCTGCTGGAAATCTCGTTTAACTTTACAGTAACGGTTTGTGTTTTCTCAGCGAGGTGGACAAAGCAGTGGACGATTACATGCCCATGTATGGCTCCACCACCAGAGGGCAGGAGAACATCGCCCTCCTCTGCCTCAACTCTGCTGACAGCTTTGAAGGTAAAAAAATAAGCACTGCAGTCAGAACATGCGTGTTGTCAGACAGATGAACTAATATACTACAGTGCAAATGGGAACAGCTTTCTATGCTCATGTCATGATCCACCTGCTGACCATTTGCACCGTTTACTTCACTTATTTGCACTACGTCCACTCTGTACTACCTCACTCTTGTACTACCTCCAGAACCATATTTATATTGCTTTATTTTATTTTGTCGTACTTTATTCTATTTTATCTTATTTTATTTTATTTTGTTATTATATGTTATTTGTTATTATGTTTTATGTATGCACCAATCACTAAGGCAAATTCCTAGTAGTGTAAAACCTCTTCACTTACATGGCAATAAAGGCAACTCTGATTCTGATTCTGATTTAACCCTAACTGATCCTGGTTTTGCTGCAGACCCAGAAATCTACGAAAACCTCAATGATCAGACAGAGGATCTGCAGACCCTGACCTTTGACGACCTGCTCAACTTTGCCTTCCAAGTGGCCAAAGGCATGGAGTTCCTCTCTTCCAAGAATGTAAGGGATGAAGGGCTGCACTGCGGAAACTCATTTACACGTTTACATCTGTCAGCCCTGCACCCTCTGCACAGCCACACAGAAACACAGCTGCTACTTCTAGTTTTCATGCTCTGATGATTCACAGCGTCACCAGAGCTGAAACAAATAAATACTGTAGATTAGTCGATCGACAGGGAATGAACTGACCACAATTTTGATGATCGATTTATCATGAGGGTACATTTTTTTTAAGCAAAGTACCAAACCATCTAGTTTCTCAGTTGGGAGGATTTGCTGTTTGTCTTTGTACTACTTGACCGGAAATCTAGAATTTTGGGGGGGTTTGGGACTGTTAAGCAAACCAAACAGACTATTCAAAGACTTTGGCTTTAAGAAATTGTTGTGGGTCTTATTCACATATTTTTAAAACTTTGTAGACTACACAGTTAGCTAAGAAAATAATTGTTTGGGTTTTTTTTTTTTGCAACTCTGAACCTCATGCTTGTTTTTCTAAGATACTTTATTATACCGACATGCACGTTTTTAACCATACAATGTTAGATGTAGGCATGAAACACATTTTAAAAATGTTCCTAAAGTATTATAGCCTGATTTCTATGGACATTAAACATAAATGTAGAGCTGCTGTCACATCGTGTCGGCTTTTGGAACAATCCAGCAATATGACATTTCAACACAAAATGTTCAGGTTCTTGTCAAACAGCACTTGTGGGCTTCGTCTTTGTGGATTACAAGTTAATATCCTGATGTCTGGTCCTGTCTGTCTGTAGTGTATCCACCGTGACCTGGCGGCTCGAAACGTGCTGGTGACAAAGGGCAGACTGGTGAAAATTGGTGACTTCGGACTTGCCAGGGACATCGAAAATGACTCCAACTATGTCGTGAGAGGAAATGTATGTCAGATGATGTTGAGGTTATTTCATGGCATTCATTGGATGCTAAGTTCAGGATATTATTTTGATCGTCACTCACACATTTTGGTGACGACTTCTGTCTGTCAGGTGCGTTTGCCGGTGAAGTGGATGGCACCAGAGAGTACCTTTCAGGGGATATACACCATGAAGAGCGACGTCTGGGCTTATGGCATTCTGCTCTGGGAGATCTTCTCGCTCGGTAACTTTCAACAGCAATCTCCACGAGCAGTGAAGACAAGCACACAAGCAGTTCCTGCATAATGACTAACACCAAATCTGTCTGCCTAACCAATGGTCTCAGGTGTTACTCCGTACCCGGGCATGAAGGTGGATCACAAGTTCTATTCACTGATCGAGAGAGGATTTAAGATGGAGTGTCCATACTACGCCGACGAGTCTGTGTAGGTGTCTTCAGTCTTAAGTTTATATAGTAAATGGACACAGTGTTTGAACAGATTGACGGATGCTCATGGAGTTTTTTAAATGAATGAGTGGCAACGTATTCTCACAGTGGTGGCAAATAACTAAGTACATTTACTGAAGTGCTATAGAATTTTGAGGTACTTGTACTTGAATGTTTGTCACTCTTTTCTGCTCTTTTATATTTCGCTACATTTCAGAATCATTTTTTCTACTGCCCTACAGTTATCCAGGACTTTTAATTACATAAATAGAAAAAAACAACAGAACAATAAGAATATTACAGCCTGGTTTTAATGCACATAAAGTTCATTTTTTCAGAACTGTACTGCAATTATACTTTCCTTTTTTAAGGTTAAGTCAGTTTTTTTTTTTTTTGGTAGGTTAAAAATATTTTGACCTAAACAGATCTTTCAGCTTACTTTAATGAAGAGAATATGGATTTTAGATCCCAATTGTTGGCAGAATTGCCTGTATAAGACTGGAGCATTTTCTCTGTTAGACATCAAACTGCTCAAGTGTGAACTGCTGTGTTGGCACTTTCACTTAAGTAAAAGTTCTGTGTACTTGTTCCACCACTGTCTTCAAAGCCAAACAAATATAGTAGTGCAGCTGCCTGTGCTGAATATAGACCATAAGCCTTTGAAGATAAAGGAACTATTGCAGAACCTGAATGTTTCATCTCCTTTCTGTATGGCTGTCCTCTCCAGCTACGGGATCATGTGTAAGTGTTGGGCCCTGGATCCCCATAACCGGCCATCTTTCTCCAAACTGGTGTCCTATATGTGTGATCAGCTGACAGACAGAGAGGAGAAGGTCAGGCCTGTTCCAGCAGTAAATACCGTGTCTCATCTATGAGCAGCGTTGTTATCTGAACACATTGCTTCTACAAACCAACTTCCCTCCTTCTTTCAGCTCTACCACAACATGCTCGACCAGACATCCAGCGACTACCAGAACGCACTGACCGTTTTGGACATCTCCACTTTGACACCTCAGAATGAGAGCAAGACAGCTGACGACTACCGTCAAGCCCACGCAGCTGAAGAAATCAAAGTGGAAATGTCCGACTCGGATGCTGTGGCAGCTGAGGAGAAGCCTCTGAAGCCAGCTGATACAGAGTGATCACCTGACACTGAATGACCACATGTTTCTCTTTATTTTAAAACAGCTCATTTAAAATTAATCTCAGTCTCCGGAGTTACGGTAGATTGCACTTGCTTTATATTTTATTAAAATAGCATAAGCCCTGATAGACTCGTAGTTGGGACTGAATATGTAGCATATATTTAACATATCTTTTCATAATCTGCAGAAGCAGCAAAACATAGGAAGGATTTAATTATACACATGGGATCTCAGCGACTGGACATGACAGTGGGGTGTGAATAAAGATACAGTATTTTCATTTTCTAGGAGTTTTAACTGTGCAGCTAAAAATAAAAAAAAAATGGATTTAAGAAAGGATCGTAAATATTCTCAGGACTACATGTGTAACATGTTTATAGGCATGTAAGCTACAGGCTTACATGCTGTAGCAACTGATCTACTTTTGGTTTTAGATTTCATTATATTCACTATTGTTACTATGCATATGAAAGCTACTTTTTGCCTTTTAAGAATTGTATTGGTTGTACCCAGTTTTTATACACATTTATATGTATTTTTTTCCAAACCAAGCTTTCCTATTTTTTAAGTATTTTAAAGGACTGTATCGTGTCATGTTATGCATTATACCTGCAATAAAATGTACTTTACATCAAATGAATGGCTGTTGATCAGATAAAGAAAATATTAACCACGTCAGCCCGGCGTATGGGGGAAGGGGGGCTTGTCCAGCAGTGCATTAACCCTTGTTGCAAAGTCTTGTTCGAAGGTCAATAAACGCTGGCTGTGAGACCAGAGTGCCCCACACATATGATCATGGACATTGCCACAGTGAACGGTCTTCCTTACGAGGATTTTGTGAATGTTTTCGGCAATGTGGTGGAGAAATGTCCCATGATAACAGCTGCTGTGTGGTCGAGGCGTCCCTTTGCGAACTTGACTGCTTTGCAGGCTGAAATCAGTGAATTCATCGATGCTCTCTCGGAATCAGGTGAGGCACAGACGCACACTTAGTAAAAACTTTTTTCTTTCTCTTGTCATATTTTGTGTTTTAGCTCTGATAGGCTATCGTTTGGGGTCCTAAAATGTGATCGACTGTGCGCGCAATGGCACTGATAAGACTAACAAAACTGAGCGTCGTCTGCCGTCCAGGAAAAGAGGGGGTCCTCAGGTGTCATCCGGACCTGGCGGGCAGGGACCTCCACAGCGGCACCTTGACGCAGGAGTCGCGCGAGGAGCAGGCCGGAGCAGGGATGGATGCGCTGAGCTCCGCGGACGCCTCGCGCATGGCACAGCTTAATGAGCAGTACAAGGAGCGCTTCGGGTTTCCGTTTGTCATCTGCGCCCGGATGAACGACAAGGAGAACATATTACGGCAGCTGTCCGAGCGCTGCCTGAACGAGCGCGCGGTGGAGAGGGCGCGCGGCATCGAGGAGGTGAAGAAGATAAGCCGCCTGCGTCTCCAGAGTCTCGTGCTCTCTGACGCTCCCAACAAGTTATGAACCTTAATTACTCGGGTTTATGTTGGATTTCTCTTGTCCCAGTTCAACCACCTGGATGTAAGGACTGACATTGTTCTCAGGCTTGTATGGGCTGTGACCAAATTTATTATGTGTGTTAATCAATCATTATATTGCACAGCGATTTCTTCAGACAATAAAATATGTGTATCGTTGATTCCAATTTAGCAATTTACACGATGTAGCCCAACCTTATGTACACATGGAAAATGACAATATGACAAATACAGTTGTATTACGCCTATATACATTCATAAACTTGATTGCGTGTTTCATCATCTGAGGTGAAAAACAATACGTCGTAAAATTAGACCGTGGATTTGTGAAACTGAGTCCATGTTCATGTGTCTGAAAAGGGGGGAAAAGTAGGCGGCCTTTGCATGATTTGTTTGTCTCGCGTAAAACCTCAAAGCGTGCACGGTAAGCGCAGTGGGATGTAGAGGTGTCCCAGGGGTAACCAGGGAATGTGGATGGTCTTGGAACAGAGTTTAAGGGGGTCCCGGGAAAATCTCAATTTATTCCTACAAATATAAATCCTCTCAGATGGGGCTGATTAAAAAGTGTATTTGGGGGAAAAAACAAACAAACAACCAATAAAAAAAAAAAACAATGTAATATGAGTCATGAGACCCTCGTGCGGGTCTATGCGGGCTCTCGGGACCCAGGAACCGAGCGGGAATGAACGAGCAGCGGGGAAACAGGGGGTGAGGTGGTGTGAGGTCCGTTGGTGGACGAGACCCTTCCAGTGGCCTCCGCCTGGTCTCCGGAGGTGATGGAGGAGTCCTGGTCCGGGTCGGCGCCCCTCACCCTCCTCCGGTCCTCCTCCTTCTTCCACTTCATGCGCCGGTTCTGGAACCAGATCTTGATGTGGCGCTCGGTGAGACTGAGGGTCAACGCCAGCTCCACGCGGCGCGGCCTCGATATGTAGCGGTTGAACAGGAACTCCTTCTCGAGCTCCAGCAGCTGGGCGCGCGTGTAGGCCGTCCTCGTGCGTTTGTTTTCCTCCGTCTCAGCCATCACGTATGGCCCTATTGACAAACAAGAAATGAGTGTCCTTAAAAAATAAGGGTATTGTTTAGTGTTAGTTTAGTTTGAACTAAATCTCAAACAGCTATAGGCTCGAAACCAATTCTAAAGATTGAAATCAATTATAATTATTATTATTTTACTGGAGAGGAAAGTGGAAGTGGTTAGATGTTGCACCTGTAGAACCTACGGTGCATATCTGCCTTCCATGAAAATAAATATTTATTAATTTTTGATGTCGCAAGGGATTTCAAATGACTTGAGATTGAACACAAAATATAAATATTTCCTTAGTTGAAATTTGGAAGCAACAGGTCATAGGGGATCCCTTTAAAACTGTAATGTGTGTCTGTAATTTTAAACCAAGTTATTCAGTTATAGATAAGTTTCGTAAATTATTATTATTATTTTAAATATTAAGACTTTGGCTGTAATGCATGGTGGAGTATAGCCTGTTGATTACGCTCACTGTGGACAAAAATAAAATGTGACCCACATCTAAGGGAAAGGCTGTAACAAATAAAAGCGACAACATGATAAAAGGCAGAGTTTGCATTGATAAATTTGTTTGTCCTATCTGAGGGCATAAACATCTTTTTGATGTGGTTCAGTCAGTGAGACTTGCGCGCACAAGGTTACTTTTGCTATTTAGAAGACAACCAAGGGAGAGTTTGTTTGTTTGTTTGTTTGGTTTACAAGCTATAAAGACACCGGATTACTCCTCATGTTTCGGCACCCCCTGACTCCCTCCTCCGGAAACCCTGGGAGTCCTAAACCCGATGAGGGCCTGATGTGGGCTTCAGTTCAGGAATGACCACGCTAGCCTGCAGGTGGCCTCAAACTTTTACCATAAAATTATCCAATACGCAAAAATTTATACCAGAAAAAGATTTTTTTTTTTTAAAAAAAGGATAAATGTTATGGATATAGATGTAGCATACACTGTGCTGGTCTTAGAAAAAAATATTAAAATGTTCAGCTTGTACAAACATAAAATCAATAGGTGAATCAATCACTGTGCAGTCGGTAGGACAGATAAATCTGATCCTGAAAAAATATATTTTCTCATAAAAAATCTTGCTTATTTGCACTACATTTTAAATAATGTGTTACTATTTGACTATAACCATTTATTTGTGAGTGCAAATCAGGACATGATTGACATGTTTGACTTTTGGCGCCCGCTCGATTAGCCTACCACTTACATTAAAATTTTTTATATTATATTAGAATAAATAATAAGTAAAAACACTCTTGGTGTCATCTTGTCTCTTTCAAGTGAGTATTGCTAAATTTACTGGCATTATTAAGTCACTCTCATATATTTAATGTGCTACAAAGGCCTGATTAACAATGACAAAGGCTGTGCGCAAAATAAACCAAAACTCGGCCACAGTGTGACAGGAGAGGACATGGAGCAGGTATCGATGGCACAAATGTCTTATGTCAAATCAGTCACGCACTACAAAAATGTGGTTATGGCTCTAAAACATTTATCTCATGTGAGAAAAGTCGCAGGAGTCACGCGTGTTAGCTGGAGAACCTTAGTGGACAAATACGTATTATATTATTCTTATAGGAAAACATCATCCTGAATAAATATAATTAAGGGTTTCGTCTTGATAAGAAGATTCCATAGTGAAAGACAAAATGATAAATTATTCAGTAATTTAATTTAAACTAAAATATGCGGTGAAAATCAGGTCTACCAAATCACTGCTGATATAAAAGGACTTTTGGTACCGAGCCCACATCAAACAAGAAGGACTGCGTTAGGAGCTTTGAGGGCATGTTATGCTCCACACTGTTCAGCCGATTCATGGTTTGAGATATGGCGATTTGTGAAAATGTTCTGTACTGGCAAAACGCACATTTTTTGTGACGATAAGACCTGATAAAAGCAAGCGCTGACCTTCCGGGCCTTTTACAAATTGACTGACAAGGTAAACTGAAACACCCAGGATCATATTGTTGGGAGCATGATGTCATTATAGGCCTCAGAAAGACTCAGCTGAAACACACTTGTTAGTGACTACAGAGTAATGCTGCATGCAAAAGTGTGGGGGTGAACTCAGTCAAACCTAAATTCAATGTAATGACATTTACTGGCGTGTAGCCCTAGCGGTCTGGAAGAATTACCTGCCCACTGTCCCTTCCAGGTGTGTGAGTGAGATTTAGTGGTTTTCATCCAGGGGAAAGGGAGGTGATATCTGCTCTGTTCCCCGGGGTCTCCATAGCTTTCAGCGGGCGGGAGAGGCTGCTGCTGGAGGCCCTGAGGATGATGAAGCTGAGGCACACCTGGATCCTCCCGCAAGGGTAGACTGTAAGAGCTGGCAATGTCCGGCAGACTGGCCTGTTCCAGGGCTCCCATAGACGGCGGTGTGTAGACGGAGTGGACCGGCCTGCTCATGTAGAGACAGGGCGGCGGGCTGTGGTTGTAGTCCTCACCCTGGGATCTCTGGTAGGCGCATGAGTCTTTAAAAACCTGAGAAGGATAGTAATGATCTTCCCGATTCATGGCTTCCGAGGACCCGCACATGTACCGTACTTGCGCCCTGCCTCGGCGTGGACCTGCTGCCCTACCTGGCTGTGGCGCAACTGCGAGGCCCTCGCGGCTCCGCACAGGTGTGTCACTCAGCCACCATGTGACTCTGCAGCGTCAAAGCCATTGGTCTCACTGTTTGCTCAAAACGGCAGACCCACAGCCCCAAGTTTCCAGGATATTCTGTCGCTTGTGGGATTTTTCAGTAAATTGAACAGAACGGCCGTCAGCGCGTAAATCAATGCCACTCTGTAAATACCGCAGCGTTTACCTGGCACCCACCTGTGTTTGCCCCCACAGCAGCAACACACAAGAGAGCGGGTGAGTCTCGAACACCCCGCCTGCACACACAGAGTAGGTTAAAGAGGCTCTTATTAGTCTAAAGCGCACGAAAGACACATGTTTGTCATGTAAGATTGTCGCCAAACAATGAAGGATCGACAATTTATACGGATATATCTCTGTCTGCACACTGCGGCCGATAAATCGATATGTATGGGCGCAAACATTGGTTGACCTGCCAGATAAGAGACGTGGATGGACAGACAGTTGTCCTGGAAACTCGGATTGAAAGCTCAAACAACCACAGTATATTTCCACAAGCTTTCTTCATTTACCTACACTTTTCTGACTTTTAAAATGCACCCATTACACTTCTCTAAATGCATCATTTAACACCATTTAGCGCGCGTGTGAGGTCCCTGCACGAAGGGCCCCTGGCCATAACAAACACGGAGCCGCGGCCGTCACTGCACTCTCGCCATGTTTGCTGGCCATTAGCCTTTAGCGAGTGTGCGCTCGGTCCATTAAACAGCAGCTCTCGTGGTAAACCAATTAAGGCTTGAGTGAGCAACAGAACTCAATTAACGGGCGTGCGCGTGCAGCGTGTCTCCACAGACCGCGGGCTCACCTGCAGCGTTCACGCCACACTTTGAGCCTCTGTCACACGACGAGGTGTGATTTACCTGCTCTTCGTGTAAATTGTACAGCACGACGGGGCTTTTACCTCGATGGCGTCTATCAATAGACTATTTGCACGGAGTTGTTCAAAAGCAATTATGGCACTTTCCACGGTATCTTAATGGGGCACTCAGCGATGCAATAAAGTTCAAGTAAACCAATTCTATACAAATCACCCCCTGCACTATGGCTTAATGGTGTTTATATTTGATCTTTGTTTCAAAGAGGAAGGAAACAGTTAACCGAGCTCGTCCTCCACTACAGTGGACTCGAACAACGTGATTTATGAAGCATGAGGGGCGTCAAACGCTTTTTAGCTGCCTTTCCAGACACAGAATTCTGATTAATGGCTCAAGCGGGGAGAAGTGCAGCTTGGATTTTGCTATAATACACCCACGGGTAATCGTGAACAATGAAACTGGATGTGGGAACAATAAAAGAGCGCAAACTGAAACAGGCGGAGGCAGACTAAATGGATGAAAGACACAAACAGCAGGACCACACTTTGATCGCTTCATGTCCATCTGTTGTCCCGAAATCCTGATGACACACGTGGAGATGCTGCAGCTTCTGATTATCATATTCAACAGCCTTTTTAAATCACTATTAATCCATCGCTGGAGACCACTTGTTCACAAGGACTCTTTTACATGTAGGAGTGTCAGGAAAACATTTTTTTTTCTCCTTTGACAAACAAAACAGTTTCTGATAGCCGGTATATACATGTCAAAAAATGGAGACGCGATAAAATGTGCTTACCCAGTGGCGACAGCAGCATGGCTTATCTAAACATTATGAACAGTGAATAATGACAGAAGAATGGTAATGATATTATAATTGAATTCAAGCCGCCTCTGCTGTAGGTGAAACAGAATTACACCAAGCCCTAAGTCATGTCAGAGGGCACAACAATGTGGGTCCTCAGAAAATAAAGAACATTAAAAACGGTTTTGTGAGCAGTTTAAGGGAATCAAATGAACCTCATACAAACGTGGATGCACACCCAAAAAATGTCTGAAAACTAAAGGCTGGGATCAGACAAAAGATCTGCACTCCGCTCTAACAGCTTCTGGTACTTTTAACTGAGCAAAGTGTCGAAAACTGGCTGAAACGTTCGAAAACTGGCTGAAACGTTGCACAGTTAAATTACTGGGAGCTGCGGTGTGTGGATCTTTTGTCCAGTCAAATAAACCTCTCAACAGCTACAAAATGGTTGAATACTTCAAAAGTGAACTGTGAGTAAACTACCACGTGAGACGACTCCTCCATCAGCTCGAATGAAAACTGAATGAGTGAATGTCTTTCCTTCCACTATACACGATATGTCTTATAGCCTGCTAGCAGCTCTGTGAGGGGTGTTAGCTGAGCAGTTTCAGGAGTGTCCACCTCTGCGCTCTCTGGAGAAGGAGTGGCCTTTTGAAAGAAGCAGTGTTCCTCCTCTAGACAGAAGCTTTTACTTATTAAGTCTGTCTCTGTTCTGACCATCCCTCCCATGTCTCCGGTCTCTGTTGTCTTTGTGCATGTAAGTCCTCTCTCTGTCTCTATCCTGCTTCTTATCTTTGTTATTGCAGCTGTCCCTGCGATGATGTTTATGGTCTGTGTGGCCTCCATTGCTTCTGTGATCTCTGGGAGGGGTTCTGCTGCGGTCGCGGCTTCTCTCCGGGGAGTCGCCTCTCAGGCGCCCTCTTGTGGTGGAGTGTCCGTCTCTGGGCTCACCGGTGTGGCGCTGCAGGCCGGTGGAGCGCAGGGTGTTGAGGAGGAAGCGTTTGTTGGTGCCCCTCAGGGGACACTTCAACCTGAGAGGAGTGGACAGACAGACTTTTGTCACACTTATGTCTAACACCAATGGACAGTCACCCCTGGCTTCCAGCTCAAGAAGCTCCAGAGCAGATTACACACATTTTTAAATGATAATTAAAATACTAACGAGTTTTAAAAGTTCTTCATAAACAGGGCTGTAGCTCCCACTGAGAAAAGTTTACAAAATTTTGATTTAATTCTTTGAAACAGCACTTAAACATGTTTTACAGACGTGTGTTATTTCATGTTTTGTCAAAAGATATCAAAATTAATACAGTCAATAACCAAGTAATTGAATAGATAAAAAACACAAAAGTCTAAATTTGGATTCATGATTTCGGTATTTCTAAATACCCGATATGGTCTTGCTCTTACCAGCTCCTAAAAGGAAATGGCTAGTTTTCAGTATGTACACTGCAGCACTGAAATGAACTACAACACAAACCAAAATTAGACAGTCTGAGTCCTCTGAGTCCTTTAAAGTTCTACTTATTGATATTTTTATTGCCTGTGTGGTGATGACTGCTCTCTGTGTCTGAATTGTCTTTTTTGACACTGTAAACGTCACTTGTTCTTCTTTAATTTTGACTATTTTAAATTACACATTCACCAAGACAAAATGAGCAACAAGAGTAAGTAAACAAGAAATTTTATTGGATATTCTGGCAAAAATCAAAGCTCTCCACTTAAAAGTATCTGTGAGAACATTTTGAGGATGACCAATACAATTCTGGCAAAAAATTAGTTAATTGACAATAATTCTGATCATTTCCCCTCATATAGAACATACAACAGTAAGTTTAGACGTAGTATAACAAACCCCCTGAACTCTCAAACAACGGTGGCATGAAATTCTGTAATTTCTTGTTATTTAATTACATAAGGTAGTTAACATGCTTTGATAAGTAGATACATTGTAGAGCTTTACTTTACAGTTATGTGTCGTTTTGTCTCACTGTTAATATTATTGAGTCTTACTGTCACTATCGATATGTACCACTTTCAGTCGTATGAAGACACCGGGATTAGAGGACATAAACAAACAAACAAACACACCACAACCACAGAGCACGTACAGCTAATCTGATAAGTAGCAGTCAAATGTCCACAAACGATGTGTGCGGACAGATGGCATGTTAAACACTGCTCACCATCCTGTCGGGCCCATGGTCTCTGCTCTCACCCGAGCTCTGTCGGTCTCCCGCAGGAGCTCCTCTATTGCGCGCCTAGATGGATAAATAAATAAAAATATCAAAATGAGACGCGTGAATGTGAAGCAAATGTGGGCGAAGTCGAGGACAAAGATGGCACGAACCCTCAAGGGTGAGCCAAGGGGAGCGTAATTTAATTAAGCGGGAGAAAACAGTGTGATGGAGAAAGTGAATCAGTGAGTGAATGGGGGACAGCGGCGGTGTCCTCGTTTGACCCGAGCTGCTGATTCAGCGGAGTCTCAGCAGAAGAGACTCACTGATTTAGCCTCCCATTAACAATACAATGCAGGAAGCTAATGGGTTGCTTACGGGGTGTAAGCAAGCGTACACACTCACATTCGTCTTACAACGCCATAAACACACCAGCTGTCAACCACAAGCATCACTCCCCGGAGGGCTGTTTGGAAGGAAAGCTAGCTAAGAGTCTGTGCAAACCACATCTGCCTACGATAACTGAAGATAAACAGCAAAATAGTTACATACTTCTCCAGTTCATCATCCTTTGCCATCGCGCCGCAATCAATTGCGTGTAGTGACAAAATTAATTCGACCAAACCCGATAGTAGCCTGCTAATTAGCGTAACATCTTTTCTATTTACTTGTGAGCGAGGTCCTTCAACCGAGGACCCTGATATTTTTGCTGTCCTTAGCGACGCCTGATCGTTTCCCACACTTTCAAGCCGGCCATGCAAAATTATTTCTTGGATCAAAAACAGGCTAAAACAATTGAAATACTATTTAGCCAACCGAGACTCGCCTTACACAGTTAAATTGCAGTCTAAATCGAGCAAACAACAAACAATTCAGTATTAAAAATATACAAGCAGATAAATACAAGCAGCATTACCACACGAGTGTTCAATTCTCTATTCTAAGCGAAAGTTAAGTTTTCTAACAAAAGTGCTTGAATTGTTAAAACTAAAAACATACCTACACTAGTTATTATGTACTACGTACTCATTATTAATGGTGCATCAGTATGTCATTTAATGGCAAAGCAGTATGTGGCAGTATAATGTAATTATTTATTTTTCAAAACAAGCTTTAGTGGTCTGCATCATGAATCAGAAAAAAGCAACATAGCAAGACGTAAAAACTGAGCAGTAACTCGACATCTGACTATCTCATTTGGCCAAAATGAAAAAAACAAACAAACAAACAAACAGACAGACAAAAAAACAAACAGTTGTACGCACGTTCTTTTGCATCCATTAAAACAATTGATTTAACATCACAGTAATCTAGAAGACGTGCGTGATATTCCAAAAATCGCTTTTTTTAACAGGCAGTTTGGAAGCCAACTCGATTTTCCTGTAGATTGACACCCGCAGGCCCCGCCCAGCACCGTTGACGGACACGAGTGGGCGGGGCCAGTGCCGCCAAAGGCACGGGGGCGTTTTCGTGCGGGTTTGCGGAACGGGCTGTTGCGGTGAATGCGTGATTGAGGTCCCGCAGCTAATAATCGTCCCCCTTTTTTGGGGCCGGACTGCACGGGCGCGGAGGAGCAGCCGGAACAGGTAATGTTACATCTGCATTTATTCAGTGCCTGCATGAACGGTGTCAATGTGCGGCTGGCTTTGCGTTGATGTTGCCATTGTCGCTTCAACTGTCCTAGCTTTGCCGCTTGTGGAGGGTGGGATGGAGTCAGACAGATGGGGGCAATGATTAAAAAAATGCTCTTGTCTGATCAAATGTGTTCAGCGCCTACGGGCAGCTTATAGATGATGACACTTCAGTTAGTGCGTTGCCAAGGTAGCCCAAATTAGGACAATGACAGTGGGAAAAAAATGATTGGAATTTTCAATTAAATCAGTGTTAGTTTTTGTTGTTATGACCGCATGTCTGACTGTTGTGAAAAAAGCTGCCTATTGCAACAGACCTAGCAGAACAGCAGTGGGCCTGTTCTTGCAAGTGGCTATCAGCCTTTCTGGATTTTTTTTCAAAGATAAGAGACGACGTGATGGGGTTTATGGAAATGTAGGCTAAGCCGACAGGACCTGAGATTTTAAATCTGTGGCCTGAAAGATCGTCTTTTGCAAATGTCATTCTTGCAGGCGAGATTGCTCATAGATTATCCCGTGTTGTGAGAGTAGATTGTCATCTCTCAAAAATGAAAAATGAGCAGAGACAGGTGCAGGGCCAAGACTGTTATTTATTAATATAGAAAGCAGCGCAATGGCAATAACAGCATGGCCTTGGACTCTCACACAGACACACACAGACCCGCACACACAAACACACACACACACACGCGAGCATAGTGGGATTAAAAGAAAGACATTTCACAAGCATTTACCAGTCTTCATATGACTCGTGTCCAGGAATCTGTTGCTGCAGAGTCCAGAGAGCCTATGTTTAAAATAGATTTAAGTGCTTCTCATGGCAGGGGCTCTGGGGAAAGCC
Organism: Scatophagus argus; assembly: GCF_020382885.2. NCBI lineage: Eukaryota > Metazoa > Chordata > Actinopteri > Scatophagidae > Scatophagus > Scatophagus argus. Next base: position 6,357,420 of record NC_058510.1, read on the forward strand.
AGGAGACTTTACTTATTGATAAAGACACTTCGCAGGATCTAGTAGTACCTTTAAAAAGCTCTTGTCCATGATGTGTGTGCAGACTTGTGCTTGCATGTCTAAAAGTCTGTGTGTGATGTGGTGATGTCACAGCTTTGTTATGGGAACAGAGAAGCCTTGTGTCCTCATGATTAATTCATGTCCAGCTGCGGGATAGAGACAGAAGTGGCCAGTCACACACAGATGGGACCACGTACTTAAAGGAGGCTGAAATAAGTAACAAGCTACCCGTTACGGGGGAGACAGGTTGTCACAGAAATGGGCAGCCGCGGAGATGAGAGGGGGAGGAAAAAAAGCGGCAAAAAAAGGGAAACACAAACAAAGGGGCTCTCATCATCGTCTGCGATGTCTGACAAGCTTTTCAGGCTGTACCAGAGAGGAGCAGAGCATCCTGCTGAGGGAAGTGCATCTGTTGTGTGGCTCCTCTGCATCCTTCTCCGGCTACACTCTGAATGTCAAGCCCCAATGAACAGAGCAGGCTCCAGGTCGTCATGGAGACAGGAGCAGACCCCCGCTGGAACAGAGGCAGGTAGTCACTGAGGCTTGGCTGGCCTGCTGTGTGCTCAGAGACGCCCTCTGCTGTCCGCTGATGGCATCGGCGCCCGGAGTGCCAGTATGTCTGAACGGGCTTCGGATGTGAAACGCTGTGGAAAGTGATCAGTGCGCGCAGTGCATTAGCTCTGGGGACGCACTCTCCTCAGCGAAGTGCTATATTTTAAGACTTTGCTGTAGGCTTGTTCTCTCTCTGTTGCAGAGGGGAGTGAGTGCATCTACTATACAGGGCTGAGCCAGTGATGTCAAATGGGGAATGTTCACTATTACTATTTTTTTGTTTGTTTGTTTGTTTGTTTGGTTTCAACGTCTTTCTTGGACTTCTTCTATTGCCTCCAGAGCCACACCCACACACCCATCCTGTCCAGATTAGATTAGAATTTTACATCTTCCTCTCCTCTTCTTATCAAGGTTACTATGGTTAGCTAAAATGATATAAAAACTAGGTGTGAAAAAAGTAACTAAAATAACTAAAATAAAAACTAGACTTTGGAAAAAATTAAAACTCACTAACTGGAACAATGTCATGTGGCTACTTGTAACTATTAAACTAACTAAGAAAACAAAACTATAATAGTTTTAAACAATAAAAAACCATCTGCAACAAGCACACCCACTGTGGAAACTGAAGTGAATTTAAACCAAAAATTGAAACTGAAATAAAAAAATTAATAAAAGAAAACCATAATAACTCTGCTTCTTATCCGTTTTTGTTCTTCCTTGCTCTGTCCCTGCTGATTTCTACCCCTCACTGGCGCTGCTTTAGCCTCTCTGTAGCTTTCCCAATCCTGCTTCCTCTGATCTGTGTCCTCTCTCTGCCTCAATCCCAGATAATTCCCTCTCTGTGGAATTGGAAGATTGCAGCAGGCGAGAGCAAAAGAGAGATTATACTGTCAGATTAGTGGACAGGAGCGGCAATACATAATCTCAGCACAACCACACACACACACACACACACACACACAAACACACAGTACCACTCTCGATCTCACGCAGACACGTGGGTACACGTGCACAAAGCATTTGCCACATGAAAAAATGCATGAGCACATAATCAGACACTTGTTGTTTTTCTGAAACAGCTGTTTAACCCTCTTGCTTTGCCCTTTGACCTGCAGGGTGATGTGCCATCAGCCACTGGAGGGCATTTGTCCCCTCTGCAACTTGTTCATGCTGTGAAGCTTATGGGATAGGAGTGTGTATTCCCCTTCCCAACACTGCTGCCCCACTGGAGTCATTTGTGCCAAAGCTGAGTTGCCTCAAAGGAGCAGAGATGGGCAGCCCAGGCTGTGAGGTGGGTCTAGCTGCACCAGTGGAGCCAGCTTTGGAGCCCCTGTGTCCTGAGTGTGGCCAGATCCACCGCAGCTGGGAGAACCATCTTTACAACTACCGTCTGGAGGTGGACGACGATCTGGTGTGCCACATCTGCCTGCAGCCGCTGGTGCAGCCACTCGACACACCTTGCGGACACACCTTCTGCGCTCGCTGCCTGCGAAGCTTCCTCCAGGAGAGGGATTTCTGCCCGCTGGACAGGACTCGGTTGCAGCTGCAGGCGTGCCGCAGATCCAGCATACTAGTGCACAAGCTGCTGGACAAGCTGTCCGTGTCCTGCCCTTTGACCCCAGTCTGCTCCCTCAGCATGCCACGATGTGACCTAGAGGCACACCTCAAACACAGGTAAGAAGGCTTCATGCAGACACAACAGAATGACTGCTTTTGTGAGTGCAAGCGCACACATACTCACGGATCAAAATCGATAATGCGCGACAACCAGGATGCAGCTTTATCCTTGCTGTATTGGAGTCAATTAGACAATTAAGAAAGACCTCAAATAGTCAGGTAGTTATTAGAGCTGAAAGGATTAGTCATTTAGTTGATTAACGGAAAATGAATAGACAACAGTTTGGATAATGACTTTTCAATTAAGTCATTTTAAAGGGCAGGCCGTCCATTGGTTCCTGCTTCTCATGAGAGGTTGATTGAACAAAGCGTAAAACCTTTCGTCTATTTTTGTAGAAAGCAATTGTCAGATTGCCCCAATCCTCATGCGTAACTCATTCTGATAGGAACTTTAAAGGTACCATAGGTCTTTGTCCAGATTTACTCTCCATCATCAGCTTCAAGGTTTTCCGCCCGTCCCCACACTTTGGCTTTTGGCCCATTTGGACCAGGTGCTGTGAGACCCTGAGGGGATTATTGGGCTGCAGGTCATGTGACAGGAGATTAGTGGTTCCCTCCCGCAGTCATGAGTTGACTGACCAGGAGCTCCATTTTCTCATTCTGCAATCATGCTGAGCAATTTCAACACCAGAGACCTTTTCAACCATTTCTTCTGTGAGACCGCCAAAGGCAACCCTGGCCTGTGGTGAGTCAAACTCTGCAGGATGTGAGGTCAGCGTGACTTGTGGTGCTACTATGGCACCTCTCTTTCGCCTGTTTCCTTCCTCTTCTGTCTGCCTCTCTATTTGACTTCTTTCTTGCGCTCTCTATATGTCTGTGTTGCACTGAAATGTGTGTCCATTCGTCTGTGCATGAGAGTTGCCGTAGGGAACCCGTGTTGGGTTGTTGCTGCCATTACAGGGATGGAAGGAGTGTGAATTTTGCATGTGAGAGGATATCAAAATAAATGTAGCAGTGCTTGGAGAGTCTACAGAGGACATAGTGATTTTCTTTGCTTGGTACAAAGCTTTTGGTCAGAACATGTTGCACATGTGTAAAAATGTAGGCACAGTGTCATCAGTAGTGTTATTGATTAGGGACCAGAGCTGTCCATTGATGTTATGATGCTTGACTAGTCACTGGATATCCAGTGACTACCTAACACCTTAGTTAAGTCAAGAAGATTTTCTTTAACAAGCTCACACTAACAAGCTACCGCTAACAAGCTATTGAGCTGAGTCAGCTGTTTGTACAGGAGACCCTCAGAGACGGTTGATTTCGTGTCTTTAAAGAAAGGCAATATGATGAATGATGGCCACTGTGGCTACAGGTGACCATTACGAGATCATGGTTAGGTATAAATGGAACATCAGTAGAGAAGAGTGATTGCAGCAAATTGACTCAATTACTAATATCAGTTTCCCAGCAATGCCAATGCATGTCCATGTTTAGCTAATGTTAGCTAATATTAGTCAGTGTAATCTACCGGTCAGACCAAATTTGAGTAATGCTGTATGAGCAAAACCCCTAAGTGTGTTAATGTGGGAAAGGGGTCTATTAATGCTTGTGAATTTCCATTTTTGGGAAGAAATGTGCTTTATTTCTTCTTTCAAATGTCACATAGTCATGCTTCCACAAAACAAGAACAGTTCCTGAATTCTCTGGTACCAGGCATAAGGTTCAGGATTTCATCGCTGCAGCAGCACATTCAACCTTAACAAAAGTCTTCTTTGTCCAGATCTTTCACTGAGTCACATCTGCAGACTGGTAGGCTACATCTCAGTCAGCGTTTCACACATCGTGTTGTATCAAAAAGACAAGAAAAGATGCTTCAAGGCGGAACAAACCAGGTCACTGTGAGGACTAACGTGACATTCTTTGGTAAAGATTAAACCTCCGGCCCACGTGGGTTTCTCTGCTTCTGTACCCTGCAGACTTAGGTCTAAGATAGTAACAGGAGCCGAGCGTGTGCTGTTGCTGTGCAACTTAGTCAGTCAACATTGTTGATGCTGAAGATTAGCGATCACTGGACATTAGATCAGACGGCGACAGTGCCAGGCCACAGGATAGCATGTTGGTCAAGGTGGGCGGGTTGATCTTGTTACTGGTGCTGCGTACTTATGGAAGCTGAGGTGCTTTTGCTGTTCCTGACCTAAAGTACATGAATTAAAGCCTCTACTTGAACATAACCCAGTTCAAATTTTACATTTTTGTTGAAAACGTTTACCCCTTTTCTTCTCTATACCTCTTTGTCTTGGTGTTGATGGGCTAAAGAGTATTAGTCAAGAAAGGGTGAGATTAAAGTTACATTAAGCCCCACAGTATTACGACAGTACAGTTCATTACAGTGTTGCATGTTGACTGTTTTCTATTTTGAATATTGCAAAAGCAAAGAATCATGTGACGTCAGTATCTGTTTTCCATGGTCCTGTTTCTCTTCAGGGCCTTTAAATAATTCAGCCAGCTCATGCTGTAGCTGCCACTTAAAGTAAATACTTCAGGGTCAATTAACGGTGAGACCACATTGATCCCTTGAGTCGGTCGGTCTGTGTTTATTTTTAATTGTTTTTCAGTGAGGACTTTCTATTTGTGTGGCAGACTCGATGAATCTGTCTTCACCAGATTTGTGCTTAGTCTGATGGAAAGAGTATTTTGGAGTGGCTGAACCTTTTTGAGACTGACCTAAATGTCGTTATCCAAGTCCATTTATAAATCAACAAAAAAGCCAAACGTTTAGTGGCCTCAACTTCTCAAATGCGAGTATTTGCTGGGTTGTACTGTTTAGCATAATTGTAATAAAAGCTAAACTTTTTCACTGTATTGAATCCCACCCAGCTGCACTCGACCCTGCGCTCTCACCTTCTTTCAGGAGGGGACCAGAAAAAAGAGACTTTGACTGATGCTGAACCTGATTTTCTTCACATGTCAGATGGACTAACAAACTGACACCTGTTGCTTGGTGAAAGGTGTCCCGGGACGCGGTGCCAGCAGACGAGCATGGATGGACCGCGGTGTGAGAGCGGGGACGAGCGAGCAATGGTGACCAGCCCTCCAAGGTCACCCAGCTCCCCACAGACAGACCTGAGGGAACACACACCCTCTCCACACTCTGGACCTAATAACACCAGCGGCAATGGGCCCATGTGGACAGACGACGCTGGTCTGGACAACCCTGCCTTTGAGGAGAGCACGGAGGAAGACAGTGAGTCCACCCACTGGTCCGAAGTGAGGAGATTTAAATTGCCAATGAAACCATTAGAGTTTAGACTGAGACATAATCCTCATGTGTTTAGGTGTGGTTGGATTGGAGTGTGTGGTCCCCAGGGTGAAGCGGCCCCTCAGTAATCCCTGCATCCACCTCCTCCGCTCTGTCAGCTCCACCTCTTCTGGCTGGGACTGCCCCGAGTCTCCACCTCTCTCTGCTGAAGAGGGTATGACATCACTTCCTCCATTTGACTGCAAATCTTAAAAGGCTGAACACTAGAGATCTGAGATTTGAAACATTGCATTGCTTATCTTTCTTGCAGTTTTAAGAGCTGTAATCTTAGACGATGAGATAATCACGTTCAGGCGACATTACGTTAAAGGTTAGGAGGATGTGGAAACTGAATTCTCAAGTGCAGCTCTGTAATGTGATTTGCGTGTCCATTAAGGCTGTGTGAAGTTGCCCTCGCTTCCTGAAGGAGAGATAACTGCCATAGAGGTTCACCGGGCAAATCCGTATGTTGAGCTGGGCATCAGCATCGTCGGGGGAAACGAGACGCCTCTCATCAACATTGTGATTCAGGAAGTGTACAGAGACGGGGTCATCGCACGAGACGGGAGGCTGCTGGCTGGGGATCAGATACTACAAGTAAGAGACACGGTCATTTCCAATTTGTGGTCTTTTCAGTTTCTTTCAGGGAAGATTTATTGAACAAGGATTTGATTTTCAGAATCAGAATCAGAATCAGAATCAGAATTCCTTTATTAATCCCTGGAGGGAAATTCTTGTTTTTACAGACATTGCACATGCAGTATTCCCGACCAAGAAAGGAGAACAGTGCAGAGTATAAAAAATAGGATAAACTTAATAAAGATAGGATAACAAAACTAAAATCTCAAAGTACAGGTATTTACAAAAAACTGTATTCGAATTTTTAAGAAAATTTAAAATACAGGTATGTGCATGTGTAAAAAGCCAATATGTACATTGTATATATAAAAACAACCTAACCCCTTTTCATATCAGTAAACTTTCAAAACATACTTTTGGCCGCTTCATTTAACTATTACTGCTGGTTTTCACTCAAGATTTGTGTATATTGTTTTATTATATTAGTAGTTCACTAACTTTTTGAAAACATTCTTGAGCAGGGTTCAAGAATTATCATCTGAATCATTTTAATAGTGGATCATATGGCTGCTTGAATGTGAAAGGGGTCACTTAACACATAAAATTCATCACCCAACCCAAATCTGAGCATCATTTTAGTGTCTTTTAGCCTCTTGTTTTAGTTTTAAGGCCCACAACTTTAGTTCACCCTCACAGCTTTTGTCAATCTAATTTAAAGCAGAAGCAGGTGGCTCAAATAAACCCTCCAAATGACTCCAAATGAATGCTAATGTTGCTCCATGTCTGGAGGGCATCAGCTTTATAAGCTGTTTTGTGTTGTGTTTACAGCCGGTTGTGTTAATGCAGGTTTAAACATTAATTGCTCAAAATCTCTTTTTCCCAAGGTGAACAATGTCGACATCAGTAACGTCCCCCACAGTTTTGCTCGCTCTACACTGGCACGTCCCTGCACCACTTTGCAGCTAACTGTGCTTAGGGAGCGCCGTTGTGCCTCCCGGGTGCCTCCGTCCTCTTCCTCCTCCACCCCAGCTGTGCCCCATGCCCCCTGCTCCACCCCTGAGGGCACCCCGTCCAGCCCCGCCAAGCTGAGAATCACCCTGCACAAGCGAGACTCAACGGAGCAGCTCGGCATCAAGCTGGTACGGCGAACGGATGAGTCAGGAGTGTTTGTGTTGGATCTGTTGGAGGGAGGCTTGGCAGCAAAGGATGGCAGACTGCGGAGTAACGACCGCGTGTTGGCAGTCAACGACCAGGATCTACGCCACGGCACGCCGGAGCAGGCTGCGCAGATCATACAGGTGAGGATGCAATTAGTCATTAAGGCTATGTTTCTTTTGGGTATTTAACCGAAAAAGAAATTAAAGTGTGGGGGAAATAAATCCCTAAAATTCTGACTCTGTCTTCATAGGCCAGTGGAGAGCGAGTGCACCTGCTGATTGGTCGACCCAGCAAACCAACTCCTCCTCCACCGCCAAAATCAAGCTCCACCAGAGACCTCTACTGCCTTGATCACTTCCTGCCTAACCACAGCTCTACCCCGAGTCCTGTGCCCTTGCATCTGTCCCGCACCAGCACTCACAGAGTGAGCAGATGTGTTATACTTTTTTAATATACGTGAAATTTTGGTGAAATGAGAGCAAACTGGAAACAATGATGTGCAAAGAGTAGAACTGAAGCTGTGTTTGCTTTCCCCTGCGTGGTTATACCCAGGACCTTTCCCAGTGTGTGACCTGTAAAGAGAAACACATCACTGTGAAGAAGGAACCCCATGAGTCTCTGGGCATGACTGTTGCAGGAGGGCGGGGCAGCAAGAGTGGGGAGCTGCCAATCTTTGTGACCAGCGTCCAGCCACATGGCTGCTTGTCGAGGGATGGACGAATCAAACGAGGTGAACCGACCCGGTCCGGAAACAGCAATAACAGGACCAGATTCAGCCAGATGAGAAACATGACAAACTAGAGCATCTTCTTCTTATTCCTCCTGTTTCCTTCAGGTGACGTCCTGCTGAGTATCAACGGGCAGGACTTAACGTACCTGAGCCACAGTGAAGCTGTGGGCACCCTGAAGGCCAGTGCTGCCTCACCCTCGGTGCAGCTGCGGGTGCTGGAGGTCAGCATGGTGGAAGAACACGACCATGACGAGTTGCTGCCTCACACTCATGACAGCGACTTTGATGCCAACTGGTCCCCGTCGTGGGTCATGTGGCTGGGATTACCCAGGTGAGTGTCTTTCCTCGTGTTGCCTGATTTTATATTGACTGTCTTTGGACTGGTTAGACATCTAATGTAGCTGTCCTTGGTTCATTTATGTGGGATTTAGGCCATTTATTGAAAATAGCAATTTGAGTAATTGAAGGTCTGAGATCATAATGAAACTAATTCTCTTTATTATTCCTTTTGTGCTGCTCTTCGCTCAGTCTTTTTTCTTTTCAAAGATCTCAGGAAAGTAGAGAAATATGGCAACATATAGCAAACATATGACAATATTGATATGCAAATTGAAAGAAGGTTATTTAGAGGTAGTCAGAAAAGTGTCTTAGAAAGAAAGGATGTCATAGATGAGGTGACTGGCATCATATTTGGAAATTGGTGAATTTAATTGGATATTTTCCACTATTTTTAACAGATTTTAAGACATTTTTTAAAGGTGAAGCTTTGCCCCCTGGAGGATGCTGTCTCTCTACACTATCGGCCAGCCTCTCCTTCACGTTGCTTTCTGTCCTTTTCTTGCAGCTACCTGCACAGCAGCCATGAGATTGTACTGCGCAGGAGCCACCCGGGCAGCTGGGGCTTCAGCATTGTTGGGGGCTACGAGGAAAGCCACAGCAACCAGGCGTTCTTCATCAAGACCATCGTCCTTGGCACACCTGCGTACTATGACGGCCGCCTCAAGTGAGTGATTGGTCGCTTGTCACGTGACTACTTGAGGCTTATGTTAGCAGTGGCACAGTGGTGAATTAGCAGGTAGATAAAAAGTGATAAAGGTCCAGTTGGTAATTGATAAAGGTGGCATGATGATAGGCCATGCCCACACAGCGCATTACAAGAACAAGCAAGTATAACATTAATAAGAAACAACATTCATTTACTGCACTCATTTGTTGTGTAGATGTGACCTTTTTGGTGTGTCATCAGTATCTTATCTGTGCTTGGTATGCAAACAGCTACCAATAAAGCTAAATTAATTCCGTTTGACCCCATCTTTGTACACATACGATATGAATAGAGGTCATAACTCACTGACTGACACCTATTGTAGGTTTTAAAAAAAGTTAGTTAAACCCTGTTCTGCAGTTCAAAAGGTGCAATATCTATTAAACACTCTCAAGGGGATTCAACAGTTAATATTATTGTTCCAGAACATGTCCCAAAGACAGGATTTCTGCCCCAGATCCCTCAGCTGAACTCAAAAAGAGAATAGCTCTGAAGACTTGACCGAACACAAATATTAAGTTTACATTCGTCATTAATGTTCTGATTATTTCTTTGATTAATCGGATAATTACGTGCTCTATAAAATGTTTTCCTGAGCCCAAAGTTTTATCTTCAAATAATTTGTTTCATCCAGTTAACAGTTAACAGCATATTCAGTTTTACTATATTAACTGTATGTCACACTGTGTAAGCCGCTCAAACGTCATGTCTTCATATGATGTTCCACAATATAGATCTGTTTGAATGGCTCATGGCTCCGAGCTGTCAGGTCCTGTTTATAATCCAGGCCTTCTCTTGGCGTCGCTTTAGGTGTGGCGATATGATCATTGCAGTCAACGGCCTCTCGACAGCAGGAATGAGCCACTCGGCGCTGGTGCCCATGCTGAAGGAGCAGCGCAGCCGGGTGGCGCTTACTGTGGTTTCCTGGCCCGGCAGCCTTGTATAGCTACTCCAGATCACAAGCAGGCTGCGCACCATGCCGAGTCCACCCAGAATGTTCTATATTGGGAACAACCTTGGCCAAAGTGAAATGGTACATGCTACTGTACATCGCTCCATACCGGGCTTAATCCAGGACCAAAAGCATTCAGAACTGTAGTAGACCCAGCAGGACCAAGCGTGTCCTGACCAGGTGGGAACCGATCCAGATTGTGCCACGTCACTCGACAGTCTGCACTCACGAACACACTGCTGAGATCATATGGTCATGTTGTCTTCACTCCCGCAGGGAGAAATGATACTGCAACTGTAACCCGGCGATCTGCTGCTGTATTCACCTCACCAGGCAGTTATAGAATCCAGGGCTGTATTCAGGTGGATGCATCGTTGCAGGTAGAGATAGAAAATATATAAAATATAATAGCCTGTGATCATCTAGGATATGACCTGTAATCCCTCAGTAAGATTTTCTGCAACACCAGCGCTGTATCCAGCTGAATAAGCCTCAGGCCTTATTAGAAAACCTGCCGCACCCTGGGGACTCCGCTGCCCTTAGGCCTCATCACCATGACAAACAGCTGTCCCATCAGCTGGAGTTTTATACATGTGTGTGTGAATGTGTTCTGTTTGTTTAATAAACATTTCCTTCAGAGGATTAATGGCTCTACTGAGTGCTTTTCTGCTTTGTACCGTCAACTGCTGGATGGTTCACATGAGCAAAAGGCAGTTTAACAGTAAATGAGTTAATCAGGCAGAACAATTGATATAGTGCTGCATTAATGAGGCTTTATTTTATATTTACATAAAGAGCATCAACAGAAATATGTGATCCTTTTCACCATTAATAAACATAACCAAGTATATATATTTATATAATGCAGCCTCAAGATTTGTTATCCTTTAGAGTTGTTTTGCGCAGCTTCACAGCAAGCTTGTTCGTCTCTACTTGATTGGCTGCAGCTGCCAGTCTGAGCTGCAGTGCCATACGCCAGGGCTGATTCTTTTTAGGATGCAGTTTCTGAAAGGGGAGCAAACATACATGATACAAAGACAAGGTGGAGGGAAGAAAAGACATTTCCTGAAGAGAAAAAAATAAAAATAAAAGAAGTTGATGAGGACATGTTACCTTCATCTTTTTCTTTGCTGGGTCATGCACCACTCCATGTCGCCACAGACTTTCCTGATTAACAAGGAACATTTATCAAATACACTGTATCTGCAATTTAAAAAGATAGTCACCAAAATGTCCAAACATCTTAAGTTTAAGAGTGGCCAGACCTATACAGAGTTTCAGTTTATAATGTGGTGTCATTTTTGAAATCTGTTTCTGAGAACATACAGACAACAAAAACTAATTGAACTACTGAAATAACTTTGAAAATTACAAGGCACCATTTATTTATTTATTTATTTTTTAAAAAATGTTGCCTGGCCAACCCAGACTTTACTACAGAATCCTCCTCCGTAGAAAATAGTTCCAGATAATAACTAAACCATACAGGGTCTTTTGTTACCAAGCACTGTGAAATTCCACCTGCATTTTGTCATCAAAACCTTTAGAAAGTAAAACCCAAACTGCCTCTAAGCCTGGATACTACTAGTAGTTTGACCAACCATTTAAAAAAAAAAAAAAAATCATTAAATTCTGCAGGTTTACCTTCATGGCAAAGCTCTTCCCACAGCCAGCATAGGCACAGGTAAAGGGTTTCTTGCCCTCATGGTCTCCCAGTATGTGGCTCTCCAAGTTGAAGCGACGAGTGAACTCTTTACCACAGCCGGCTCTGGGGCACGACAGCTTCCTCTTCTCCCCAGAGTGGATGCGAAGCTCATGCTGGCGTAAGAACCAGGCGTTGTTAAACAGCTTTTTGCACTCTCCACAGGGCACCTTGACTGAGAACGAAGAACATTAAAACAAGACCCAACAGCTAGAAAGTAATATTTACAGTGCAACAAAACACCACACAGCAGTACATTCACACCTCTATGCTCTTTTCTGTGCTTCTGATATTCTGTCCATGTTTTTCCCTGAAAAGGACATGCTTCAGTCTCACAAGGATAACCTGCAGCAGAGAGACATGGGGTTTTTGTGAACACACGCAAACGAAAACAACATAAAATCCTGGTAATAAACCAACCTCTATGCAGTCTCTCATGATGCTTTAGTTTTCCATGACTGGGAAATTCTCTTGCACAGCCGCTGAAAGTACAACTACAGCAAAACAAATTAAAAACTGTGAGTTCAGACAGCCGAGGACAGACAGAAATTTAAGCTCAGAGGTGCAGCCACTTACTGAAAAGGCTGAAGGTGTTCGTGCTCACACTTATGGGCTTTCAGTTGGTTCCTCTTGTTGAAATCTTTTCCACAGCTTTGATGGTCACACTGAAAGAACAGAATCGAGAAAAAAAAGAAAAGCAAGCAGGAAGTCATCACACTAACGCAATCTATTACGAGACCAAAATAATAGGAGCAAAAAAAGAAAAAAAATGAAGAGAAATCAGGATTTTTGTACGCGATATCGTTTCTCCTGGTGATGATGAACCCGAGCCATGTGGTTCTTCATGCTGGCGTGTGTGACAAAGGCCTCAGGGCACCCATCAACCAGACACCTGCAGACCAGAGCAGGCAGAACAGTTCAAAGACACCAATATTACATGTACCTCTTCCCAGTAGAAACAGAGACACAATGGCTTACTTGTGTGGTTTTTCTCCGCTGTGATTGAGCTCATGTCTGGTGAGCTGATAACGAGTGCAAAAGCTCTTGTCACAGTTCTCACAGGAGAATGGTTTCTGAGGTTAGGGAAACATTCGACACATCATGCCAACAACATCAACTGCTCATTAATAGAAAAACAGACTCTCAGCTGTTATGCTGTGTCCACCTGGTCCTTCTCATTATTTTGGTCTTAGCAGTTTGGAGCCACTTACCAATCCTGTGTGTTTGCAAAGATGAGCCTCTAGCTTCCAAGATTTACTGAATTTAGCCTTACAATCAAAAAAAGAGCAAACAAAGCTTTTTTGGCTTTGCAACCTCTCCCCCATCTTTAATAAGAGATATCAGATATGGTGTTGTGGTCACAGACAAAACTTGTAGTAAAGGGGCAGGACACTTACAGACCTACAACCAGCAGGTCACCTGCGCTTAATTTATCTCACTGGAATGTACCAATTAGAGAAAGAAAGTGGGTGCCCTGCCTCACTAAAGTTAAAAAAATATTTGATTTGATATTTAAATATTTCCACAACAACAAATGAATGCTCTTTATAATTTACGTTTACACACTTAGAGAAGCTGCTGTTTCAGTGGCTATGAACAGCAGTTACCTACACTCAACTGTGCAGGATTGTTGTGTGATCCAGCAGTTAAGATGCTAGAAAATGATTTAGACCCCTGAGTTTAATAGTGATCCCATTGATACTCAAACATTATAAACGTCCACCACTCTTTCCTCAAACTTGATTGATTCAGGCTTTAAAAATGTCACTCCATGTTGGAGACTGTGTCCCGCTATCTGCTGATCTGCTGTGTGTGGTGTGTAAGCAGGGAGAGAGGCGACTGTCTGTCTCCATTAATGACACACACACACTCACAAAATTTATTGCTCTAATCTTAATCTTATCAACCCAACAACATTGTTTTCCGATAGCTGAGATTTATTGTTCAGAATGAGCTTTTGTAACCCACAAACGTCACACTAAATCAGGTTATAGCGCTAGGCTGTGTAACTTTTGAAAGCAGGAATGGCAAGCTCTTAGGAAAATTTCATTCATATGGAACATACCATTGCTCAGGACACTGAGGGGTTTTGCTTATACAGCTTTCTCTGGTTTGGCATCTTAAGGCCAAGTTTTGGCTAATGTTAGCATAAGTATTACTGCACACATTACATAAGTCACTTTGCTGACTTTATGATTCTCCACTTGTGCTATTTTAGCTGAATGCTAAACTACTGTTTAGAAGTGGTAGACAAGGTACTGTAGTCACAGTGGCTGCTGTTCACCAAATGTTAGTATGTATTTTTGTGTATTTGTGTATGTATTCTTGCATGGCTCAAATGTTAGACTTGAATTCAAGTGATGATGATGGTCACAAGTGATGAATATGGAATAATAGAAGTTACGACTTGCACTGTAGCAAAAGTAGGGAGTCCTAAAAACAGCAAGGTGAGTCAGCAATTGCCTCAGTTTATCAGCAGAATCTCTTTAGCCAACATTAGCTGATATTAACCACCGTAAGCTACTGGCCCAGACCAAGTAAGGCTGAAGCAAAAGCGCTGTGTTATTTTTTAAATTGTCTCTCCATAAAACTAAATAATGGTTGAGCTCATTTTTCATTAAAGCAGAAATTCAAAAATTAAAGATTATTGTTGTAAGTTTTTCACTGGTTAAAGGTAAGGGCTACTGCAGGATTTTCCTAAAAAACAATGCATTAAATCACACAAAAATAATCCTTCTCAATCATCAGTTGTGATCCACTAGAAGTGTGTGATTCTGAGCTCTGTAAAGAGATGGCTGATTGACTAAACCAAAGCACTGGTATATGACAACCTGGGAATGAGATTCGATCAGGGATAAACCAATATCTTTTTAAAATTTGTTAATGTTAGCTAAGATTAGCCACCATTAACTAACCTACTGGTCACATCAGACCAAGTAAACCTGTGGCAGCATACCCCTCAGCATATTGAACTGTGAGTGGATTTGTTTGTTTATGAATTCGACTTTTCATTTGAAAGAGCTGATTTGTCTTTCAGAACTTATGCAGACTCCTTTATTTACGTAGAAACGCAGAGCAGGCTTTTGAAAAAAGACAGAGGCACGACAATCCAACAAAACTATCTGCTTGTCTAAACATTAGAGATCACCCTGTGCACCCATGCCATGCTCTCATGTGAAACCTTTGACTGACTTTTGTGAATAAGGCCTATTGAGAGCCTGTTGGGCGTTAACTCAGTGCCCTCCCACGCTTCAGGTAAGCATGCCGGGGTTAGTTGACACCGTTATCAACCTCCTCCTCTTTTTTATCCGGTTCCCCACCTCCTCCCCTTCTGCTGTCAGGGCCAGGATCAATACAGCTGGCCCAATATCCACACATATGACCATGCCCCCCCCCATCTCTGATAACCACACAAACTCTATCACCCCACCTATCACATGCAGAGATACAGCATGCACTGTTTGGCCTGCAGTGGGATTTCCTTGTGCCTTTGTCATACCTTCAGGCCTATCCCAAACACACAAAATATGTGGACATACACTGTCACACCCACACTTGCATCATAGTCACTAATATTACTCTCAATACCGCTGATGGACTTTTTTCCTTTAAGAACAAAGTATGATGGAAGGTGAGGCCTCAGAGGAGGATAAGGAGAACAGAGTTTATTTACCTGTAAAACTTATTTCCTCATTTGTACCTCACTTTTGAAAGACTTCATCCCACAAAATGTTAATTAAAGTAATTGCATATGCTGTGCTCACAGTAAAATGGCGGCAGTAACTAATTAATTCCAGTACGTGGAATTTTGAGGTATTTCCAGGCTTACGCCACTAAATTCTGGAGGGAAATACTGTGCTTTTTAAAATCACATTTATCTTGAAAAGTGAGGAAAATATGATGAATGCTATAGTTTAAACTGATCAAAATTCTTTTGAACATTAGTTCCACCTCAACCTGCCACAACAATGAAATGCTGCCAATATACAAACGCATCAATAAGAATAATCCAATAATCAAGTGTGATCATCTCACATCAATTTCACTGATTCAAGCCAATAATCACAAGTTTTTAATGTTTTTATCAGTACAACATTCTGTCTGTATTCTGCATAATGTGTACTTTTACCTTTGATAACATACTGCTGATAAAACTGCTCATTCTCAAATATGATTTTCAAGGACTTCAGAAAAATCAAGTATTTTCACACTGGTTTATTATTTTGTTTTTGCAAATGTTTGATGATGATTATTATTATCTTGCCACAACAGCACCATCTATTACCAACAAAGAAAGAGGCCTGTTATTGTCAATGCTATCAAAACATATTACCGGTATTGTAATTTGGGGGAAGCAGTCCTTTAAAAGTATGATCCAGGTGGCTGATAATTGTGAGATTTCATATCTTACAACATTTTCACACACAGCTCCTCTTAGCTCAAGCCGTGTCCAATTATCTGCTGTTTGTAGGTGTGTGTGTGTGTGTGTGTGTGTGTGTGTGGTTAATATGTAACACGCCGGGTCGATACAGCTGCTCGGAGCTGCAGGCTGAGCTGACAGACTCAATCTGTACGTGTCAAACACGTGTGATTAAGGAGTTCATAGTGCTTCACGGCTTTTATCCACCAGCCTCGTCTTTCTGCCCTCCTCCCTCTCGCTTGCTCTCTCTCTCTCTCTCTCTCTCTCCTTCTCTGTTTACTTTTTGTTCCTTCAATCAGTAACTTCCATGAGTCAGTGCAACACATGACACTCTGATCCTATCTGTGAGAACACACACACAAAAGACTTAGCGTAGATGTATAGGTGGGTTTTATATCATGCTACACAGTGCAGGGTCATAGAAAATGGAAAAATAAAATCTGGGGTGAAAACAAGCCTGAAAATGATCTTATTTGAATTATCCACAATTTGCTCAGTGCATGAGTGTTCAACCCTTACTCGAAGCAGTGGGAACATACAAAAACATGGTGGCACCGATCGCCTTATCTAAATACTACGAGCGAAATCTAGACCCTTGCCGATCAATACCAAAGGCTTTGGCTGCCATCTGGCTCATTGATTGATTGCATTTTATTTTTCCATCTGTTTTCCCTGGTTTTACCTATTCAGGTTGTTGGATACTTATTACTCTGTGTTGATAAGACCCGTGTCTGAATTCCCTGACCTCAGGCCTGCAGGGTTACGAGGGCGGAGAAGGACAACCTGTGCAGGTTTATCTCCACCTCACTGTCCACAGGACAGATCACAACATTCAGTTTGTGCACTGGGAAATCTATCCTATTTCAAGAAAACCGAAGTGACTGACCCACAAAAATGAAATCTTGGACTGACTGACTGTTGGCCTTCTTCATCCTGCTCTCACACACACACTCAGACACTTCATCCTGTCAGCTGCTTGCCCTATCTCTGTAAACTGCTGCTAATTCGAGTAAATATTGGATAAAGTACTGAGGTGGGATGAGATAACCTATTTGTCACATAACCAGCCAGCCATTCGGCCTCCACTGATTAAACAGCACACACACATGAAGTGGTACGCGCCCTCACACACACAGTGCTGCAACAGTGTGAGAAAAAAAAAGAAAAAATATACAATGACGTCCTTTAAATGTAACTTAAAATTTTACTGATATGTCAACTTCTAAATGGAGCACAATTTATAGGTTAGCAGATTTCTGACAATTTTATAGATCCACACATTCATTTACAAAAGACAACAAAATAAAGTTAATAAAGAAGACGTTCATGAGATGCTTGAAACTGTTCCAGCTGACACAGATAACATATTCAGCTACAGAACATTACAAAATATTTCACAACGGACTGCGTGAACTGACCAGAAGTGGATCGTGCCTGTGTTTGACTGGTTGGAATTGACTATAATCATTAAAAATTGTTTTCCTCACTTGTCAAAACTGTGCATTTGTAATTTTCAAAATCATTTTTGACCAATCAAATCCAAAATATCGATAAGAACCAAGAGATTAACCAGTCAAAATCTTTTCATGCAGTTGCTTTCAGTTATCCTGTTGCATTTCATTTTAACTTGCACTGGAAGGACCGTGATTCTCCTTATTCAGAAATACCAGAATGTTATTACTTTATTCCTATAATACGCACCTGTGCAGAGGGTCACTGAGGTCAGGTTAGGACAAAGCTGCTCTGACAAACACAGCAGCTAAAGTTTCGACAGATAAACACTTTTTGTGGTTATGCTAGTGCTCAATTAAGATATGGATTACAGGTCAATAAAGCACAATGTTGATTCTCATTACTAACATCTCAGTCCATTCTACAATATGGTCAGCTGAAAGGCTCCACATTTACTCAAAGCTTGACACGTGTCCTGGTGCACACTGCCACCTACTGCACTACCACAGTAAAAGAATACAGAAACTCCACCTGTGCAAGGTTAAGATTGAATTAATACGCAACCAGTGAAACATGTTAGTGATGTTCTCAAGTCCATGTGTAAAATTAACCTCCTATTTAATATCCAGTTTCCCCTTTAAGTATTTTAAGGGTGGGGGGAAGATGATGTTATTTCACTGTCTGACAACATGACACTTCCTTTATCCGTTTGCTCCAACTCTTAGTTGATGTCGTGATACTGACACTGGGTCAAGTGGTTTTATTGCTGCACCATCCAATAAGATTCTACTTGTCTTGAGCATCATCTGATATATTCAGTGCAATGTAGAGATCAGTGGGTTTGGACATTTTGGTAGACCGCATGAATTTATAAGGACTGCCCGAAATGGCAGGGAGGTACAGACTCTGTGTTGTCTTGCATGGCTCAACCGGGCCTCTTACAAACCCCACAACCACACAGGTGTCAGAGTGAAAGTACAACTTGTGTTAACACAAAATATACTGGGTAATTGTTGCTTCCTTTGTAGTGCAACTGTGATGGATCAGAACACCTGGGTGAGTTTGTTTTCATCCCTTCAGAACAATTTAAGAGTAATTACGTACCTATAATGAAAGCTAAAATTCAGTCCAAACACGTTAGCATGTTTAAAACCCACCACACTTGCCTCACAGTTCAGCTGTTCCTCTGTGTTTAACACCCGGAACTGCGACAGCTTAATGTATAAGCTACAATTGACTTGAATTAGTTTCACCTGTACTTCTGCTACACAAACATGAGCTTCAGTGGAAAAAAAAACCCCATGTATAAATAGTCATAATGAAGGTGTATGTGGCCACACTTTAACCGATGCACCCAAAGAGGCCATCTTCTCTACTGGTGGGGGTTTAATTGGATCAACGTTTGAAGGTGTAAAACATTTGTGACATGTGTGCCTTTCACTCTCAGATCGCCGGTGAAATGAAAAGTGTTTGGTTTCATCTTGAACAATCAAAGGAGGGAAATCATCACTGAGTGACAGCACACCAACAATTCAGTTACATGAACAGATGACAACATGACAAGCAGCGTGTGTACAAATATTTTTATTTTGCTGAGATCTTTATGCCATGAACTCATAGGGGATGGGCTCCAGCAGCTGTGGCACGTTCTTCTTGGTGCTGACAAAGTGAGCTTCACGGGGAGGAGCAGGCTGTGAGGAAAGGGAAAGGAAGGGGGAAAAAAAATTCAAAAACAAGCAGATCATTTCAGCTACAAATAATTACCCTATAACACAAATATACTACCACTCCAATTTAAAAAAATCCACATATTAAAACATTATGACTTGAATTCTGAATGTTTTTATTAGATGTACAGTTAGTGACTGGTCAATATCACCATGACTGAATGTTTTCACCAGGACATCTTTCAAAAGTCATTTTGAATCATTTCATACCTGACGCTTCAGTTCCACCCAGCTGCCCTTCTGCTTGGCCTCCATCTTCTTGGCCTCGTTCTCCTTGACGCGCTGCAGGAAACTGTCCCTGCTCTTTGAGTGCTTCACATGCTCAATGCGCACGTTAATCCTCTTGGCCAGGATCTTGCCCCTGTGAGAGACGAAAGCATAAACAGATTCATATGGAACACACAAAACAAACCGCCACGTAGCTTTAGCTCGAAATTCAAAGTAATGTTGTATCAATATCATCTCTCCTCTGCTGTCTCCTCAGAACAACCTCAGGTCAAACAAAAGTTAGACTGAGGTGCTTAAGGATGAAATACTTTTCCCCACGTGAATGACCACACAGTCAGGACATAAACAGCCCTGGTGGCAAAGTGAAGATGGGGTCACATCCCTCCTGTGAGATAACGCACATGAGCAAACACACACCAAAAGACTGAAACTGCAATTAACAAGTTCAAGGGAAGGACAACAAACAAAAATGGATTATAATAATGACAATTTAAAGTATTGTTAATAACAGGCACTCATCACAATAGTTTTTGACAACAACAATCTCATGTGCACTGTGTTCACGAGTTAGATGTTCATAGGCTGAAACAATTTCAAGTCCTTTGGTGTGTGCCAGCTCAGAGTTGCATAAGACACATTTGATATGTCAATAAATAAATTCCAATTTTTACTTACTTGACCTGCTTGTTGACAATAATGCCAACAGCATGCTGGGTTACATTGTAGACCCGTCCTGTCTTGCCATGATAGCACTTGTGAGGCATTCCTTTCTGAATGGTACCTGTGCCCTGAAAAAATATGTGCAGTACTGTAACAATGCAGCTCTACTTTACACTACAACTACTATGAATTATTATTATTATTATACTTGAGTTTACCTCGAGATCAATAAGGTATCTATTATTCTGTGGATGCATGTTTACCAGTAGGTGACTAAATCCCATTTACATTATGGTCTGAATTTGCCGTGCAGTTGGACTTATCACCCATACAAAGATACTAGCCAACAAATGCCGCATCTTACCTTGATGTCAACAATGTCGCCCTTCTTGTAGATGCGCATGTATGTGGACAGAGGAATTGGGCCTGTGAAGAAAATGCAGCCAATGAATTCATATAAATTTGCACACACTGACACCAGCTCTAGATTGTATAAAACAATGTTAACACCACTATCAACAGGCGGATGAGCTTAAACTGTGACCTCGTAGCAAATGCTGCCCTTTAAATTTGTACTCACCATGCTTGCGGAATTGCCTGCTGAACATGTACCTGGTCCCCCTCCTCTTGCCTCTGGTGTTCGTCATGATGCCTGATTACTGACAAACAAATGGAAAAACATAATTCAGTTAATCATGAGAACCTGAAGCTTTTCTTATACTGTGAACACCTTTTAAAGGCATTTATGGGATTAAAAAAAATGAGATGATGTGCCACATGACAATAGGACGTCAGGAAATGTAATTTCCAGAAAACAGGGACAAACTGCATTATAGCTGTCAGTAATACAAAGTAGTTGTACACACACACACACAAAAACACCGCATAGGGGAAAACGCACAATACGACTACAATGACAACCTACACCTTCTAACTGAGGGAGCTGCCACTTAAGTTAAAAAGATCATAGTATTTAAACCACTGAGTATCCAGGTTAACAATTGGCAAGTATATCGCTTACGTATGTGGGCAATGACGATATTTTTATCCATCTGAGTATAACAAAGTTGCTCATTATAACGCCTGTATATGAGAATGCTAAAGTGTAGGCTAGCAAGAAATAAATATCAAGGACAGGTATCACTACATTATGCAGCACCCCATCTGTAGTTTTACTTTTTTTGGTTTAGCAAAAAAGGACTGAATATTCAGGGCAAATGTGTTCAACTTTATTACAGCCGGGTAAAAGAGTGTTTCAGAAAAATACTGTTTCTACGAGCCGTATCGCTGCCTGACAGGCCCACATGGAAAGCCACGCTGTGGATCCTGCTCACATTCAACGGATAATATCACTATGCTGAACATTTTTCTGGGCTGAAATAACCCACGAAGATATAGGAGAATAACCGTGATGCGTATCTGAAAGTAACTGTGCTGGAACGATACAATAATAAAGTAGAAAATAACATTTAACATGGAGAAGATCTTACCCCCGGTCTATACAAGATGGCGGGTACGGCTGAAAGAGAGATTGTAGGTCCCCAAACTCCGCCTTGTGAAATACAACTGAGGCAGGCCGCGATATTGCCTGAATAAAATAAATGTGACGTTAACGAAGTGCAAAGTGGTCAGCAGAACCAGAGTCGGCACATTCGGAAATTACAGCAGATCTGCAACCAGCATTCTTGTGTCTGAACCGGTTTTAGATCAGTTATGCTTGATGACATTTCTGTCATTTATTTACAATTTATCTCATTTTACTAACTGACAAAACGGGAAAAATATATAAAAGTGGAAAAGTTCTTCTAATCGTTACAGGTGACATTTTTCTTTTATCAAGTGGAACAATTTTATAATCTCTACGATTATGCATATCATATCATATTCACAGATTATGTGCTAATACGCATGCGCAAAACTTGACCAGGCTGGGCTTTAATGTTTTGATGACATGGGCAGTCACTTTATCAAAAATGTTGAGATTGTTTAATATATCTCATCAAATCAACCTTTTCTGAAAGACCGAGAGTGCCCAAATGTGTGAGATTCATAGCCCGAAACGAGGCGACCATATTTATGGAACGTGATTAAGCGAAGACGGAAGAAGCTCGCAGTGAATGTGAATGCTCTCGCTTTCTTGAGCTGTTGGACTTTCCGTCGCGAGCTCAGCAGAATCGCCTGCCTGCTCTCACGAGGGGAGCCAGCCCAGTCTTGTCAGCGCGCGGCTGTGTGGTGGAAGATGGCGCTAGCCGAATGGAAATCCTAATGACAGTCTCCAAATTTGCCTCTTTTTGTACCATGGTGAGTGCACGGCAGTCTTATACCGACATTAGTTAGTCTTATGTGTGATAAGGAAACCGTGGCTGCACTGTTACTGGCTTTTCAATGGTGTAATTTATAAATAAAAGCAGTTAATTCTCTGTCTGCGCTAGCCAAGCAGTTTCCGACCATAGCAAAGCAGGCAGCCACCCACTGCCTGCTCAGCGTTGGTCTTTTTGCTAGCGGCTGTAGATGGTCACTCTTTAGTGTTGGCTTACCGTAAACTCACAGCCTGGCGACTTATGTAATCAATATTTATCACGGCTTCTTTGAGCACAGTGGCAGCGCACCTGCCGCAGCTGCAGTTCTCAGCTAACGCGCTAACGTGAGAGTAACTGAAGCTAAACCACTGTTAGAGCTTACAAACAACTAGAACACAGCTGCATAATGGGTGACTTCAGACAGACGGGTGGAGGGGGTGGGGGGCTAATTTGGCGTGTTGGCCTTTGACAAACTAACGCTACCAGATTTTATTAACGCAGGGTATGACGACATGTTTTTTTTATTAGCTGCGCCGTTGGGGACCCATTCCAGGTGCATATCCACTCTGCACAGTTTGTTGAGGTCTACATACTGCATCGTACAATACTGACCCTTAGACAGTCGTAATAGAGGGGTGATCGTTTTCCAAAACGGTCAACGCGTCACTTCAAAATCATCTGCGCCTCGGGAAGTTTTGGTTTCTGACACATAATTCTGCCAAGACAGACGTGTTTTGCATCTAAAAGCTTTTAGGGGTGAGTGTAAGCAGTCTCTAGGGACGGCCTGTCTTTACTGCCGTGTAGAAGCGTTGCATACAGAATGGAGAAATGTGAGGGGAAAAAGTCCAGTCTTGGAGGGTTTCTTTTTTTTTTTTTTTTTTAAATCCCAGCAACAAGTTGCCTTGAAAATGCAAAGCTGTTGCGATTTAATGTGGTATTGTTGTGTTTTTGTTATTTTTATGTCATGTTTTGCCAAAATGTTTTTTTGGCTCTGTGCATTTGCAGGGCGCCAATGCCTCTGCACTGGAGAAAGAGATTGGATCTGAACAGTTTCCGGTCAATGAGCACTACTTTGGCCTGGTCAATGTAAGTGAATGATACAGCGCTCAGATTCTTTGTTTTGTATACATCTCCACTTGACACTGACTCTGCTTTATGCCATATGTTATTTTAGTTCGGGAACACCTGCTACTGCAACTCGGTGCTGCAGGCTCTATATTTCTGCCGACCGTTTCGGGAGAAGATTTTGGCATACCGGAGTCAGCCTCGGCGGAAGGAGAACCTGCTCACCTGCTTGGCTGACCTCTTCCACAGTATCGCCAACCAGAAGAGGAAAGTGGGTGTCATACCACCCAAGAAGTTCATCACACGACTACGCAAGGAGAATGGTGAGGGGAATCTGAAAAGGGGACAAGAAAAACTCTTCATTTCAACATCTGTTTTTCAAATTCTTTATTCTTGTTTCACCTCTAAATGCGGTCTCTTTTTACTTTCTTCCTCAGAGCTGTTTGACAACTACATGCAGCAGGATGCCCACGAGTTCCTGAACTACCTGCTCAACACCATCGCAGACCTACTTCAGGAGGAGAGGAAGCAGGAGAAGACCAATGGCCGCCTTGCCAACGGCACATTGGACTGTCAGAACAACAACAGTAACGCCACACCCGCTCCCACCTGGGTCCATGAGATCTTCCAAGGCACTCTGACCAATGAGACGCGCTGCCTCACCTGCGAAACAGTAAGATGCCTCACTGCTAATTTCCTACAAGGAGAAAGTTCATGTGTCCTAGACCAGATGCCTTCTGTCATGTGTGATCAGAGTCTTGTTTAAACAAGTTTTCATTCAAGGCAAGCAGCGATTACCGGGTTTAGTAAATTGGCATGGATGAAGCTTCTTGGCACGAGGGTAAAGAACAGCTTAGGTTGTGTCTGTGTGTGTGAGCAAACAATGTCTTAGATGAATACTAGCATACAGAAGGGCTTCTATTGCCACATGGACACAGCCCTTATAGCAATAACATTTTTCATTAGTATGCTCAAACTGATCAGATGGACACATCTGTCCAGTCTTGGGGTTTTCTGCTTTTAACTTACTTTGGTGTACTTTTCCCCCTCTTCAGATAAGCAGTAAAGATGAGGACTTTCTGGACCTTTCTGTGGACGTAGAACAGAATACCTCCATCACGCACTGCCTCAGGTAAGTCAGAGCTGCGCTGTGCGCTGAGGAAGCAGGATTAGTTGTCAGCTGGCATAAAATTAATCAGAAAAGGTGCAAAACACCCAGCTTCTCAAAATTGACGATTTGCTGCTGTTCTTTTTCTAACATAGTAAACCAATTTTCTTTGGGTTTTGAGCTGTTGGTTAGACCGGGGCAAAAAACTCCAATGGTAACATTTTTTATCATTTTTGGACAGGAAAAGAAGCTGCAATCTGTGGTTATAGTTGTAAGGCATTTATTTATTTTGTTAAAAAGATGGCATTCAATGCTCTTATCGAGTGATGTTTGTATGAAGTTGCTATGACTACGCAAGGAGAGCATAATGAAAAATACACCGTGTGTTGTGTCCTTGAAAAAACTACATGAGGAGAATGTGCGTTGTTTTTTTTAAACGAAATCGTTTGTATACATGTACTACAGATTGTATATTGACTAAATCTCTTTCTGGTTGCTATTCTCAGAGGTTTCAGTAATACAGAGACACTCTGCAGTGAGTACAAATACTACTGTGAAGAATGTAGAAGCAAGCAGGAGGCACACAAGAGGTCAGTGCACGACTTCATTCTTAATGAGTGCTTTTTAGGTGCATGTATTTGTGTGTGTGGCTGAGTATGTGAAAATAGTGTCTGACTGTAATGTTTGTGATGTAGGATGCGCGTAAAGAAACTGCCAATGATCTTGGCTTTGCACCTAAAGCGCTTTAAGTACATGGAGCAGCTGCAGCGCTACACCAAGTTGTCCTATCGCGTCGTCTTCCCCCTGGAGCTCCGCCTCTTCAACACCTCCGGGGACGCCACCAATCCTGAAAGGCTCTACGACCTGGTCGCCGTGGTGGTGCATTGTGGGAGGTGTGTAGGTGCAAATAACACAGCCAGAATCTTAACACCTTGCTGCTGTTGGCACAGCAACCAGAAGCTAATCATTGTTCCAATAATATAATGCATTTGAACCTGTTGACCCTGGAATAAAGGTACAGTGGAGTCTAAATCACATCTAACAGGAGAAAACACAGACCCTCGGCCATCATCGTTTATTTGTGCTGTACTTTTTCTCAGCGCCAGCTTTGACCGAGTGTGAGTAGGAGTTCCTCTGTCTGTGTCTGTACGAGGTGCTTTCCACACAGTGCATGCTGAAACAGATTCTGGCCCTTCATAACTTTGAATATAAATAATTTATCAAAGAAAGTAGATTTAAAAAGTTAAAGGTGTGTGTAGGTGAGTCAGAAGTCCTGAAGCTGGAAAAGATCTTCGAGCTTAGCTCCATTTTCACCTCCCTCGTGCCACAGTTATTTTCAGAGCAGGGAGATGCATCACGAAACTCATGACAGGATTTTAGGCTGTATGTCATGTAGGATTTCAGTTATCAAAAAGTCATAATAGTTCCACAGTCACACGGTATACTGAATACTGCTTAGGTTGGATTAGATTAGGAAATGTCTCCCTTTTATGGTCAACCTTTGCACGTAACAAGACTGTCTGTACCCTAACGCAAGCTTTGTGATATTTTCAGAATACAAAATGCACCCAGGATAATGTAAAATGAGCAAATTGGTATTAAAAAGAAATCACCACAATAGTAATTTAGTTTAAGGAAAAACAAAGTTTTTGAGAAGTCACCAGCCATGCTTATTTTACTTGGTGTTACACATGTGTACGAAAAGGCTTGCCATGTGGTGACTGTAAATACAACGTCCCGGCTGAGGAACTCTTGTTTGTCACTCTAACACCCCCCCCGCCCCTGTTTCCTGTTTATGGCCACTGCAACCCTAAAAAAAAAAACAAAACACTACAACTAAATAGAGCTGATGATGCTGTTTCATGTAAAGCACAGATTAAGAAGTACAGTAGTGAGGGTGAAGCTCAGGTAAAAACTAAACCTGGACGTCTTGAAGGCTGTTTCTGTCTGGGGAGCAGTTTTACAAATGCGAAGACATGCAGCTGCCTTTTGAAGTGTTGGTAGTGAAGGTAAGCGGTGCCTGTTGTTCTCTCACCACAGTAATTGTTGGTTACTGCCTGCAAGCTGCAATGGAAGAGAAATCCTAAAATCCTTTTAGAAACATGATTAACTGAAGTGAGCACAGTACAGAGTAAGCTCATGTTGAACATTCACACCTTTTTTTTTTGTTTGTTTTGTCTCAGCCTTACACATTTCTAATTACTTTCAATTGCACAAGCATATTAACCACAGCTGCGCGGATGTTTGTCTCGTTAAACGCCCTCTACAACCCACTCAGGAGTTTGTGGTCTTCCGTGAAGTCCCCAAACTTCATGAGCAAATATAAATGTTAAAGGTGTAATGTAACAACACTGATATTGAGATATTTACACACCCACGCAGTCCTGTGAGGGAGTCTGATAAGGAAATATAAGTGAAAATACCTGTATGGGTGGGCCATGGGTGTGTAGGTCCGATCTTGGAGACTGACGTTTACTCTGTAGCGCTAATGCAGTGTGCTGTGTCTTTCCAGTGGTCCAAACAGGGGTCACTACATTGCCATTGTGAAAAGCCACGACTTCTGGTTGCTGTTTGATGATGACATCGTGGAGGTAACCGAGTTCATTCGTTCATGCGTGTGAGTTATAGTCTTCGCAGCAGCATATCATTTGTCTGTACTGACCGCGCTGTGTGTCGTCTCTCTGCTGTTGTAGAAAATCGATGCACAGGCTATAGAAGAATTCTACGGTCTCACTTCTGAAATCTCCAAGAACTCTGAGTCGGGCTACATCCTCTTTTACCAGTCCAGGGACTAAATGTGCTGCAGCCGAGCGTCTCGACACAGGAATCAGGAGAAATGCTCTGTTCCCTATTTGTGGGGAGCGGCGGACCACAACACGCCACAGCAGCCCGCACGGGTGTCATGCCTGCCGGTGCAGCTGTAATTCATACTTGTGCTTTTACGCACTCAGCGCTGCAGCTCAGGCATGGAAGCCTCCCCTCCTCCCCTTCCCTCTATGTACTAGCTGTTCCTCCTGGCCTCCATGTCCTTCCTCCCCACCCTCATCTCCTTCACTCTGATTGGATGCCGCTGCTGGGACAATGAGACGATAATGAATGAAAACTGTGTCAAGATTGTTTCTAAAAAAGACACTGAATGAGGGTTGTACAGATGATGGATGGTCGTATGAGTGGCGTATTAGTTTTTGCCTTGGGTGTGGGGTTGGATGGGTATTTAATAATTTGTATGATGTTATTATTGGCCTGGTGTCTTCACACACCCCCTCCACTGTTGTTCTGCACTGGGATTTACTGAGAGTGGATCATGTTTATGATCTTGGATGTTAAATAGGACGACTGTGGGATGAGTGTCCCACCTATGGGGCACACTGGGTTGTATATTTCTACAGTGTACAGGATGGTATTTGTATAAATATAACAAGAAGATATGATTATCATTGGAAAATGTTAGACCTTGAGAAGATGTATTAACACTATGGTGCACTTTTGATACCGTTTTGTAGGTGTTGGCAAGTTTAATGTGAGGGTTTGCTTAAAAAGGCCTGTTGTGAAGCGATTATTTTCTGTTTTAAAGAAAAAGAAATAAAGCCAGTACGATTGAGGCAGGGTGTTGCTCTCTTTTCTGTGTCCCACAGGTGCGCACTGATGACTCATAGAGCTCAACGTCGCCACTTAGCGGTGGTACCTGGTAGCCCTGCTCTCCCACTGCAACAGGAGCTATTTTTAATCCATTCAGCCCCGAAAGGCAGGTGCTTTGGAAAAACGCCCACGCACACAGCCGACATAACGCTTGGTCAGCTAAGTGAGGCCACGTAAATGCACATCAACAAGTCACTCATCGGGCCCTCATCAGCACAGGTGTCTTCGAGGCACTGCTGCGAGGATGGAGAGATGAGGCAGAGAAGATGGAGGACAAGGGGAGGGAGGAGGTGTGTGACACACACATCAGGGTTGCCGTTAATAGCACAGACAGGACCAGAATAGCTGGGCGTCGCAGGAGGAAAGCGAGTCTCCATCTCCCTAACTGAAACTCGAGTCGGCCAGCGCAAAATCCCCCAAAAAATAACAAGCGTGACAAACAAACAAGTGACTTGTGCAGTTTGTTCACTTGAGCAGCAATAACCTTTATTAGTTGAGGGGAGAAATGTTGCAGCACGTAGTCATGCCTGCGGACAGAAAGCAAGTCTGCCTGTTAGAACAAGCGGCTACATAACCAAACAGGTACCTGGACACACACACACACACACACACACCTGTCTTTGTCCTTGAGACAGCACGGACCAGACATCTGACGGAGTTCAGCCTGTCTTTGGGGGTCTAGCCCATTTGGGACCTCCTTCATCATCATCACCCCTCCTCCCCCTCCCCCTCATCCTCCTCCTCTTCCTCTCTCCCGCCGCTGCTGCCCGCACAGCCGCAGTCCACGGCGATGCGCCGTTAACGGCAGAGCCGCTCCGCGCTTTTTTCTCCTTCTCCTTTTTCTGCCATCATTCCCGCTTTCAGACAGAGAGGAGCAGCATCCACCTCCCCGGGCTGCGTCTCTGTCCGCCGGCGCCGCACCATCTCCAATAACATGGAAATACAAGGCTGTCGTTCTTCCATCTAGACGGGAAGTCTCACCTCACAGTGTCAAGGTAGGTTGGTTGGGTGGCGGCACACTGGGATTATCGAGCATCCTTGACATGCATAGGGAAAAAAATGTAGCTCCCCCCATCCACCCACTCCAGCATCCTTGTGCTGACGTGGAGTAGCCGCTGTGTTTCTCTGATGCAAGGTGCAGAGAGGGTAAAACGGCACCATATGGCCACGACAGTGCGATGCATATATGGCGTTAGACACGGGATCCGTTTCCCTGACGGGGTGCGGTATCTTCCGCTGTGAAAAGCGGCATTCGCTGTTTGACAGCAGCTTGAATTATTGCCGGTGCCGGCGGAAGGTTATCGATATCCACTCTCAGGAAATATGGCCTGAAATTTGCTGCACAGCCTGTTTTGGTTTTCTTTTATGCTTTTTTTGTTTCCCTGGCGCATACATAAAGAAATAAAGCTGTTCACGTGTGGTGTAACCCATAGGTCAGTGTTATAAAAGCCTAAACAGCTGCGTTTAATTCCCAGCGGAAAATAACATGACCTGTTAACTGTCTGCAGCTAAATTGTACCTTTCTAATGCCAAACGGTGATTATTTAAAAAGAGACAGAACTAAAGGTTAGTGTTTGCTCCTGTATATTGTGCCGTTATCTTGTGGAAATAGTAAAACAGGTTCTTTAAAACATCACAGATCCAGTGGCGTGCAGAGAGGTGGGGTGGGGGCTGGAGGGAAACAGCCTCCACTGTTTTGTCTTCATTGCATGAAATTGTAAAGCTACAAAACAAACACACGTTAGAGACAGGGGCTTCAGATTTTGTGGTCTGGTCCTCCTTGTCCCTGTTGGTTCGGGGATTCTGGTCTCTGTGCGCAGTGCTGTTACACACTGTCTTTGTGTATGGAATATTCAACTCAGACATAACAGATTGTTTGTTTGTGTCGATTTCAGACGGGGGGAACAATGAGTGAAGAGCCAGCGGTCACCCCCAGCTGGCTGACCCCTGACCCCACAGCATGGGCCAGCGGAGGCGGGGGACCGGTGGACAACAGCACCAGCCTGGGGACGTTTCCACCAGACTCCCTCCCGCCCAGCCAGCTGCCCCTGCTTGTCAACCCCTGGGACATTGTGCTGTGCTCATCGGGGACTTTGATAGCCTGTGAGAACGCCCTGGTGGTGCTGGTGATCTGGCAGAACCCGGCACTCAGAGCCCCCATGTTCCTGCTGATTGGAAGCCTGGCGCTGGCCGACCTACTGGCCGGCCTGGGCCTGGTGCTTCACTTCACCTGTGCCTACTTGCTTCGTTCTGATGCGGCGCAGCTGCTGACCGTTGGCCTGGTCGTGGCCTCCTTTTCCGCCTCCGTCTTCAGCCTGCTGGCCATTACTATTGACCGCTACCTGTCGCTGTACTATGCTCTCACCTACAACTCGGAACGGACAGCGGCCTTCACCTACACTATGCTCGTGCTGCTGTGGGGCCTCTCCTTGTGTCTGGGCCTGCTGCCGGTCACGGGGGTCAACTGCCTGGCAGAAGAGGCCACATGCAGTGTGGTGCGGCCGCTCACAAAGAACAACATCGCCGTGCTGTCCGTCTCCTTCCTGCTGCTCTTCGGCCTCATGCTGCAACTCTACGTCCAGATCTGCAAGATTGTGATGCGCCACGCTCACCAGATCGCCCTCCAGCACCACTTCCTGGCTGCTACACCCCACTACGTCACGACACGGAAGGGCGTGTCCACGCTGGCCATCATCCTGGGTACCTTTGCCGCCTGCTGGATGCCATTCACTGTCTACTCTCTGATCGCTGACTACACCTACCCTCCGCTGTACACTTACGCCACGCTGGTGCCTGCCACCTACAACTCTGTCATCAACCCGGTCATCTACGCCTTCAGGAACCAGGAGATCCAGAAGGCGCTGTGGCTGGTGTGCTGTGGCTGCGTGCCGGCCAGCGTGGCTCAGCGTGCACGGACCCCTAGCGATGTCTGACCAAGCAGACCCAGGTGGGCAGAGAGAGGCAGCCTGGGCAGCTCTGCTCCTCACTGGATCTGTCTGGTGTCAAAGAGAGCAGCGGCAGCGGAGGCCAGGGGAGATGGCAGAGGGCTGTGGCTTCACTTCCAGCTGGATGCGTTACTGGCAGAGGCAGTTTGGTTGGTTATCCACAGCCCACCTGGATGGATGACATTTTTTTTCTTTGTTACACTCACCATAGGGCGAGGTGTCTTACTGTCTTCCCTAGGAAAGGCGGCCACTGCGTGGACTGCATCCCGCCCCCCTCCCGTTCATCCTGTGCCACGCCCTTCCTCTGTTCTGCACAAAGCCCCGAGTGCATCACGTGTTACAGGCAGCCGCTGTCTATATAATATGCATATAGTTAACAGCACTGGAGCTTTGGTTGACACGTGCTTGTCTTTCTTCTAGATGGGATTATTAGTTTGCGCCCCTGTGCGTGCGTAAAAGCGCGCGGCAGATTAACAAAGCAGTGTGTGCGGTGAGGAGAGGAGAGGAGAGAGAGCGGCCGCGGATGATTGCGCAGGCATTTCCACATAAAGCCCGTCTGGAGCAGCATCCCGGCGCTCTCCTGCTGCACTCTGAACGTGCGTCGAAAGCTAAACAGCCGCGGAGAGCTAAAAATAGATCCGGCGCTCTCTGATCCGCGCCCTGCGTCCTCCACGCCGAGAAAGAAATCAAATCGTTTCTTCTTCTCCTCGCCTCTTCGGTTTTCTCTTGTCTTCTTTTGTCTCTGGATTGTGCGTGAATGTGTTTCAGTTCAGCTCGCGTCTGGGAGGCTCAAAACTAAGCCCCAGGAGACACCGCCGTTCACCCTCCTCCATATTTTATGATTAAGGCAGGCACCAAACCGAATACAGGACATAAACCTATCGAATTATGTAACCACCTTACATCCCTCCTCTCTCAATTTTTAAATGGAGATTGCTTAAGACTTTTTGAATGTCTCCAGATTATTAGATAATTTTAAATTATAGTTTATTCTAGAAAACCCTACAAATTTTATCGATGGTAATTCTTAAAGTATATTATCCATAAATGAATCCTATATGAGATTGAATTAACTTGCTTATAATCAAAACACTGCACCCTAACAGTGAAATTAAGGAAGTGATTTTTGTCTGGAGATCTGCAAAATCTGCACGTATTTCCGCTGGTTTGATATTTTTTGGCTCCTAAAGAGCCTCTCACCAGTCACATAATATCTGACCTGCATGCTAGACTTCAGTGTAATTTGCATGCACAGATTGAGTTCAGTGTTGAAGGTCCCATCGGCCACTGCAGGCGATGTGCCATAGTCCCCTGACATCATCGTGACCTTAATAATTTTGTTTTGTACAACTTACCACAGTGCACCTCACATTTACCGCACTAGAGTCAACCCTGGATGGTCACAAGAGTTGCACCCTTTTTATGTTTTTCTGTATGGTTTTCGAATTCAGGGGCGCCCTGACAGCTCTGATTTGATCCATCCACCATTTGAGTTCAGCTATTTCAGCGGAGGCCCAAATCCCAACACCCACCAGCTGTTCTGAGTTAGTTATCCGTTATATCTTGGTCTCAAAATGAGTTCAAAAACCCAGCAAAACTTACAAGCTAATTCCTCATTCCTTCAGAATCATGTCAGCAATAACTAGCCGATGAATGGTAGTTATTTTTTAGATGTAAAGCAATACTCAGACGGCAATAACATTCACGTCCCACTATGACTTGTAGCGAACAGGCTCGGTGAGCTACAAGTGATGCGGTGGTAAGGTGGTAGAATAATCTCTCCTGGGCTGGAAAAAGTGGACGAGATGTAACGACTCATCTTCACGGTGGCACCGCTGCCTCATTCCTCTGCAATGTTTTTTTTGGGGGGGGCCCAAAATCAGGCTTTGATCATTTGTCACACCAGGATGAACTTTTGTGTGTGGGGTTGTGGGGGCTCTTCCTTTTGTAAACATGTGAAGCGTCCTGATTGCTGCAGCCTCAAGTGTTGGTGTGTGATTTGGGACAGTTTTTTTGTTTTCTTTTTTTTGTGTGTGCATACGGTATGAGTTGCATGACCTCTGGGTGTGTGCATGTGCGTATCTGTGTGTGTGTTTGTGATCCAGCAGCTCAGCAGACCATAATCTGTCTCCTATTGTTGTTGGGGGGGGTGACCCCCCTGACCTTTGAGGATGATGCTGCCAGTCTTCCTGTCAATTCTGAGAGAAGTGGCCTCGTTACGTGTTTGTAAAGCTTTTCGACAACACACAGGACTAGGATGTGGAAGCTCCAGCTCTTCAAGCCAAAGTGAAAGGGATTCTGAGTGATTTGGGATCCTAGTCCTGCTGCGTGTTCTCTGTCACCTCTATATCACAAATATTCTACTTTAAATCAATCTAGTCTGGTCGGGGCTGGTGTCCGTTAAGTGACCTCTGAATGATTCTATGAGCTAAAAACGGCCAATTCCAAATACAAAGATAACGCTTCTTCTTTCCTTCCTTGCTGCCTTCCCTCTCAGTGAGCCTGACGGAGGCTTTTGTGGACCTCCCAGTCTTCATCTTTCTGATCAGATCAGATCAGATGCAAAGCGTTAATAAAGGATTTGGGGGGATGTGAGCAAGGAATGCAGAAGAAGAGCAGTTTCTAAGCATTGGGATGCGGCCTGTGTATGTGAACTTGTGCACAGTGTCAGACTGAATCCTGTTGTTATTCAATGAGCACCAACAGATCAGGCTGGCACATAAAAAACAAAATAAAAAAAAAACACATCACAAACTCTTATTCCTTTACCTTTGGAGAAAAGTCTATTTTGTTATATTCATTGAAAAGTTCTATTTTTTTCCACTTCAGTCTGGCCTGAATTCTTTCGGATTCTGATGTTGTATGATATAACGGCGCTGTAAAAGCCTTTTTCTGAATGTAGTAATAATCAAATTGTTTAACTGATATCTCCTCTTGACTCCTTTGTTTCTGTAAATACGGCATGCTGAAGAGGAGGGACTTTATACCACCGTGCATGGTGCTACCAAAGCCAGCCAAACCAGGGGACGAGTTGGGTTGCACCATTTTTTTGAATGACATTTCTCCACCTCGGCT
This sequence comes from Scatophagus argus, assembly GCF_020382885.2. Classification (NCBI taxonomy): domain Eukaryota; kingdom Metazoa; phylum Chordata; class Actinopteri; family Scatophagidae; genus Scatophagus; species Scatophagus argus. The sequence goes on from NC_058510.1 coordinate 6,391,711, forward strand.
GTCAGTGTAGAATTTCTTCATTTAAGTTCCTCGCTTCAATATGCACCAGTTTGTAAAGGCTGGCTGAAGGATGACCGAGTGGATCTGGCCACACAGACGGCGGATGTTTGACGGCAAAACAAAAAAACGGTACACGACTTTCTCTGATTGGTGAATGTTTTCCTCTTGTGCAGCCAACAGTATTGTCGAGATTCTCATTGTTGAACGGGTGTGAACAAGGGCTTTGTATCCGAGAATAGTAAAAGACTGTGATGTTGGATGTAATATTTCTCCGTACACACACACACACATACACAATCTATTTAATGGTTTCACAGCATAATAATAATACACTAAGTTGTGTACAAAGCAACCGGGGGTTTTGAGAAAATGTGTAGCCAACGATGTGCTGTTCGCTCAGCGGGATGGACTGTCTTTCTGATGGTTACTAATCTAGAGCTAAATATCAAAACACTTAAGGGCCTGTGAGTGCGTGTGCTTTTTCGGGGTGGGGGTTGGAGATGGGAGGACGCCACAGTAACAGCATCTTGTGTAGACGTATGCGTAGTTTTCAATGTGAAATGCACTTTATTTTTTGGATGAAAATGGCACAACAAATTAAGTATCTGCAAAATGAAACGTATAAACGATAATCAACATGCACTAACTTAACTGAGATATTGTAAAAGGAAAAAAAAAATGTTTGTGTGAACGTGGTGTCTATTTTTCCAAGGTGTTAGTTGTAATTTTTATTGCTTTGGTTTGTTCACTCAATTGAGAGATCTTGTTAATTTTGTATTAAAAACAAACACGTGCTGTGCATAAAACTCCTGCCTCGACTAATTTGTTCATCCTCGCGCAGCTTGGTACCTCCCTCCCCTTTTCACACTCTTCTGTTGCCCTGGTAATCCCGTCTCTAGCTGTTCTGTTACCATGGAAACTGAAGCCTTAATACCAGGTATGTGTCATCTCTACATGTATGACGACAGTGGAACAGTAAAGAGGCCTGGGAGCTCAGCCACAATCCTTCATTCATCATTTTATTTTTCTCTGATTCAAAGGTTACAGAGCTCACACTAGCATATACATGATGTCCCCCCACCCCACCCCACACACACAGCAGTGATCGATTGCAGATGCAGATGGCTCAATCAATTCTCATATATATGATCATTAAGACTTTTTTACATATCGTCCTCTCATCCATCATTTAACACCACATTTCAAATGCTCTTCCAGTTCACTCCCTCAGCGGCCTGCATCCAACTGCAGCTTCTCCTGAGTTCATCACTCAGTCATTGTCATGTTAAAAACCTCAGGATCTATTGCAAGTGTTTCAGTAAAAACATTAAAAAAAAAAAAGACAAGTACATCGGTTAGCTCAAGAGGAAAGTTTCTAAGTCTTCTAACACTCTCAAGCGTCAACTATACATGAAATAAGCACCTTTACAGGTTGTCTATAGTGTTATAACAGGTAGAGAAACAGCCACTGGGGTGTATTCACAATGCTTTGAAATATATTTATTATTAAGTAACATTCAGTTCAAAAAAAGATATTTTTTTAAATTGAATGTGAATGTTTCAGAGAGTGGTCAGCATTATGGTGTATTACTAGAGTCTTTACAGTGTTTATGCATCTCGAATACACCCCCAGATTTCCAGTTTTAGACCATTCAGCTTATATCAACCTACAGCATGTGACCGTGTGTAGGTGTCGTGTGTGTGTGTGTTTTCAGCAACAAAGTGTGTGACAATCCGTGGGTGCGGTACATTGGGCATTCTTTCAATTGACTGTGAGACCAACTGGTTGTGTGTCTTATCGGGTGTTTATCTTCAGTGGTTTATCCTTTATTTTTTTCACCGCATGTTAATCCGACCAATCGTTCTCCTCCAACTCGGAGTCGTCCTCCGAGTCGGAATATTCAACGGCGATGCGTCGCGACAGGATGGTGGCCACGTCGTTTCCGACTGGCTCCCTCTTAGCCTGCTGCTCCTGCTGCTCCTGCACCTTCTTCAGCTGGATGCCTGCAGGAAAACACGGCATGTAAAAACTATGTCTTTAATGGACACAGTGACTCGTAAAGTGCACTTCAGAGCATCAGAAGTTGCTTTATCTTTTGTGTTATTTTCTTCATTATAGATTAATTTCTTGATAAAATCACAAAAAAACAAAAGCTGAGTGCCCTGCCATTTTTTTTGTTTAAAGATGAAGCGTGTTTCTAAATTTCACGTTTACCTCTGGTTTACAATTTCAAGGCTTGAGATTTAATATGTTACTGCTACTGCATTTTTATTACAGGTTGCTTGAAAGAGGACACACCCATATATGCATTAAGATGACACATCTTCAGGGACGGACACACACGCACACACACACACCATGGCTCTTACCCATACGTATAGCAGCCAGCAGATCACTGCGGGCATCGTTGACCACTGTGGTCTCAGCGGGCGCAGAGGAGGACATCTTGTGGGTTGTGATGTGGGAGGCACCAGCTGGAAGGGGCGGAGGTGGAGGACCAGGGGGAGGTGGAGCTGCATGGGCTCCAGATACAGGTGGTGGAGGCGGAGCATAGCCACCAATGCCAGCGATTGGCCCAGGAGGCATGGGACCTCCAGGAGGTGAGGCAAAGGCAGTTTGGGCAGAAGGGATGAGAGGGGCTGGAGGAGGAGGAGGAGGACCAGTGTTGGCATAGCCATCCATACTAAAAGAAAGACAAGATGTAGGAGAATTAGTATAGCTGTAGCTGTCTGTGCTCAGCTTTATTATCACTACAGTCATCAGGGTTTGATGCATAAAAACACTGAGCCACTAGGTGGCAGCATTCGCTCACAAGAGTGGAGTGTCAAGGGACAAAGGGAGCGCATGGTTTGATTAATGGTTTGAGAGATGGATAATGGACAACGTAGCCTTTGTCACTCACAGTTGTGGAGAACCAGAACATTAACTTTAAAAAAATGCACCTAAACACATCAGAAAATGTAACCACTTCTGAAGCAAAAAATTAAAGATCATATAATATAAATATGAATAAGTGACAGTGAGACAAAGTTTGAAATACAACACTGAGACACTGTGTGTCCCATTGAATCTGGCGTGTAGGTTTACCTGTAGTCCATTGGTGGAAGGGACGCACCGTTCATAACCTCAGTGGGTGGAGGAGGCAGCGGGACTTGGTGGTGGTGAGAACGGCCCAGAGTCCCACCCTGATAGGCCATCACAGTCCTGCCTCGTGTATCGTGTTCAGCTCCTCCACGGGGACCGTGCCCTGCAGCCATCTGGGCAGCCAGGACGCTGGGCGGTGGGCCAGAGTAGGTGTGGGCGTGGCCGGCATGGTTCATGGAGTTGGGGTAATGGTGTTGATCGGGACCGTGACCCCTGATGAAAACAGCGGGAAGGAGAAAGAAATGAAATTGGAAGGTGAAAAAGAGAGTAAAAATGTGAATGTAGAAATAACACTGCACAGTTCTTCAACTTGTGAGTTTTTTGCTGGACTGCAATGCAAACATTTGATGTTTCTGAGAAGAACCAGGATAATTCAGTGACCTACCTGTTCTCTGGTGACATCGAGCCCTCAGAGGAAGCCCCTCTGTCTCTGTGTATGGTGTGGCGATGGTCTGGCCTTAGCTCTTTATCCAGAGCCATCATGTTCCACTCCTGCCGACGGTTCCTCGCCTTTCGGACCTTCTTCACCTCCCTCTGTAATGTCCCATCCACACAACGCCTCTGCTCCTAACGTGGAGAGGCAAAGAGAGCATTTAGGATATTTTGTTGAAATCAAACTATTAGTGGCAACTTAAAGGGCTGTTAACGCTCTGTCATGTGTGCATCATGTACGGAATTAAAATATTAGAAACTAACTTCACAACAATATTTGGTTACTGACTCTCTACTAATTCTGAAAATACGGGTTGGAAAGATGCACAACATTGGACAGAACAGCACCAAACTGATGCTGACAGCCAAGAAAAATCTCAAAATCTGATCATGTCAAACTGTAATGGTATATTAAACAAGAGCATGATAAGTGAGATGCTCGTGGACTGAGTCGCACCTTCTGCTTCCTCTTCTCTTTCCTCTTATCCTCTGTGTCCTGCAGCATCTTCTCCTTCCACAGGTCAAAGAAGTAGGAGGGATCGGTGTAGAACTTAAGTGCTTCCTTGTGATCATCCCTTCAAAAAACAGACACCAAGATGCTTATACAGGCGCAAATAGAAACCAGCATGAAGTAGAGTGCACTGTCTTTGTATAGGCAGAATGACAAGAAAGAGAAAAAGGCAGTTCTTTCTGGCTCACTGTTTCTCTGTGGGAAGAAGAAGAAGTTGGGTATAAAACATGTGAAGCTATGAATATTGCAAAAGTGGAGGAGGCTGTTGGAAGAACAAGGATGAAATTATTCAGCATTTCCATCACAGAGACAGCATGACTGGAAATGACAGGATGAAAGTGAAAAGGGAGAGACAGAAGGACTGGAGAAAGAGAGAGAGAGGGGGAAGGGTGCTGTGTATTCAGTGTTAGGAGTTGGATTCCCAGTGGAGCCTGCCATGCTAAATACGTAATGCACACAAAGTACTGGAAAGCACACTGGATAAAAGCAGCTACCAAATAGCAGTAGGAATGAGGACCAAATGTGCTGTCGCGCTGTGAATGTAGGTCAGAAATGAGCCAAAATCCAATCAAGATCAGTGGATGACTTGAAATATCAAAGGTATGAAGTAGAATGCGATTTGAAATTTAAACTATTTAACAGATCTGATCCAACGTCTGTTCTGTCTGCCAGATTTTAAAACTGCATACATGATTTGTTTGTTTCAGTTTCAGCTCAGCACGAGAAATGACATGATAGTCGAGAAATGTTAAGACACTGGATGCAGCCAAATCAAAAATGTGTTTCATGAGGTTACTGTGATTCAGTTCAAGTTCAAACAGTTCAAGTTTGCCCTGAATGTGAAGTCCCTGCAGGTGTTCCTGAGTGTTCACAAGAACAGGACGGACGTACATTTCGGACAACCTAAAAACACAAACTGATCACGCTGATTGTTTGGTGAGGGTGTAACAACACCAACCTGTAAGACGACAGGATGTTGAGCGGCGGAGGCTTGTCACTCAGATTGTACATCTCTCGGACAGGATTGGGCACGCTGCTCTTGGACACCACCTGCTGGTCCTGGGTGGTGGAACTCTTGAAGGCTTTCCTCATGTTGATGTCTTGCAGGGAAACTGAGAAGATAAAAAGAGGAAGAGAGGACAAATGAACAACGAAATGATTGGTCTGGAGGAAGAAACAAATAAACAACGGAGAATGGGTGATGACTCGCTCTGACTTTCCTCTGAGACCTCTAACATCTGACCCACCTTCTTCTACGGTGGAGTCCAGCTGTGTGACCTTGACGGCCAGCCGGTCAATGCGGTCCTGGAGGGAGTTGGCACGCAAATAGAAGGTGTTGGCCTCGTTGAACAGCTCGCCAAATATGTCCTCTGCATGTTTACCTGGAAAAGGAAAAAAAAGAGAGAGACAAAGACTGGAAATTTGAGAGAAAGAAGGAGACTTGTAACCATTATCTGGAGCCAAGTAAATCCCCACAGAGACCGAAGGCCAATCAATACAATGGTAATGTGACACAACGTGAAGTCTTGAGAGTCTGTGCGGGAAATGGCATCTCACACGGCTCCATATAGCAACATTCCTCATTAATAAATTATTCTACACCGACTACAAATACATATACGTCATCCTCCCATTATTCCAGTGTTATGTTCCACGACTGAATGTTGAATGTGGGTAACTTTCACACGCCTAAACCAGTTGTTTACAAGAATAAAAGATGTATCCAGATTTATGAAACCATGGCAAACTTCCAGATTTTTACACATGAGGACTGAGAGACCTGACGAGCGAGAGGCAAGTCATTGTGAACTCAACCTCAATACATAAAGCATCGCTGGCTGCTATACTCAAAGACTAAAAGTGTCCATATGTGTGATGTAGGATACATGATGACCGCTACTTCAGTGCTGTAAATGTGCTTAAATAGTGTCTGGATATTCAATAAAAGCTGTGAATGAGGGGTTTAACACACAGTTAAAGATTTACACACAACGCATCTCAGCACTTTTTGACATTTAGTTGGATGACAAACATTTTGTTGTTCTGGTTCTAACCCCAGTTCACACTTGCGTTCTTTGCCCTGTGTTTTGGGGAATAATCCTGCTCTGAAACGGGGTTTAGTAAGGGCCAAAGGAGGAAGTAACCCAAATTAAAAGGTGTGAGTGAAAAACGACTGTTTGCTCAGGGTTAATGGCACTATAAACGCTATGCTGTGGAGGTCTTAGCCCAGCTAATATGCATAAAAGTCACACATGCTTTTTTGTGCTGAAATGAAAAGACTTGGATAAAAAAAATTCTCTTCTCTCAATGTCAGGAGGTTAAAAAACCTACCCAGAGCAGTTTAAACACTTCTCTAACATTGTTTAATTATAGAACACTGTGTAAAAAGGTGGTATGGAAAACCCACACAACCACACGCTAAGGGCTATTTGTGTCCCTCCTGCTGACAGGATGTGCTGCAGGAAAAATATTTGGAGGAAGGAAGAATCACAGATCCGGCATGCTGAGCCCAGTCAACTCTGACCTCTCCTGAGGATTCTTATGGCCCTCTTAGACACATACATGTGCACACAGAAGAGCAAAGCGTATGTATTCTCCACACATGCTGCTACAGGCCTGTGTGGGCATTTATATATAGCCCCCACAGCTGCTGTTGAAAGGCCCACTCCCAACACAGGAACGTGATACAATGAGAGACGCACAGAGAATGGATATGTTCGCTGGGTCGACGAGTGGAAGGCTAACGGCAGCTGATGTTCAGAATCAATTCTCAAAATGTGAGGACGGGAGAATGGGTGCAGCTGAGGATAAATGGGTGAAGGGTGATTGTGAAATGACAACCCATAACCAACTGCTGACGAAACAAGGACATGGGAATGGAGGATAAATGCCCTTGATGCTGTAATAACTCTGTCTAATACACTTAGAGCATCACAATCAATATAAAACAGTTCTGCACAAAGACACAATTGACCCCCCCCCCCCCCCCCCCCCCCCTCACACACACACACACACACACACACACACACACACAGGCTATCCGCACACAGTTGTCCAGATAAGTTCATTTTTGCCAAGCTTTCTAAAAGGATTATGTTTCAACTGTCCATGTTCCAGTGTGAGGCCAGTGTGTAAGTCTGCTGCTCAGCCCAGTGACCCCAGGCCCTGTAATCATGACAACGTCAAATCGATCACAGCTTGGGGATTAATCATGAGAGCATGTGATTTTGTCCTGGCACAAAGAGGCTACACAGAGTCGCCACAGTCGTCACACTGAAGGTTACGGGGTCATAGCCTGAGGTTGCAGTAGTTTCAGCCTGTTTTTAATGTTGCACAGTAAACTCTGTTTGTGGACTGTTTGTTCTTCTGAATTTGAGGCTTTTAAATGCTTTTCTCTTCTCGCAAAGGCCACACTGTGTGCATGCGTGTTTGCCTGCGAGAGTGTGTGTCTTACTCAGGCTGCTGAGCTGACGGATGATGGCAGAGAGGGTGTTGTTCATCACACACTCCAGCTCGCTCCCGATGCCCTCTGGGAGCTCCCCTCGGCAGAGGTGACGGGGCTCGATGTTCCTCTTCACCAGCGGCATGGCGAGGCCTCACGCCGACACAAACTGCAGAGAAACATGGGGGACAAGCACACACAGTTTTACAAAGAGGCAGTCTGGTTAGAGAGGTTGTCTGTGATAGAGAAACCAGCAGACCAGACCAGATCCCGGCTACAGACACACGCCACTGCACGCTTCATCTGCCACAAGGCTGGGAGACACATGTAACAATTTATAACAGAGACTGGGATAAGGGGCTTGACACTGTGTGTGATTTTCATTATAGCAATATATCAATACAGATTAAGATTTGGAACTGACATTTTTCAAATTATCAGTTCATTTTGTTGATTATATTTTCTCAATGAACTGATGAATCATTTGTTCTACAACACAAGGGGGGCAATTTGATTTTAGATAATCAGTTTACTATCATAAACGACTAAGAAAACCAGCAAATATTCACATCTGACAAATTGGAACCAGGAATGTTTACCACTTAGAAAATGACCTGAATAGTCCCCAGACAATTTTCTGTTGATCGACTTATCATTTCAGCCCTAGTTTGAATGTCAAGTTTTCCTGGTCCTGACATTCAGTCAAATTATCACATTTTTTAAAATGATCTGATAAACTCCTTGGTGATCATATTCACATCAAGGGTTTTCATCTATTTCATCACTCCCAATTTTTACAAGATTAAATCTTGTACAAAAGAACCAATAATCAACATAGCATGAATCACTGATTCCAAGATCAAGATTATAACCAAATGCAATAACCCTGAAAAAATATAGGTCATCTTTATAAATAATATAATACGTGCTGTAGATTTCTACCCACCCTTTGTTTATCGAGTATGACGTATGTATAAACAAAGAAAGCATGGGCGAGCCGGTGGCCAGAGAACCAACAGTGATGACCAACAGTGTCCCAAAGCCAGAAGACTTGTGTCGACCAGCAGAGAGATTAAAGCATTAGGGATGGGAAGATATAGGGTGCCAACTAATCCCAGGCCAGCTTGTCACTGGCCCAGCTGGAATCCTGACACAAACAGACATTTGTGGATATGGTCAGACAAACACCAACAAACGCAGGAAACAACGGCGCACGCCAAAGTCAAATTAGAATTTAAATAAATGGATGCGCTGTTGCTGAATAAATGTCCAAAGCATACAAAGATAATCGGGGCTTCATCACTTCCTCCTGTGGCAGACACATTCATCCCACATAGCAACTCTGAACATGACTGTCTAAATGAAAGTCTTACTGGCTTTAATCACTCTATACTCTCTGTAGTTCAAAGACAGACAATTACTCCAAGCAGGAGAAATCCAAGGGTGAACCAGAACGGCCATCTAATCGGAGCTTCTTCCTGCTTCCTGTTTTTGTGGTCTCAGCCTGGCTCCTGTTTCCTGGTCCTCCCTGTGTCACATCTCTCCTTCCTGTCCAAACACTTGACCAGAACAATGCAGCTATGGCTCGAGAAGCAACCAGGAGGACAGACAGGCAGACGGATGGAAACATGCGGCGCTTTTCAAGACCACCTCAAACTGTTTTTTTATTTTAGTCAATCAAATGATTCACTACTGCACTTCCAGAGTTCATACTGAGCAGCTATGCCAAAAAAAAAATCACTTCAGAGAAAACAAAGTTGGACACAGGAGCTCTGGCAGTGTGACAGAAGGCTAATAATAGCTGACAGGTACTGGAAGTACAACACATATTTGTTAGATTTTGCAGATATTCATTTATGATTACAAGAAATCTGATTTAATGGGAAGTAAATTTTGCTAAACCAACACAACTACAAAACACAGCCCACCCTAATGGGCTTAAAATATTTGATCTTTTATTCTTATTGAATAATTATCTCACAAGAGACCAGACAAAACGTTGAGGTCACATCTTCAATGTAATAAATCCCCAACAAAGCGAGCAAGCGCTGGGCTATCAGTGTCTCAGCAGGAGACCACTGTAATTACAGGTTGTGTCCTTACAGCTGTCCAAGACAGAAAAGAGGCACTTCTGTTCATTGAGGCCAATTCCCACCAGCCGAGTCCTCATCTAGCCTCGTTTTCTCAGCCAGTGACCCCCTGCACACCCCAACAGCCTCACGCCAATGAGAGAAAACAAAGGGTAAAATTACATCATCATGTGCTGTCACAAAGGACTGGTTTGGAGGAAAAGACCTCCATGGATTTAGCAGTCTGCATACACATTTTGGAGACACTGTGCCTCTTGTAGGACAGCACAGGAGAGGAAGGAGGTGATGCAAATGATAAGATTGCATGTTTTTGCTTTAACTGTCTGGCTGGCATGACAATCACATAAATGAGGCGAAATAATGAGTGACTGGGGGCGAGCAGGAAAGGGGGAGGAAGGGGGAGGCCATGACTGCTTGGGAGAAATGAGGGGAAAGTCGAGGCAAAGGAGGGTGCATGAGAGACACCCCAAATGGGATGAGACAGAAAAGAGAGAGTGAATGAGACAGCGTGTGAGAAAGAGAGAGAGGGTTGTGTGTAACATTGAGAGATGGACAAAGTGTGTGTGTGTTTATGTGTTTGTGTGTGTGAGGGAGAAAGAGTGTGTTGGGTGGGGGAAGGGGTAGAAACAGGGACCTCGGGGAAGCCACTGAAAGGTTCCCGGGACAATAGAGCTCCGTTCACACGGCAACAGTGCTAGCTCTCCCATGCATCCTCCCCCCTCCTCCTCCTCCTCCTCCTCCTCCCCTTCGACCTTCTTTAAGGCCCCCTGTACTCTCGCAATGAAAGCATAGCAATCGAGCACTCCTCCTCCCTTCATCCTCCACTCACCCGGGGGAGAAAGACGGGGGCAAGAAAGGGAGAGTAAAGCCTGAACATAAGCCCATCTCACCCACGAGGAAAACATTAGTTAAAGCTGTCAAACATAGATTCTCACTCTCATTCTTAGTGTTCCACACTCTTCTGTTTTGCAATGTGTTTGAATGCTTAATTTATTACAACCCAACATGCATACTTAGGCATTCAGGCGTACAGATGCACACGAACACAACAGGAAGCCTCTAAAATGACCCATTTGCAACATGTAAATAGTCCCATCAGCACCAAAAATGTCTTTGATCCTCAGGAAGGTGACTTCAGGCTGCGTTCAGGGTAAGAACACACTGTGACTCCTGTAAGATGCCCACATCTCCACACCAACACACAGAGACTGAAGAGGCCCTTTACTACAGATGTGAGAACTCCATTAAGATCTGAGAGGGGAGTCATTACCGATTTATGAGCCGAGTACAGCTTCTTGGGTTTGCAGGCTGTTTTGCTTGTTCTGACGTTATGAAAAATGCAGTTTGGATTACGTCAGGTCACACTGCCCTAAATATGACATAAAAAAAAAATTCTGTTGTGACACTGTGCCTTGTCCAAGAAAGTCCCAATATTACTCAGGGGCACCATGGTGAAACATTCATGGTACCGTGCCGCTGAGGAAATTCTTCGTAAAAGTATGTACTGAACGGTGAATTCTGACTGGAGTAGACCAGAGATCTTGGACATAATTTTAACCTGCCTTTTTGCAGCCAAAAAGGCATAAAATCTGTTGGGGAAGGGTGATAATTCAGTAATATGATTTGCTAATTTTCAATAAATTCATGATGATTATTCTTCTATGATATGACCTCATCATCCCAATATTATACACATTTTTGTTGTCCATATAAATGACTAAGAGCAAACTGAAATAAGAGCTTGGCTGATTATGTAAATTGCAATACTGATTTTCCCCATTCTATAACATATATCTGAAAATATCCAGTGTCTTCAGCCATACCACTCAGCTTTAATCTGTTCAGTAAATCTGCAGGATTACACTTACTCAAAGGCCTGACTTTTTAATGCAAGCATTACCCCAAGTTGTCATAATCTGTGGGATATAATGAGCTAAACAGATGATTCATAATGTACTTAATCAGTTAATTCCATTGCTTCAAAATCTGGTACCCAATCAAGTGATGAAACAGCACATGTGGTTTTCAGACTGACAGTTGCAAAAACTGTTTGCTTTTCTCCTTTTCACAGAAATATTTAAAGTTCTTCTTGGCTGATGGTCGGACTGAGTAAACAATATTAAAGAATCTGTTTGAGTCCCATGTTTTTGCATCTGTTTTACCTTAAGCTTGCCATTTTTTGATTACTCAGTAATTAATTCTTTTAAAATGTGCATTCATTAATTACCAGTGAATAGCTGCTGCCTAAATATACATATATATGCTATGAATATTAGATAGGCTGTCTTTAAAATGCCAATGTCTATAACAGATTTGGCCTCATCCATATTTTATTTAACAATATTCGGATTTAAGGTTGGCCAGTTTGAAATATTGTCACATGTATACCGTGCTAAAGTTATTACAGAGTGCAACATTGATGTTTCATGCCTTAAAATTCCCCATTTCTCCATACACACACACACACCCTTTCTCTCTTCCCCACAGGCTGATACACGCACGGACACGCACATTAACAGGAACACGCACACAAGCACAGGCGTAAACTAATGGCACCCACGATCAATCACTGTTCCGCACCGTCGGTTCCCGTTACTGATGGACTGACCCACATCTGTTCATCTTACCTCGGTTCCCGTTAATTTCTGCCGGCTTTAATCCTAAATTTAATCAGCCGTTTTCTGTCTCGAAGCCTAATAAATAGATTAACACGCCGGGGAACAACCAACATCACTCATCCGGTCAAAGTAACCCAGCAGCGCAAAAATATATAATTTTAAAGGTAGGTTTCGGCTACGGAGAGTCCGCTTATTATCCTCAACTGGGGGTGCGCTCCAACTGACCACTTGGTTAGCTAGCTTATGTCCAGTGGTCGAGTTCTTAGTTTGAACAAATGAGACTACAGTCAACAGAAATAACCACAATGATCTAGATAAAAGACGTTATTTGTCGTTGTAAAAAGTATCGTAAGGCCCTCACCAGCACTTGAAATATTAAAAGAATTCAGCTCGTCCGCATGTCCCGTTAGATACTCCCATTAGCTCTTCCATCCTGTTTCCCCCAACCCGTCTAGCCACTCCAGGGAGAAAACCTTTGAGGACGGAGACACGCCCACCGGCCACATCCACCAATCAAATCTCCAGACAGGGGTTTTAATACATGATTGACGTTGGATTTAACCAATGGTATTTTGCGGCCAAAATGAATGGCATGGCGAGTCCCATGCTCGAAAACGGAGTTGGGAACGAAGGAGGCGGGCCAAAGGTGGGGCGTTGCTGAAGGGCTTAAGTGATGTTTTTTTCTGTTTTTTAACTCAATTGGGTCCCATTCCTTGTCAAAATTACTAGGATTTAAATGCATCTTAGGACTTGTGGGGACTTTGTAGACACAAAGACCTATTTAAATAATGAGTGACAACATAAAATTGCGATCTAGAGAATGGTCTGGAGGGTTTCCAACATCCTTCGGGCAGGGATGCTGACACTGAGGTAGGATAGTGTTGTAAAACACACTGATATAGATGAGCCAACTTCCTGCAGGAAGAAGTTCAATGAGAGGACTTGCTATACATAGATCTGAGCTCTCCTCTCCTCTCTGTGTTTATAGATACAAATAAAAAGAAGGAGATGACTGGGGGAGAAGGAGCAGAGAACAGTTTTAAGACTGTAAGACTGGATTTGGTCTAATAGAAAGGGGGAGGGAATTTCATTATTGAAAATGCAGTTTTATTTTAAGGGGATAAGCCACAGACTGCATTTGTTACACCGCTATCTGTTTAGCATATATAACTGATTTATCCAGTTAACCTAAGCAACCAGGTATGTGATTATGCCACAAAGTGGGTCAGTTTAGACACAAAAAACTGCAGGTAGTGGACTTGGACTTAACAGCCAGTGTACGACTTTTCATTACAAGTTCGAGGTTCTGTGGTTATGAAACACTGTAGATCTCATGTTGATCAACAAATAATTAATCAGCAATTAATTTCAATATATTTTTCCTGTAATTTTATATGCATTTCCTGCCTACAGCCTATAGCTGTATGAAGAAAGGAAAAAAAAGAGGAAAGACATCATTAGAGGCAAAAGGTGCATACATACTGAAGTTTCCATCACTCATCATCTGCTTGCATGTGTAATCAACAATATCGATGTTTTCATTTTTATTGTCAGGATACTTGCTTCATGTAAAATATTTCAATACAATACAGTACAATGCATGTTCCATCGGCCATCCTCCATGCGATTGGTTGGTTTTGTCGTCATGTTGTAAGGCTTGCCCAGAGCACACAGCAGCTGAGTGCACAGCCAGCGCAAGCTGCTTTGCCACTCTTGCCATGAAAACAAAACCATGAAAACAGATTAATTTATAAACTACTAAAATCTTTTTTGTCATTTTTTTTTTTTTTGTCCTTTCTGGAAATCCTCAATGCCACAGCTGTGGGGGCTCCACTTCCTTCCAGCACGCTTCACAGCAGCTCAGTTCATTCCTCAGCTGAAGCCCTCAAAGGACCACACACACACACACACACACAAAATAAACGAACAAACAGACAGACAGACAGAAGGACAGTCGGACAGGGAATCTGTCACCGCTGGCAGTCACATAGCAGCTTTCGGTCTTATCCAAACTCTGACGGGAAAAGGGTTGGGCGTAGGTGGTGGTGTGGAGACAGGAGGAGAAGAAGAGGGGAGGAGATAACACAACAGATTAACATGTGACCGCCCCCGCCTCCAAACTGAGCTGTCTTGATCACGTCTGAGCGGCAGAAACAGGTGAGTTTCCACCATAGTATCCATTCTTTTCATCCTCCCGCCTTGTGCTTCACCCATCTGGCTTTGCTCTACAGTGGTGTTTCCAATACTGGGGTTATGGTGTGTTATCTTGAAGAAGTGTAGATTGTTGCCAGTCTGAGTTAACAGACTGCTGCAGACAAGGTGCCCTCTGTGGGGCGAGGTGGGATGGGTGGGTTGTTGCCTTGGACATCCCCACAACCCTCAGTACATTCGTTCAGGTGGGTATGGTGAGGGCTGTGAGTGTGCGTATATGTGTGTGTGTGTGTGTAGAAGTATGTACGTGTGAGTGTGTTTTTGTGTGGCAGGGGTGTCTCAGTAGCGGTGGGTCTGGTGGGAGAACTGGGGTGGCTGTTGGGAGGTAGAGGAGTATCCCATGCTGCTCTGGGGCAGTGATGTGCTTGGTCCAGGGTTCTGGTAGGCAGCATGTGGATTGGAGCGCTGCGGGGAAGAAGAAAACAAAAACTTTGTTTGTCAGAATTAGCGTCCTCTTTGATTAACAGATGTACAGGTTAATGTGGAGGGTGTGACAGACAAGTCAAGGTAACATCAGAGAAAGAAATAAGCTATATTTTCATGCAATCAAATGTTTCTAAAGGCTGACAATTAAATGAAACACTGAAACTTTCCCTGATGGAAACTGTTTTATTTATTGGAGGTTATCAGATAACAACAACGACTAAAGTTGAATGTCATGTTTAATCTAATCTAATCTTTCTCTGTAGCTTGCCCGCAAAATGCACACATCACTGAGCTGCGTTCACATCCTCTATCTGCACCCAACTGAAATCCTGTTTCCAGGATTGTGGAAATGTTCACTTGCATTTCACCACATAAATGTCTTTACCCGCTGCCATTTTGTGCCTGATCAGTACTGTGCATGCGAAGCTCTCAACAGAGACAATTAGGAGGAAGCCTCCAGGCAACGTGACGAGGTTAGAAATGAACCAACTGTAACAGACCTTTGTATGTAAGATACAGCTTACCAGATTTCATACGGTCTGTGGACAACGGAAGAGACAAAGAGAGTGTGAGAGAGAGACAGACATCTACCTGGTAGTCTGAGGTCATGATGAGGCCACCTGAGGTAGTGGTGGGCGGGACAACTCGCACTTTCTTCAGAGGCGGGCCCTGGGCGTGGCTGTTGTCAGGGTTGCCAGTGTGCCCCGCCCCATTCGTGTGGTTGTTTCCCTGTTGCTGTTGCTGGTTCTTCTAATGGTCAAAAAAAAAAAAACAGGTTTTGGTACATGTGTACATTGTATTGTATGTGTATATTGTTAAGCCCTATTGTGCACTGGTTACTTCGCTTCACTTTACTGTACATATTCATAATATATTCATGCCTAACGACTTCATGTGGCACACGTCTACTTACTTTGTCTGCCTTGTCCTCTGGCTCCTCCTCCGTCAAGAACTCCCTCTTGGGGTAGGGAATCTGACAGCCTGCAAAAACACTGGAAGAAAAAAAAAAACACACAAGGAGGCTTGTCAGCTTCAAATAACGTATTCTCGCCACTCAGAGCTGCTGTGGTAGACATGCGTAGGTCATGTGACTGAACCTACAGTAAGGAACAGCGCAGGATAGATACACTGGATGCAGGGTGTGTGTGTGTGTGTGTTGTGACTCACTCAGAGGTGGGCAGAGGTTCCTCCAAAAAGTAAGGGTCCTGCATGGCCTGCTCAGATGTGATTCTACGGATGGGGTCCATCGTCAACAGCTTCTGCAGCTTTAATGAATCACAGACAATCTCTTAGTCGATGATTCATCAGTCGTAGTGGCATAATGACAAAGCATCATTTGTCACGTAGAGCCAAACTATAGCTGTGTGGTTGTTGGGGATTTGCCATCATAATAGTACTACAATGTCTATAATTTATGCAAATTACATGCAATTTCCTTATTACAGAGGCATTCCATTGATGACTAACAACTATATTTAGTATGTTGAGGAAAAGCCTCGCAGTCTTTTTTTTCTTGTGAGAGGTGGAAGCACAGAATTTGCTGTGGAAACCGTCAAGACATGTACATTCACATATTTATGTTTATCATGCCTTTAAAACACACACACATACACACACAGAAAAGGCGGTTTAACCTCTATTGGAATATTAAGAAACGCTGTAGCCTCATACTTTGACAGATTTGGAAAATTTCTGTGGATTTGAGCTTTTCAAGTCATGCAAAGGAAATTATATAATTCCACCATGAACATTAACAGGTTAACTCACCAAGTGGAATGCTTTGCTGTCTGGTTTGACTTTATGTTTTTCCATGTACTTTATAAGGCTGCAGTTTGTGTATCTGTGATAGAGAGGGAACAAATATCAGTCAGTCAGTATCATGTCTTCAGTGCAGTTACCCCATATAAGATGATACAGTAGTGTTACAGCAATAACGATTAAGGACAAGTTGTGTGCAACACTCAGGAACGACTCTTTGCAAGCAGTCAAAGCACTTTGCTTTGCTCTAACTTTGTTTCTGATTTAAGAAAACTGGGACAGCGGCGCTCTGCAGACTCACGTGTTCCTCCTAAAGTCTTTCATCAGCGTGGAGTGTTCTGGCATCTTTTTGATGTCCTCCCAGTCTTTATCTGTCAAATGAGGGGAAGGCAGGATTATAGCACATCACACACACTCCCTCCCTTCAAGAAGAGATTATTTAGGCTGTAGGGTCTGGATTACAATATTTTTTAAGTACAAATGTTCATGAATTCCTCAAAACAACCCCTTGTTACAAAAAGAGTGTAATAAAGCTTTGGTTTTGGCTCATAGTTTAACACCTAATCTTTTTATATGGCTGAAAATGACTTGTTCATCATCAATTATCTCTGCTCTGCTCAATAAAAACCTTTTGAACAGCTGCAAAAAAAAAAAAAAAACATTGCAAAGAGACAGCAAAATTTGTGAGGCTTGATGTCCTGCATAATCAAAACAAAATCCATCACACTAACTGGTTACACAACTGGAGCAGCAGAGATGTTAGGAAAGGGAAAAAAAAGACCAGAAGCAGCTTAAGTGAACTGGAAAATATAGGCCCAAATGTAGCCCTGCAAGTAAAAGTTTCTATGTTTGTGACTTGGCTTCATCTATCGTGTCAGTTGATGTTCAGAACCCACAAACAACATCACTGCTTAAAGGAGAAGGAGCATGAAAATAACAATGAAATTTAAATAATCTGCCTTTGTTAGGAGTTGAAAACGCTTACCCTCCCACTTAAAAAGCAGATTTAATATACATATGTTGTTCAGGAAATTCAGAAGTGCTTATGTTACATGAAAATTTCAGGATTTAAAATGGAGCATTTTCTCCCCAAACTCTGGCAGCACTGGATTCTCACCAGCAGGGAAGCCCATGACGTTGAAGATGCGGTCCAGTTGGTCATGGTGGTAAGGGTTACTGGTCTTGATGTCTTCCTGGCGACAGTGGAATATGGGCTCAGACGTCAGCAGCTCTGCAAAGATGCAGCCAATCGCCCAGATGTCTGACGGAAGAGCAGAGCACATACCAACTTAAGCTTCATCAACAAAGCAACTAAAACTGGTTGCACACATTCACACAAGCGGAGCTGCATATTTCTCACCGATGGCTTTGGTGTAGTGCCGAGCCCCAAGCAGTAGTTCAGGTGCTCTATACCAGAAGGTGACCACCACAGGGTCGAGATCGGCTAAAGGCTTCAGCGGTGAATTGAAGAGGCGGGCAAACCCCATGTCCGCTGCAGCATAGACATTATAAGTAAGAAAAGTAAACAACGAATGACTTAATATTTTAAAAAGAAGACAGTATACTTACCAATCTTTACTCTACCCCTCTCTGGCCCTTCCCCCATCACTAAAATGTTAGCTGGTTTCTGGGGAGAGGACATAAGACATGCCAACAACTGTGATCATGTTTTCACAACTCAAATATTTCAAATAATGACAATAAATCAGCTGTCAGATATTTAGACTAGTTTGGCCCAGTTGCTGAACTACAGTACAGTGTGTAATGAGGACTCTTTCTTGCTGCCCTCTAGTGGACAAAAATACCCACTGCATCCCACATGACGGTCTGCCATTTCCATCTGATTTTCAGTAGCTGCTAATGGCAGGTACTTTGGCATTCTAATCAGTTAAAATCTTTAAAACAAACTAGACTATTTTGAGAGTATTTGGAAATTCTTATATTACAGAACCAAGACTATGCTTGTACATTTCCATAAGGTGAAAATAACTGCAATTGTTTAAAATAAAAATTCATCTTTTAAGTGACAAATTTCCACCAAAACAACTACAAGATAGTGTGGGAAAGTGCATATGAGTGAACAAGTGCAAATTAAACGTCTTCATAAATCATCATTGATCTACACACAAAAAACATTTAAAATATGTGAAACAAGGTAGTTATGAGCCTTAACTGAACGCATGCACACCAACGCAGCTCCACATGCATCGAAATTTGCCAAGCTCTCATCAACTGTTGCCTTGTTTCCCCTTCTACCAAAATATTTCCTCTCTCCCCCTCCTCCCCCCAATCCTCTTACAAGGTCTCTATGGAGGACCCAGTTGGCGTGGAGGTAATGGATGCCATCCAGGATCTGGTAGAGCAGAGACTTGACCATTCCTCTAGGCAGCTGAAGAGGCTTCTTGTTGGCCTTGGATGCTCTGTGGAATTTAATAATGTGCTACAGAAAGACAAGATTATAGTAAATGTGGTGTGTGCGCACATGATGACAGAAATCCATCATTTTGTGTTCTTTTCCACATTCATATGGTCACAAATGTGAGTTCATGCTACTGGGAAAGATGAGTGAGGCTGATGTTTGTGGCATGTGTTTCCACTTCCTTGGGAAGGGAATGTGAGTGCTGCAGCTTTATGGCAGAAAATGGCATTTGAACTCAGTTCTGATTCCCTGCCAACTGTAATGCAGCAGAGGTTTGGCTACCAAATGTTAAA